>NC_036240.1:6990547-7007104 GCF_002742605.1 Olea europaea var. sylvestris
TCTTTGGTGAAGTTCTTTGTTTTCGAATTAATCCTAGAAAATAAATAAAACAGAGGTCAAAGTCAGTGAAATTAGGAAAATGAATCATATAAAATATAAGAACAAAAAGCCCTAGTTAAGAGTAGCACCTTTTATGCTCCTCTTTTTCTTTGGATAGTTGCATTTATAGCTTCTGAATTTACAAATTTAGGCTATCTGCATTTTGAACTATCTTCTATGAAGAATTTTGCCACAGTCACAAAGATATGTTCCAAATGTAAGTGTAAGATCCAAGGAATATGAACTCTAAAACATATCTCAATAAAGGAATCAAATTAAATGCAGGGAATTATGAAGTGGAAAAAACAAAAGAAATAAGCAAATAGTTTCCAGATTCTAATTTCAAAAACATCAAACAAATAATAAAAATAAGTAGAAAAAAAAGTACACAAAGCAAAGATCGTATGAAGTGTAGTACTTTAGCACTTTTGGTATCATTTTTTATTTTTATTTTTTTGTGCACCAGGGTGGCAATCTTATGAAATGTGATAAAGTAAAGATCAGTTACTATGTTGGCATTGATATATCCAATAGCTCAGTGAAGTTAATATTCCATTGACAGCCTTTCTATTGTCAATTGTATTTATATGTGGAAATATTGAGCCATGTTTAATTTTCAATTTGAAAACTTTCCTTGTCCATCTCCTTCTATCAGCACTTAAAATTTGATATATTTGAGCTAAAGTACTGTTTTTGTTATTATAAAATCTTAGAAGCAATAAAAGCCTACCTAATGATGCATATTTGCACACTCTAAGAATGTTTAAGCTCAAATTGGTTGCCATTATTCTTCTAAAATATCCAGGTTCAACGTTCATAATGGTCCTAGAAGTTACTAAATTAGTACTCTCTTAGTATCGTAGATCTATCGATGGGTTTGTGTATCGTGCTCTCTAGCATCTTCTTTCCTCATTTCTCAAGCCATCACCTTAAATCAATTATATCCACCTATTTATCTCCCATAGTGAAAAAATTTTAGCTGAACTCCAACTTTTGGTCAATTGTAGAATTCTGAGGTTTTCTTTTATTATTAATGAATTTAATCTTTTCGTAAATCTATTTTCTAGTAGATTTAGAACAAATTGAACGGAGTGAAGAAAAATGCTTCTTGCTTACAAGTAAATTTATTAGAAGTAAATAAATAAGTTTTAAAATAAATAGTTTCTTTATGGGTGATAGAAAATGGAAAAATAAAAAAAAAATTGACAGTAAGTTAAAAGTTAATTTCAGAGCAAGAAACCTTTTTTTAGTTAAAAGTAAGAAAAGTAACATATACAAATATGTTTTGAATCTTCAAACATTTTTTTTTAAAACCTTAGCCAAACTTTTGTCTTGAAATGGATATTCTTTTGTTCTTTAACTTTTGTTGAATTGATAATTTTTTTAAACAGTATCAGAAATATTTGGTGATATACTGTATAAATGTTGTTTTCATTTGGAACCACGTGATCTAAGCACCTTACCGCTATTCAATGCTTCTTCTATAAATTATTTGTTTCGTTTTCTTAATAAGATTTATTATTATTTTTTTAATGAATTAATTTATCTATTTGTTTTTTTATGTAGGCAACCCTTGCCAGTGGTCTTACGTGGTCAACAATGCTTGACTTCTCAGCATCTTCCCCAAGGATGCAAGTCCAGCAGGGTTAGTGAAAAATGCTTCTTTTTCTTTACTTCTATTACTATATTGTTCTATAATTAATATACTGTTATTGTATTTTTTTCAAACTTTCGTCCATTGCAGAAGAGACCTTTACAGAATTTCTATCAAAGGCCGTTGGATATGCCGTGGAGTGGATTCTAATGCCTGGAATGAAGGTTATGAAATTCTTTGGCTTCAATTTTTTAAAGTCATAACGTTCACTATATCTATTTTTTTGAATAAATTAAAAAGGCAAGAAAATAATTGTCAAATGGAGAAAAGGGCTTTGTTTATTCTTATGTATATTAAAGTTGTAGGCTTATACCCTATATTATATGAAAGTATGCATCATTACAATTTTTTTTCTTGTATTTAGAATTCAATTCTTATTCCCCCAGGAAGATGGAAAAGGGAAAAAATGAAAGTTTTTCATACGTTCTTAGCTCCATTCTAATTGTAAATGATTTTCAGGTGTCTTTCCAATATCTGAGTATGTCTTTTATCTCTTTCTTTTCCAGTTTATCCTACATTCCATTTGCAGAGAGAGAGAGAGAGAGAGAGAGAGTTGTTTATCATTTAAGATAATATCTACTAGCCTGAAATTTGGAGGTTTTCTTTGTGATTTTAATCATATATTCAGCCATCCTCAAATTGTTAGTTTTTTTATGTGCTGCCTGGTCTGGATTCGATATTAATCATCACTATTTTTCATTGTTGCATCGGCGTAGCATCATGTCTGTGCTTCCTTGTAGCTCTAGAACCAACAAGAGTAAGTTTTTCATAATATTATTTGAACGAAATTTTCACGATTCTCTAATATCATTTTCTAAATCATTTGGTTGCGTACTCATCATTGATGCTTCACTTCCATAATTATTTGTAAGTCTTTCTCTATGTAATGTCACATGGAAAAGTTATACAAGTTTTATAATTCTTTTACTGTTTTTGTTTCTGTTATATTGAAATCACAGTATCACAATAATACTAACATATGATCTCTGTTCTAGGTTACTAAAATTCTAAAAGATCGGTGCTGATGGAATTGTGATTTTCGAGCCGTTTGATGTCCTCAATGTATTGTCTGCTGGAAATGGTGAAAGATGAATTGCTATACATTGAGGTTATATTTTATCTTTTTGTAGTAGTCAAATGTTGTCCATTATCTACTCAACCTTTTAACTAAGTAGTCAAATGCTGTCCTCTTTGACACTAGCTTGTGACTTCTAGTTACTTCACTATACGTCTATTATGGAAGATGGTAGTCTTGTGGAAAGCATTTAATAACTATTTAAGCGCAACAAAAAGTAGAGCGAAAATCACTAATTTTTTTTATTCATGCATTATCAATATATGATATATATTTCTTCATACAGATATGTTTAAGGTCAGCGAACAACACTCAACATGGTCCTAGCATGCCACCAGTGCAAGATTTTGTGAAAAGAAAATTGCTATCAACTGGATACTTAATAAGACCATGTGAAGGCATTATTCATACAGTTGACCATAAGGATTTAGAGGTATGCTAGCAAAGCATCTAATTACATTTGATGACCAGTTCCTTGAGTTCAAATATGAAGATCAAATATATCATTAAGTCATTAAGGTGCTTGCTTCTGTGCTCTCACATATGAATTATTATCTTAAATTATTCGTCCATGTCCATAGTGATGCTCCATAGACGAGGTTGGTTTGGGATGGATTTGCTTCTTTTCTCTTCACATCCAGAAAGCTACTTTTATAATTGATTAGGAGAAATTTCCACTAGATATCATGCTTCACTTCAATTGGGTATTTCTATTGATTTGCTACTTCCTCTTTTAGGCACTCGTTCTTCATTGCAATGTTGTTCGTATACGGACGCATCATCAATCAAAGGCTTGCAAATAAAGTTTTTTCTTATAATTTTTTGCATAAGCTCACTACTGGATTTACCAAGTACCACATGGTTACCAGTAATTTCTTGTATATCTATGTTTCTTTTGTGATGTTCCATGTAGTTATTACTTGAATAGTCTCTGGCAAAAATAAATAAATAAATAATCATACTTATGTTACAGGCTGTTAAATTGGTGTTTCTTGAAATAATATTATCTATATCAAAGTACTTCTAAAACAATTTTAAATGTTTGAATATTAAATTATCTGAATTTATAAACATAATAATTATTTTGACAAAAATAGTGTGAATTTTTGGATTATAATACATGAAACTTGTAGAAATAGATATCTTGTTTGCGTCAATATTTTCATATGCTTATGAAGTTATTTTATATTGCAACTTGTCATGGAATACACTGGAAATTGTTGTTTATTGAAAATTGTACTGGAGTTCTACATCAAGTCGGATGTTTCTTAAATTCAATGTCTATATGTGAACTAATACATATAGTTTTTGTGTGTCTCTTGAATGGCATCTGGTAGCTTCTGTCATCTAATTCAATGGTATGATTTTCGTTGGATGAACTCATTTATTGATACCAAAAAAAAAAAAAAAAATCTGAAAAAGTTTTTTGCTTACACATAATTTGGGTGAAGTTTTCTTTTGGATAGCTTATATTTAAATTTCTTATTGTTGATATTCCTTTATGTTCTATCAATTTAGTCACACTATTCTTTTTATCCTTATTTTTTGTTACTAATGTACAAACTATAATTTTCCTATTTCTTTTCCTGTAATTATTTCCCCTTTTTCTAGATGGACACCGCTGCATCTTATGCTCAAATTCATGATTGATAGGATTGACGAAAAATGAACTTTAGAATTAGAGGCAGTGAAAGTTATATGCCCAGAAGAATGAAGCTCAAAACCTGTGCACGAAAGAAATACACAAATAATCTATGGAATAGTGAGATAGGCATAGAAAATAGAGTTTGTATAAGCGACCCGAAGCATGGAATGATCATACATAAAAACAAATATGAGGTAATTGCTTGATGAATGTAATAGTTTTAATTTTTCTAAGGTTAATTGTGGTGGGAATATAGAAAAACTATTTTGAATAAGTATCCTCTTTATAATAGATAGTGAACATAATGGTCCATTTCATATCATATTATAGTAAAAAAGTTTTAAAATGTAATTTGTTTGTAAATTTTCAAGAATAGTACAACGTGACAAATGGCATGGTAAATCCATGTTTTGGTTCTCTAATATAAGCATAATTGTTTTAGTAAATGTCACTTCTTTTAGGAATATATGGCATTGTAAATCTAAGCAATTGTTAATACACGACCTTGGGTTGTGAGGGGATTTATCTATATATTCCCCTTGCATACATATTTTGCTTGTCAATATAGGTTGGAGAGTGAGTTTTGGCCTTGAACTAAACTATTTAACCGAACCTTGCAACTGACTTCTTAACTAGCTAAAGTTGGGTTGACCATTCAGGAAGCACATGGCTTTTTCGCTGTTAATGGTTGTTCTCTTGATGTCTTTCTTGTTGATGGTTGGCAATATAAAGTACTTTCATTCTTAACTTTTATTAAGGTTATGGCTCAAATGCTTTGTTCCTTTTGAAACTATTAAAGCTTCTTTTGGTCATAAATAATGAAATTGGAGAATGTATTGAAGATAGACGAGCCATATTCCAAAGTGTAACTACATTGCCATGCACAATTATTTCTTTAATAATAAACGAGCAAGTTGTCGTTTTATGTATTGAATGTCATGGTTTAAACAATAGTGGTTCAATGGTGAAATTTTTGTTCCATTGAATTCTTTGGAAATATTTGTTAATCTATAACCTGATTTTTGTAATTTAACCAGACTCTCATAACATTAATAACATGCATGATCCTCAAGTTTTGTCACAAAACTTGATTGGCTAAAATGATATAACTTGATAAATCTATATGCATGTTCGATAAGGGAAAGTTCATTCCAGTGTAGCTATAACAAAAGTTGAGTTGATGACATAATCCACGAAAGTTCAATATATTTAATACAATAACATTACTTTCAAAATAACTCAACCCGTGCATTGCACGGGTAAAGACTAGTATCTGAAAATAGTTTAATTCATATGTTTATATTCTTTTCAGTCTAAATATATTTCATGATAGCATTAGAGAATTTAGCCATTCATTAGCATTAGAGAATTTAGCCATTCATTAGCATTAGAGAATTTAGCCATTCATTCACATAAACGCAACCCCACATTTAATATAATATAGGTGACATTGATTAAAACCTCGTATCAAATAAACTTATCTCGATTTTAAGATATCAAATGTCAGGCAATGCAGAGCAGAACCTATACATCAACAGAAAATACACTAAACACCTTAGAAAATAACATATTATCAAGTAGTGTAAACAAAAATTGGTGAACTTATATTATTTTTCTCTATACTAAAATAAGTAATAAATTAAGTTAACAAAATATAGAAAAAAAAATAAAAATTTACTGAGGTGGACTAAGAGTGTGTTTTCATTTAAATATGATTTTCAAAATATGAGCTGAAACTATTTTTATTTTTCTAGATTTATATTTTAGAATTCTGTTTAAATAAAACTGAATTTAAACCTTATTTTTCATATGTTAAGTGTTTTCAACATTTTCAGTAAAAAACACTCAAAACTTCAAAAATATATTTTGAATTTTATGTTATAAATTTAACCTTATCTTTTGAAAATGCATTTTCAAAAGCACTAAATCAAACAAGTTTTTAGTATGTTACAAAACTAAAAATTAAACTCACCTTGAAAACAACAAACCAGCCACCTCATCAATTTGCTCCATATATATTTTTCTCATCTAATTGTACATTTAAAAATGTTGTTTGTACACCCATTTGATGTATACCACCCATCTTATTTAAAGAAGCTATAGCAATAAGCATCCTAATGGATGTTATTCTAGACACGAGTGGGTAGGAATCAAAATAATCTGACCCCTCTCTTAATTATAATTTTTAGCAACCGTATGCTTTATATTTGATAGAATCATTGATTTTAAGTTTCTAGGAAATTTGCAAATATTTTAAGTAAAAATGGTTAAATAGAAGCTATGGATCTTGAAAACTGTCTCTCTTTCGATCCTTTTTTTTTTTTTTTTTTTAAATAAACTAAGGATAAAAACAATTACTTCCAAATAATATATAATTTGATTCAAACATCCGACACAAACATTGACTTAAAACATTAAATGAAGGTTCACAAGCATTTTGCCACGTTACATTTTAAAGGTTGAAGGGAGATAGGCATTAAAGTGTTAGTCTTTTCTAAAGATCTTATATGATGAATCCCAAGGTGAACCGTCGATTGTGATTACGGTCCATGTATAATTCATATTTTATTTGACCAGTTATCCGTACTATCTTTTTTTTTTATAAGGAAGTGTAATCTTCATCCACCAAGGTGATATATAGGCTCAGTAACCAAAAAACCTGAATCAATACCAAAACTAACGACCCAAGAACACCACAAAAGTTCCATCTATGGTTGCTAGACTTTTGCCACTTAGAGACCACCACAAAGGAGGAGAAATATCACCAAGATAACAACACAAAGAAAGGCGGCAAAAGGCAGTAGAGTAGAGGGCCAAGAGAGAGCACGTAGAGATGAAGAAGAGAGACACTAAGTCTTATTTTCTGAAGTGGCGTACAAGATCAAGTGAATAAATATTGGATCAAGTCACAAATAAGTTAAGTTAGGTCTAGGTATAGAGTGGGCCTCAAATATAGCTAGCCATCCAAGTAGGTAGAAGATATGGCCCATGAGCAACACAATAAAATTGGTTGTTTCAAATGGTCTAATCACTTTTTGGGTTGGGTCGTTCCAATTTTGGTATTGATATATCGTTCAGTCATATTGCAAATGTCGACTGATAATTAATAACCAATTTACATCATCGCTCGAGAGGTCGTTTGACAACAATATATCTCACATTTTCCAAGTTCTTAATAGTCGATAGTTATTTGGGTAGACTCTTTATTTGTGGTTTAGTCTCTTCTCAATTATTACTTAAAAAAGGAGCCAATCATTTAGGTAAAAGATACTACCACTCTATCTCGATAACAAATTAATTTTCTTATAGAAATGATGTCAGACGTGACTTGACGTTTCAAAATACAAACCTCATCAAAAATATATTTTGAAAACGCAAGGGTTAGTGCTCATAATTAACATGTAATCAACCATCCTTTTGACATAAATAAATAAAAATTTAAACAACGATTTTTTGACAATGGTACTGATTAGTCAGTAAGACTTAATGTGGTGGACTAATTAACTAAGTTTAAGGTTTAGTGGACAAATTAATTAAGTTTATTGCTAGTCAACCAAGTTATCAATATTCTCGTGAAACCCAACACAAATAATGTTGGCAAAAATTAGCACTATATTTTTGCACTTCAACAAGTGTCCAAATAAACATTTTTTCTTATTTTTATATAATTCCATTATAAGAGATAAAGAAACTTTATTCAAGGAGATTGTAACGCTCATTATGAGAACCATTATAACTTAGGATTATGTGTGATATATTTGAAGTAAACACGTGGGTTCATGTCTTATGTATCGGATAAATGTTGCTTTTGAAAATAACACGGTTCCATGATATAAAAATAAAAAATAAAAAATAAATTTAATATCATAACAAAGAAAAGCATAATTCATAAAATTCATATATATATGAACAATTTTAATTTTTCCTTTAGCAATATCAATTACCACAACTCTTTTCAAAAGCAGTATTAGTACTTCAAAAAAATCACACGTGTCATTCATCCGATACATAAGATGTGAATGCACATGTTTACTACTAGTAAGTTATATAATTGACTTTAGTGGAAATCTACTATCTATAATAAATTAAATATCATATTGAGTGAGAATTATTTTTAGGACGATTCTGTACTTACTAAAATTCAATTTATATCAATAATACGTTACTTTTCAATTTTCAATATGTATTTAATTTATTAATCATATCAACCATTGAACAATATAATCATTAATTATTTTGCGGACTATTTTGTTATGATGAATGCACATTTACAAAATTAATTACCTTACTTTTCGTTTTCTCAATATGTATTTAATTTATTTAATCATATTTAATAGATTCATTATCTTTTAATTTTTCAATATGTATTTGATTCATTTAATCATTTGAACAATATTATCATGAATCATTTTGTCATTTATTTAGTTATAATCAATGTATATTTGACAGATTCATTCTACATGATTGGATAGTAAATTAAATTCATTAAAAATAATTTTGGAACAAAAGATAAATATTTTTAGAGTCTTCTTCCAATTGATTAAAGAAAGTAAATGAGTATCTATAATAAATAATTTCAATTAGTGATGGCAAAAAAACTAGCCCTGACTCGACGGGGCCAGCCCCGCCCAAGGCATAAGTCGCCGCCCTGTCTCACCTTGTGAAGAGAAAAAATATTTAAAAATAATTTTATTTTTGAAATTGATGCAACCGTTTCCAATATTTTGTAATTAGTAGGAGTATTTAACCCATTATAATTACAAGGGGATCAAATGCAAAAGTGATTATGATCTGTCTTTTCTATTTTTGAAATTTTAAAAATGTAATAAATAAATAAATAAACAGAGTAGCAAACGGGGCAAGCTATCGCCCTGCGCCGCCTAAGGAGGGGCGGGGAGTGAGGCAAGACGGGGTCTAGGCGGGTACCCAGTCCCAAACCTAACAAACTTGCCCCAAACCTAACCAACTGTCATTGCTAATTCAGTTGATATATTCAATGCATATTAGTGTTTTATGACAAATATGAAGAAATGATGATGGAAGATCATGTTAAGTCTTATAAAATGATTAAATGTGTTGGTAATTAGTGTTTTACATCATTGGTGCTTAACATAAGCTAAGTACCAATGTTTAGGAGATTAATTCTATTACTTCATATATGTAATTGACATCTAGATAATGTAAATGACTTTTCAACCTCTTCAATAATATGTCGGCAAAAACAGGTCGACAAGTGATTTAGATATTGGAGTACACTCATCGCTTGTAAGTCTTATAAAATGATTAAATGTGTTGGTAATTAGTGTTTTACATCATTGGTGCTTAACATAAGCTAAGTACCAATGTTTAGGAGATTAATTCTATTACTTCATATATGTAATTGACATCTAGATAATCTAAATGACTTTTCAACCTCTTCAATAATATGTCGGCAAAAACAGGTCGACAAGTGATTTAGATATTGGAGTACACTCATCGCTTTTCTTCATGCACTTGTTTGTGTTAGTGTTTTGGTGTGCTTAGGGATCGAGAGTGGCTAAATACAAAAATATCAACACATAAAACACAATTGCAAAGTTATCTATTACTTATTTGAGGAAAGTGTTACTTCTCTTTTGATTCTTGGCATAATTCGATACCTTCTATGGTGTTCTTTTTAAGACTTAATAACACCACACAAACTATAAAGATACATGGAATCTTATTTACTAAAGCATAACGTGCAACTCTTTGACATTTTTCATTTATATGCTGATGTTTACTGAAAGACATAAAATTTCAATCCAATTCACATTTTTGCATTAAGGAAAGATTTAGAGAAAATTAAGTACCTTCACTCCTTAACAATAACATAGAGGATGCATAATACGAAAATAGATATAGACTAACACATTTACCTTTGCATGATAGACAATAGATGAGTGCACTACTTTTCTAGATATGTTTCTTATTCAAATGATGGCTTCGCATCTTCTTTATTTTCTATCCTCTATTGGTAGCTTTGCGTACTTCTTGCATCACGATTTGTTTCTGAGTCCTATCACTTTGACCTTTTTCGTCCATCTTCACCAAAAATTTAAGTTCTTTATCTTCAGCCAGCATCAAATTTCTGTTGTATACACTTTTCTTCTCCTTCGACTGGCAAAAATATTAGAAGAAAAGCATATATTGGATGATATATTAATATAACTTGGAATATTAGTGAGGATATTGCTAAATATATAAGGGTAAAATTGATATTCAAAAAATAAACAATTAATTTTTATGTAAAAAGATTAAGTTGAGATGCCCCCCCCCCCCTCCCCACGCTCCACTAATCACACTTGATTATAGACAAAAAAATGCTAAAAAAAATTAAATAAACAATACTGGGAAAGCGAAATAATGCCCAATTACCAGTCCTTACCAATACTTTTTCTTCTTTCATTATTGATTGTTTTGGAGAAGATTTGAACATTTATTAATATAGAAGTTAGATTTTGAGGGGAGGAGTTATCGAATTTTTATTGAGAGATGAACAAAATGAAAAATATCAAGAAAATTTAGTCTAGGTTCATCGATAGAAAAAACTCAAGTCTCTAGGTAGCCGTTTTCTCTTGAGAAGTTCCAAGCTAGAACCACCTCCTTAAACGATTACTGTCACCACTAAGCTCTACCAATTTCTTGGACAATTTTAAATATGCAAGCAATTTGCTCATGAAGCTCGAAAACTCGATCACACCCATTTGTCCCTTCCAAATGATTGTTTTGGTAGTATCCAAAGGATCACTAAGTCATTTTATAGAGTCAGACTAATTCCACCTAGATATCAGGAATTTTAAATGTGTAAGTATATAGATATCGGGAAGAAGATGAATAGCTTTTTTATTATGTATTTATCGTCATAATAATTGAGGATAGACTAAGAAATCATTTGGTTATAATAATAAATTGATATCAATAAAAAAATAATAGAATTAATATCGAGCATTGATTCTTCTACGAATTTCGGTATACGGTCTATGCCCTTTCATCTTCTTGTATTGAAATTAGTCTAAAACAAGGGAAGCATCATGTCTTCAAAATAAAATCAGTGTAAATTAAGAAAATAGACTAAGGACATTATTGACAAAAGTTTAAAATAAAAATAAAAATGAGGGCAAAATGAAAAAAATGGGTATCAGGTGAGGGTATATTTAGCCTATTGTTAAATATGTAAGGGTAAAATTGATATTCAAAAGTTTCTCTTTATTCCTTCCTCTTTAGATATTGTAAATAAATAAGAAAGACGCCTGAGTTCTTTACATCCCGCTCGATAAAGATATGTTAGAATAGGATTTGAATGAATTTTTCGAAGAATAGTGTGCCAAACGTGACTTTCTCACCAACCCCGTTCCTCTCCATCCCAACTTCCATCCCCGTCACTTTGCATTGAACTGTCTTCTCCGGAAAATGTGATACAGAATTGATGGGGTGGGTAGAATGAAGAAGACAAGAGGAAACATACGAGGTTATTTCAGAGATATTAACAAAAGAAGGCTACTTTCAAACAATTTAAATACAAGATACTATCACATCATCTCCATATAACAAATTATTTTTCTTATAGAAGTGGTGTCACATTATGACTCCAAATGCAAGGTTAGGTTATAATGAACATGTAATCAATCATTCTTTTGACATAAATAAAAAAAAAAATATTTAAACAACAGTTTTTCGACCATGGAACTGATTAGTCAGTAAGACTTACTTTAGTGGCTAATTAATTAAATTTTAAGTTTATTGCTAGGCAACCAAGTTACAGTCGATATTCTCATTAAATTTCCAACATAAATAATGTTGGCAAAAAGTAGCACTATATTTTTGCACTTCACCAGGTGTCCGATTAAACATTTTTTGTTAATTTTATATAATTCCACTACAAGAGAGTCAAAGAAACTTTATTCGAGGTGATTGTGCTCTATTCTATTATTTATATATATTTGTTAGAATTTATTGTTTGTTGGCTCTATCAATCAAATAAAAAAAATGGAATATTCCTTTGCTTTGGGAAGAGTCAATCAATTAATTTCATTATATCTCTTCTAAACGTTCTATTCATCTGATATTTCATATGGATAAAAATGGAATAGAGTACAAAAAATACTTCTTTACTTTTCTTTTTTTAATTAAAATTTTTATTATTAATATGAAAACAAATTCTTTTTTGAAAACCTAAGTTTAAACTAAATTAACAACTAAATTTACAGGGGTGTCTCTCAGTAATGATTGCTCGCATGATTTGGAATAAAGTAATTCATATCATCTATGAAAAATAAAACGACTCTATGTAAGATCTTCTAATTGAGATATGAATCTAGACTAGGTTGTACGGGAAAAAAATGTAGTTTTTGCATTAATCCAAAGCTAGAAAAGGTTTTATAAGATTTAAAAAGGTCCATTGAGCTCCTCATGCCTATGTCATAATAGAATCAAAAACTTGCACCGACTTGACTTCTACATTCTAATTGCTCTTGTGAATAACAAAAGAAAATAGATAATGGAAGGTAGAAGAGAAATAAAGTAAATATAGAAATATCTCTCATATGTAGGTCTATTTGTACGTGTTTGCCGGTATTAATTTTACACAATTCCATTATAAGAGATAAAAGAAACTTTATTCAGGGTGACGAATTAGAGAACCATTCGATACTGATACAATTCAGGTTTTTAGACATATAGAACTATACAAAAGTTAGGTGCCAAAAGCTGAATTATATGTCAACTCTCCATATTATTACCAACCTAAATTAATTGGGATCTCAAACGATCAAACTTTTGAGGGAAGCAGGCGAGGCCGGCGGTGTTAGATTTGAAGTTTATCGGTCAACTCTCCTGGAAAAAAAAAATAAAAATAAAAATAAAAATTTACTCATCTAAGCAATGGTCAAGACGATGAGTGTAACATACCGTTATTAAAATTAGTCTACTTTTTTTGTTTCAGTTCATCTTCTTCATCGTCCGGTCCCCATCTTACGCCACACCATCTCCCTTTCTCACCGACCCGTTCCTCTTCTTCGTCCCAGCTACCATCCCCGCCACTTTGCATTGAAGTTTCTTCTCCGGAAAATGGGATACAGCATTTATGGGGTGGGGCCATCAGGGTGGGTAGGAAGAAGACATGGAAAAAGACCAGGTTATTTCGTAGATATTCACAAAAAGAATGTTACATGAACACTATGGTGTACACTTTATCACGTGTCATTATCCTATTGGAAAGTTTAAATTTCAAACTGTTTTTCCATCAAATTGACACTTGACAACAATATAAGTATCAACCAAAGTATCAAAAATCAATGTACAAATAGCAAAATTCAATTTATTTACAAAAATGAGCTCTAATTTATCTTATTTCACCCAAATTGGTGCAACTTTGACAATTTCCTCAAATTCAAAGCTAAAGCGATTTCTTAGCTTTTCCCCTTATTCAAGAATGCTTCCCATAATCTGTATAGAGATAAGACTATAAAACATGGCCTTTTCAAACAAATTAAAATAATTTCCAAAGTATTAAATTTTTCTTGCAACTCGCATAGACTGAAAACAATGGATGGTTTAAAACAAGAGTAGTTATTGACCATTTAAGCATCGATTTGGACAAACCATTCAGGTTTTCTTTCTGTTCATACTAAGAATTTGCTGTGTATTTCATTGTGTCTCATCAAAATCTTCATTATCACTTTTGAGCAGTGATTGATTCCTGCTTATTAAGGGAGAAATGAAGAAATTTGAATTTACCTTGAGAAATTTGTAGCCATGAAAACATCTCATAGAGCCTTTATTTTCCTTCTTCATGTTCTGCTTTTCTCCTTACATCCACTGAAGATAACGTCGTCTGCAAGAACAGAAGCAGCGGCTCTTGTGAAATGGAAGAACAGCTTGTCTTCTCCTCCTCTGAATTCATGGTCCCTTGGAAATCTTCGAAATCTTTGCAGATGGACAGGAATTCTCTGCAAAAACGGGGGATCAGTTTCTGAGATAAACTTATCCAATGCAAGCCTCTCTGGCACCCTCGACCAGCTTGATTTTACTGCGTTTCCAAATCTGACAAGACTTGACCTCAGTTTTAACAATTTCAGCGGGTCGATACCATCTAGTATTGGTAGTATCTCTATTGCAACTTCCTTGGACTTGAGTAACAATGTATTGGAGGACATCATTCCAGCGGAGATTGGAAATTTGATAGAGCTTCAATACATTAGTTTGTACAACAACAATCTCAAAGGTCAAGTTCCACATCAAATTGGGAAGCTTCAAAAGGTACAACACATGGATTTTGGATCAAATTACTTGGTGAGTCCCCAATGGTATCAAATCACAAGCTTTCCTTTGTTGACACATCTCAGCTTTGGTTACAACGAAATCACCTCAGGATTTCCAGATTTTATACTTGGTTGCTGGAACCTTACTTATCTTGATTTGTCTCAAAACCACTTGACCGAACTAATTCCCGAATCATTATTTGTCAATCTAGGCAAGCTTGAATATCTGAACCTTTCTACCAATTCCTTTCTAGGGCCATTATCATCAAATCTTACCAAACTGTCAAAGTTGAAAAATCTTCGATTAGCAACCAACAAACTTTCTGGCTCAGTACCTGATATTTTCAACTCTATGCCTAATCTCGAAATTCTTGAGCTGTTTAACAATTCATTTCAAGGAAAGATACCCTCTTCTTTAGGACAACTCAAGAATCTGCAGAAACTAGATTTGCGAGAGAATGGCCTGAATTCCACAATTCCTTTGGACCTTGGCTTGTGCACCAACCTTACCTATTTGGCTTTAGCCACAAATTCACTTACTGAATCCTTGCCTTTGTCCTTGTCGAATCTGACCAAGTTGACAGAGTTGGGTTTATCGGACAATAATCTATCCGGTGATGTTTCGCCTTATTTCATCTCAAATTGGACCCAACTAATATCATTGCAGCTTCAAAATAATCTTTTCACAGGGGAAATTCCATCTGAAATAGGCCTACTGACTGATCTAAACACTCTTTTTCTATACAACAATACATTTTCTGGCTCCATCCCACCCGAGATTGGAAACCTGAAAAATTTGACGTTGATGGACCTTTCAGGAAACCGGCTTTCAGGCATAATACCTCGAACAATCAAGAACCTAACAAATTTACAGATCCTCAAACTTTCCTCCAATGGTCTTACTGGAACTGTTCCACCAAAGATTGGAGACTTAACATCACTAGAGACGCTTGATGTGAGCACAAACCAATTAAGTGGGCAGTTACCAGAGTCCATCTCGAACCTCAGTGCCCTGCAAACTATTTCCCTGTTCTCTAATGAATTTTCAGGAATCATTCCCCATGACTTGGGAAAGAATAGTCCCAAATTGGCAAATGTTAGTTTTTCAAATAATAGCTTCACAGGTGAACTGCCTTCTGGATTATGCAGTGGCTTTCTTCTCAATCAATTTACAGTGAATAACAACAATTTTACCGGGAGGTTACCCGGTTGCCTGAAGAATTGCTCGAGCCTTAATAGAGTACGGCTTGAAGGCAACCGATTTTCTGGGAATATTTCAGACGCATTTGGAGTTCATCCGAATCTCGAGTTCATCTCTCTCAGCAGAAATCAATTCACAGGCCAACTTTCAACTAAGTGGGGACAATATGAAAGGCTTACAAATCTTCAGATGGATCAAAATAAAATTTCTGGAGTGATTCCAGCTGAGCTAGGCAATTTAACACAGTTGCGTGTCCTAAATCTGGATTCGAATGAATTGATAGGTGAAATTCCTGTTGGACTGGGAAATTTAACTGAACTGCTCAATCTCTATCTGAGCAACAATCAGTTGACTGGAGAGATTCCTCGAACTATTGGACGCTTAACAAAGCTCCAATATCTTGATTTGTCAGCAAACAAAATAGGAGGAGGTATTCCAGAAGATCTAGGCAATTGCGAGAGCTTGCAGTTCTTGAACTTGAGCAAAAACATTTTATCAGGGAATATCCCGTCAGAACTTGGTAACTTAAATGGGTTACGGTACTTGTTGGACCTTAGTAATAATTCACTTTCAGGAACAATTCCTCCAAACTTGGGAAAGCTTACCTCTTTGGAGAATCTGAACCTGTCAAATAACAAGATTTCAGGTAGAATCCCTTCAGCA
>NC_036240.1:7007814-7024375 GCF_002742605.1 Olea europaea var. sylvestris
ACAGTTGCTGGTTCTTATGGCTACATGGCACCTGGTAATTTAGTACTGTTATATGTATCTTGTCCACTGCCCATTCCTTATTCTGCTTTAGTGTATCTGCTCTTCCTTTGGAAGTATATAACTGCTTTTCTGTAACTGCGTTTTGAGACAACATAACAAGTTACTTTTTTCGGAAATGCAGAGCTAGCACTTACAATGAAGGTTACAGAGAAATGTGATGTTTATAGCTTCGGAGTGGTGGCATTGGAACTAATGATGGGACGGCACCCGGGAGAGTTCATATCTTCACTTTCGTCCTCAACAACAACAGCAGCAGCATTGCAAAGTAATCCCGATCTGTTTTTGAAAGATCTGCTCGACCAACGGCTTTCACCTCCTACTGGCCAAATAGCAGACGGAGTGGCATTTTTAGTAACCCTTGCATTAGCATGCACACAGGCCTCGCCAGAGTCGCGGCCTAACATGCGTTTTGTTGCACAAGAATTGTCAGCTAAGACTCAGGCTTACTTTCCAGAGCCACTGGGAACAATAAAAGTTAGTAAACTAACAAATTTCCAGAAATAGGTGTTGAGCAAGAGTGTTTTGAAAATCTTAGAATATAATCATCACTTGTATTGTACAGCATAATTTTATCAACGCACTGTATCATATAGTAGGGTATGGGTGTACAATTATGCAACAAAATTATCCTTCAGCTTCACACGTAGCATATCACATGCTGAAAATGGATGCATTCTTCGTTTTAGCCATCATAGATATTATAATTGATAATAAAGCAATTGATGCTGATGATCTGATTCTATTTAGAAAATATAAAGCAGGTAGAAAATTATAGAATTATGAACATGGATCAACTATTAACATGGCAGCACAATGCACCACTACTATGACCAAGTTTTTCTTCTCTGACATAGTTGAGCACAAATACAGAGATCGATGCATATAATATAACAGGTTGATTGGAGCAGAAAAGGAGTACTAGCATTAAAAATAATCTCCAAACTTGAGATGAAATCATAATTTGATATACATATGTAGAAATCTGGTTTTAATTGTTGATTGATTGATGTACCATATTTAGGATGAATAGGATTGATTGATGTACCATACTTAAACTTTCCATAGTTTGGTAGGCTAATTAGCTCTCTCCCAATCAATTTCACACAATCATTTGTGTGTTTTTCTCTTCATGGTATTAGAGCTAGGTTCCAAATCAACCTAACAATCAATGACAACCAACACTAGGGATTCTACAACTTCTGATTCCTCTCTAAGTGAGGCAGAAATTATCTCCTCGATGAGCTCCAATAATGTCGAAAATCCTTCTTTACTACTCTGTGTCAAAAAATTGAATGGAAGGAATTTTCGAGCATGGGCTCAATCTATCAAATTGATAATTGAAGGCAAAGGAAAACTAGGTTACCTCACTGGTGACACCAAGCAGCCGATTAAAACCACTCTTCCTCAGAAGTGAAGATCTGAGAACGCCATGATAAATGCATGGCTCGTGAATTCCACGATTCCATCCATAGGGAAAACTTCTTATTTCCGTCGACAGCAAAGGAAGTATAGGAAGCAGTGAAAGAAACCTACTCCGATGGAAAAAATGCGTCACATATTTTCGAAATAAAAACGTGGCTGTGGCAAACCAAACAGTTAGAAAGGGAGGTCACAGATTATTACTTGGAGATGACTAATTTGTGGCAAGAACTCGACCTTAGCCTTGATGAGGAATGGGATTGCCCTGGTTATAGCATCCTCTACAAGAAGAGGGTCGAAAATGAGCTGCTTTTCGAATTCCTTGCTAGTCTCAATCGCAAACTGGATGAAGTAAGGGGGAGAATCTTAGGCCGTTGACCCCTACCATCTACTCGGCATGATTTTTTAGAAGTGAGAAGAAACTCGTAGATAAATCATTTTTTGAAGTGTGGGGATTCCGACATCGCCATGGAGCCTTTTGGGACGGTGTCGAGAGGATATCGGCATGGGTCTTCTAGTTACGGGCCAACTAGATTGACGAGAAATAGTGGGCTTACATGTAACAGGCCTAACGGGTCAAGCACTAATGGGCCAAATGGATGGCCTGAAAATTGTATAATGGGTCAGGTGAAACTGCTGGGACACTTAGGCCTACTTGAAATAATATTAGGTCTGGAATAAATCTTTCAAAAAGCCAAAACAAAGAGAAAGACCTTGGTGTGATGAACACTGCCGTAAACCATGAGATAAGGAAGATACTTGTTAAGATAAAATGGGAAGCCCATCGACTGAAAACCAAGACAAAGTACTAGGAATCGAGGCTATCATGCATCAATTAACTTAGCTGAAAATTCTAAGGAAAATAATTCAATTCCAGGTACATTTAATTCTGAACAATTGGAATAATTGCATCAACTTTTCTCCGACCTTCAAGCTTTGGGTCAACATTTCACTCACACCCCTTCAAGTTCATTAGCTCACAAAGGTAATCACTTAAGAGCCTTGACTATTTCCTCAAAATACAAAATTTCATAGATCATTAACTCAGATGTGTCCGATCACACGACTGATTCCTACCACCTTTTCTCCTCGTGCTTCCCATGTGCTGGCAATATTAAAGTTAAGATTGTAGATAGGACATTTTCAACCGTTGCAGGAAAAGAAAGTATCCAAATATCTAAATCTATAACTCTAAAAATCGTACTTCATGCTCCAAGGTTATCTTGTAATTTGTTATCCATTAGCTAGTTAACAAAAACTCCCATTGCTCCGCTAAATTTTTTCTATCTCATTGTATCTTTTAGGACCTATCATCAGAGAAGATGATTGTCAATGCTAAAGAGTACGATGGACCTACTCTTTTGAGGAGGCAGATATGAATAACCAAGTCAAATTGCAATTTGTTATTCTGCATTTACCTTTAAGGGTAGTGAAATTTTATTATGGCATTATAGAATGAGGTACCCCAATATACAATATCTAAAACGTGTATCCCATCTATTTTTTTGAATAAAACTATTTTTGACTTTCAATATGAGATTTGTGAAATCACTAAACACCAACGTAGTGTATATTCGAAATCTATATACAAACCATCTAAACCATTTACTATGATCCATAATGATCTATAGGGACCCTTACAAATCCCAAATCACACTCACACAAGATGGTTTACTACATTTACAGATGATCATAGTCGAGTTTGTTGGGCTTCATCCCGAAAGAAAAAATTGATTTTCGTTCAGTATTCATCAACTTTCACTCGATGATTCAAACACAATTTCAAACACAAATTTAAATCCTCCGAACTAATAATGGTGTCGAATACTTCAACATGTCCTTAAAAGACTACAATAAAAAATATGGGATAGTCCATTAGAGCTCTTATGTCGACACTCCTCAACAAAATGGGATTACCGAATGCAAAAGTAGACACCTCCTTGAAGTTGCTCGTGTTTTGATGTTCACTACAAAAACGTCAAAAACATTCTGAGAAGACGCCACTTTAACCTCTACCTACCTTATCAATCGAATGCCTAGTCGCACACTCAACTTCGAATCACCCTCCAAAAACTTCAAGGATTCTTTCCTACCTCACGATTACAGTTAGAACTATCTCTCAAGATATTTGGTTGTACTGCATTTGTCCATATTCATTCTCACCATTGAAATAAACTAGATCCTCGTACAATTAAATGTGTATTCATTGGATGCTTAGTCACTCAAAAAGGCTATAAATGCTAGGATCCAACCACAAAAAGAATATTTGTAAGTCTTCATATCACATTCTTTGAAAAAGACACCTTACTTCCAAAAGCCTTATCTGTAGGGAAAATTTTGAGTGAAGATGGGTTCATCGATTCTGATCTCTCTCTCTCTCTCTCTCTGAACATATCTCAAACACATATTCAATTTTCAATTTACCACATATAGAACAAAACTTGAACTCAGGGGAATATAGGAAAACAAAAGGATAATGAGATACTCGTTTACTCAATGAAGCTAAAACCAAATGAGAACCTCATACTTGAAGCACCAAAAGCGTTGGAACCGGTGATAGCTCCAGATTCTTATGAGTCCAAATCTCCAGATATCAATCTACCCATTGCACTCAGAAAACAAACTAGGTCATGTACTCTTCACACCATCTCTAAATTCATATCATATAATGCTTTATCTATAGCAGTTCCAAGAAATATTTAGGATGCATTAAAATGTCCAAAATAGAAAGAAACAATGATGGAAAAAATGCAAGCTCTACCTAAAAATGAAACTTGGGATGTTATGGATCTACCGAAAGGAAAAAGACCCGTGGGTTGTAAATGGGTATTCAATGTAAGATATAAGGCTGATGAGACAGTGAAAAGATACAAAGCCCGCCTTGTGGCAAAGGGGTATACACGAACCTATAGCATAGATTATACAGAGACGTTTGTACCAATGGCAAAACTCAATACCATACGAGTCTTCTTGTCTTTGGCAACCTATAACCTATTTAGATTGGTTATTTCAACCACTCGACATTAAAAATGCATTTTTAAATGGAGAATTTGAGGAAGAAGTCTTCATAGCACTGCACCAGGCAACTATCAAAATGTAGAAAATAAAGTTTGTAAACTCAATAAAATTCTTATATAGTCTCAAGCAATCTCCAAGAGCATGGTTTGATCAATTTGCTAAAGTGTTGAAAAGTCAAAGGTATTAGCAATGACGGTTAGATCACACCATGTTATTCCAACAATCGAAGAGTGGTAAGAAAATAATTTTAAATGTATACTAGATGATATAGTCCTAACTGAAGACAAATAGCAGAGATAGAAAGATTGAAGAAACACCTAGCAATGGAATTCAGGGTAAAAGACCTAGGAGAAATGAGATATTTCTTGGGAGTGAAAGTCGTACGGTCAAAAAGAGGTATCAATGTCTCACAATGAAAATACATTCATGATCTCCTATCTGAAACAAGCATGCTTGGATGTAAACCAAGCGATACACCAATTGATACAGAAAGGAAATGAGAAGATGCTGGAAAACTAGTCGAGAAAGATAGATATCAACGACTAGTAGAGAGATTAACCTATTTGTCTCACACTAGACTAGACATTGCATTTGTGGTAAGTATGGTAAGTCAACATATACATTCACCAAAGGAAGCTCATTTGGAAGCAGTATATCGAATCCTCAAATATCAGAAAAGCTCTTCTGGAAAGGGACTATATTTCAAGAAAAATGAAGGTAAGGAAATAGAAGTATTGACAGATGTTGATTGGGCTAATTCCATAGAAGATAGAAGATCAATTACTAACTACTGTACATTTGTACGTGGAAACTTGGTAACTTAAAGAAGCAAAAAACAAAATGTAGTAGCAAGAAATAATGCTGAAGTCGAGTTTAAAGCTGTTGCGCACGGAATATGTGAAAAGTTGTGTTTAAAGAAACTGTTGGAAGAAATACATGTCTCTGTAAAACTTCCCATCAAACTATACCATGACAGCAAGGCAGCCCACAATATTTCCTGAATCTAGTACAATACGATCGACCCAAACGCGTTAAGGTAGACAAATACTTTATCAATGAAAAAGTCGAATATTGAATTATTTGTATGACGTATATCCCTACAAAAGAACATTATTTATGGTGGATTTTATTATTATTCTCATTGTTTCCTTATTCTTCCATTCCTTAAATAGCATGTTTGAGTAGAGGAAAGTGTCCAAACCCCTTCCCCAAGCAGATAATTTCGCCCCTCTATTCTCCTAATTTCTTTCCTTCCAGTGAAAGCCTAAAATTTTAAACCATAAACCAAGAGAATGAAGTATAAGAGAATAAACTTAAGCTCCCATAATTCCCCTCTCACATGTTTCACGCTCTTTTCCTGTCTCCCTCTTGGTCCTTCTCTGCACACACACACACAATTTTCTCTCGAGAAGCAAGAGAAAGTGAGTTTAGAAGGTGATTTCAGAGGCTCATTTTCAAGAATTTCACGTTCCTTTCATGAAAAACAACATGGTAGGAATACATGTACATGTAGAATAAATTCTTTTTATAGTTGTAAATTTTTGTGAAATATTTCATGCTAAAGGATGTTTTTGTAATCATCCGAAAAAGAAAGAAGTATAGAAAATTTGGTTAAATAAAGAAAGAATTTTATTTATTTATTTATTTTGTGTTCGTTTTATCTTTCATTACTGACCATAAGAAGAAAGAATTGGGGTCATTGAACCCTTGAGCTCACCGGAATAAGAAGTGTGATATGATATTTTACATAAATTTCAGCTTTAATTGTGGTGGCACATACAGACAATGATATTCCTATTGAGTTTTATTCTACAAAACTTGGGAATCGTTTGTTTTGTGTTTCAATTTTAAATTTTATTTTTTTGTTGGAAAAACGTATTAATCTTATTGGTTTAGACTGATTTTTAATTTTTTAGGACTATTGCCAAAAACGTGAAAAATAGGATACAATCCAAGAACGCAGTTAGGCCTATCTGACTAGATGATGCAGGTTTCAATAGAATTTTCTGGCTACAAATTTTAGGGTTTTAACACCCAAAACAAGACCCAATTTTTAGTTTTCCATATTACAGCTAACATAGATTTATTTACCTAGCTACCATCCTAGATATTATTTGATAGGTTAAATAATTAAAGTCAAACATATAATGGTTCCTTTGATTATAAGAAATCCACGAGATAGGGCTCACAAAAACCACTATGTAAAACCATGGCAGATTTACTCGTTCCCCAAAATCTCATTATAATACCAAACCAATGATCATAAAAGCAATGTGCATTTTGAAGCTAAATATAAATAATTGCCAGTGTCATCCAAATAAAGCTCAATCAACATATGGAAATAGCAGCCGGAAAATGAAGTCCAGTTGAAGCTGACTGTGCCATGGAAATAAATCTATAAGTTGGGATAATGCCCTGCTACCCAATGTATGAAAGGAATTTGGGCCAAAAAGAAGAATTAGTGCCAACCAACTGAATTTGTAAAGGGTAAATTATGGTTACCCAAAAACAGTCCAATGGCAATACATAATTCCTACATGTAAAATTCACATTTCACGATTAACAATTTTTCTAAAATATTTCATAAATTAGGCGGTAAATAATAATAATAATTGATAAGTGCAATTTGTGTACTTATTTAGGTCATATAGCTAAATTTTTATGCCATCAATTTATTGACTTCTACTTAATTTGGGTTAATTTTCTTTTCTTTTAGTTATGGACTCGTTTGAAGCACTTGAAAAGAGAAAGAACGATGAAAATGAATGAAATCTGCAATTTTGGGATCAAAGCCTCATATAAAAATTGAAGGACTGAATTGCATTAATTTAAAAGAATTGAGGGCTTGAAGAAAAAAAAATACATTAAATGGGCCTTCCTTCTGGACTCTTACATGGAATCAAAGTCATTAAACAATTGGAGTCCTTTTCTTAGGAGAAAAACATTGTGGCTGAGGAGATTATATAATAACATGCAAGCACAGAAGAAAGGAGATTAGGTAGAATTAGGCTGCTTTTGGAACATATATAAACACAGCTGGAAATTTATAAGGGAGAGAGAGACGTATATACACAAAAAGGCGGCGGAGATATACTGCACAAACATAGAAAACGGGCGGCTGCTTCTGGAGAAAAACAATTGAGGGCCAAATTAAATATATTATAGAGACAAAAAAGTGGTAGCTTTGGGGAGAAAGTTGGTGTGGCTGAATTGAATATATATCCACGCAAAGTTGAGAGCTGAATTGGATAGATACATAGAGAGAACACGGCAGACAAAAAACCAGGGAATTACATAAGCAGAGAAGAGGAAGTATATATGCAAAACGGCTGCCCGAAATTTGGGAAGAGAAAACACGCGCAGAAGCCGAGGAAAATTGAGAAATAAATTCACGTTTATCCTTTTTTTTTTTTTAGCATTACGCTCGGCTAAATTATTTTGTAATAAGATTTTCGATGAACTTTTAACTTTCAAATTTTATTTATTTTTGAAGTTAAAACACGTTTTCAATTATTGAATGATTGGCAAGAATTTAATTTTTTCTACAATTACTTGATCACTAATTGTGTGAATATTGTGGCTTTTTTTTACCCTTGAGAGATGAAAAATAAGTTAGACATAGTGTCAATTATCGTAAAGTTCAATAGGGGATGTAAATATATCAATATGCTTTACGTGATCTTTAAGTATTCACAAATCCATTAATGCATTTTTATATGTTCGCATCCGTCACAAAAATATAGTCGGGTCATATGTAAAAATAGGTTTGATTCTACTCAAGACAGATTATTAAACAATTTAGGACTATTAATCTTCATAAATTGAATCGTGTTGTCAAATTCATAAAGTTCAGGGTTAAAGGGAATTCGAGATTATAGTACGTACAATCTTAAATCAATTTTATTTAAGTTAGGTGCTACATTAATCCATAATTTAAGTGGTTACAATTTTAATCTTAGAAAAATCATCAATTTCTCTTGTATCGGTTAAGGTGAAAATAATTTGAATTTAAATTAGTACAATCTTTGTAGGACGATATTTGGACTCACATCCACTTATATTACTTGTTAACGAACCATATACTTGCGGTGATTTAAATTAAAATATATTTTTAGTGAATAATAATAATAATATAAAATTAAATTAAATTGAATCTACTCATCCCCAACCCACTCTACCTTACCTACCCTCATCCCCAGAACATTTTTCACCCTACAGATTCATCCTATCCCCACCCTACCTTCATCCCCAAAAAATTTCTAGAAATTGAAAACTGGAGATTACACTCCCTACCCAAGGAACAACCCAACCTATCCCAACTCACAAAAACATTCTAGAAATTGAAAATTGGAGAATACACCCCATCACACAGAACTATCTTACCCACCCTACCCCCAAAAATTTTCAAGTCACTGACATGTGTTATGTGGCTAATCATTATCAAATTTGAAATTCGGTGTGATTAATTGTGGTCAAATATGTCTTTAGTATAATTGTTTGTGATCAGGTCAATATTAACCATCACAATTAACATAGAATTGGCCATAATAAACACATACTTGATCATAGACACCACAATCCACCACCACCACCACTTCCAATTCACCACCACTGCCACCTTCAACTCAAATTCTCAACCATAGATACTATATTTATGGACCCGTGTTATCTGTGACTAATTGTTATCAATTTTTTCTTCATTGTGACTATCTCTGACCATGTTAGTCTAATTTGCAACTTTATGTAAGCAAGTCAAAGTTAACATAAATCTGGTCACGGATAGTATCATTGAAGATAGACTTTGTTACACCCAATCTCCGTCATCATTACCACTTCGGCATCACCACCACTCCTAACAACGTGAAGAACCAAATATGCACTATCAACACCTTCAACAAATCCCAACCACTACCACCACCTTAACCGGCATCACCGCACCACCACTACTACCACATGTAGATCACGTTGTTCACAGTTGCAAGCAGCGGTACGCTACCTTTGAAGCCTCTAATCACCGGCCAACCACCACCCAAGCTGCCGAACTCTACTCACAGCATGACTACCTAAACCTCCTCTACAAACCCCGACAATATTTTGGCCTAATACCATCCCAAACACACCAATAATCAGTAGCTGTGGACTGTTTTTTGGGGGCCACCACCTTTTCCGGCGATACCCATGATGGTACCACCATACCAGTTATCCACATTGATCAAAGGGCATCTATTCATGGTTTTATATCATCAAACAACACATAATCCAGATTTACAAACCTGATCTTCGCACCTAGCCGAACATATACATTTCAGTCTAAATTTTCGATGTCGACAGTGAGCCCCACAATCGCGAACCACCTTCTCCGAGATCCCCATACCATGTTGCATTTTTTGCTACCACGAGCTTCCTTTAATTAGATCAAAAAATAGAGGGTGAATCGATAGAGAGTGAAATAATAGAAATAGAAAGCTGGATTTGTAAATGATGAGAGAAAAAGGTTTTACATTTGGGAGAGAGAGAGAGATGAAAGTTTTTTATAATTATAGTGAGAGAGTTTTCTACAAATGGTGGAGGTGGGGAAAGGGTTTATTACGCCAATAGTCACTGAACTTTGTAAAAGGTTTTCAAAGGGTCACTGAACTTTAAAAATATCTAAATGGTCACTGAACTTTGCAAAAATTTTCTCAGAAATCACTGAACTTTCCAACCCCTAAATCACCTTAGAGCCACCGCTTATGGACCACCAAAATCCACCCGTCGGCCACCTTTGCCGTCGGACCAAGATACCATCTTGAAGCCCTCGCTTCCCTCTTCGCAACCTACCCAAGCTCCGGCCATAACACCAACCGATTTGGCCGGAAATTCATTTTTTTAATGTTCCAGGCTGCCCATTTTGGCTTGGATTTTCGGCCGCATCGGTTGGTGCTATGGTCGGAGCTTGGGTGGGTTGTGAACATGGAAGTGAGGGCTTCAAGGTGGTATGTCGGTCCGATGGCCAAGGCGGCCGGAAGGTAGAGTTTTGGCGGTCCAAAAGTGGTGACTTTAACACTTTCGGTCATTTTTGTGCTTGGTCATCCCATTTTGGCTTGAATTTTCAGCCAAATTAGTTAGTGTTATGGCCGAAGTTTGGGTGGGTTGTGAAGAGGAAAGTGAGAGCTTCAAAGTGGTATGTCGATCTAATGGCCAAGGTGGCCGGAGGGTGGATTTTGGTGGACCATAAGTGGTGGCCCCAAGGTGGTTTAGGGGTTGGAAAGTTCAGTGACTTCTAGAAAACTTTTTGCAAAGTTCAGTGACCATTTAGATTATTTTTAAAGTTCAGTAACTTATGGAAAATCTTTTGCAAAGTTCAGTGACCATTTAGGTGATTTTTAAAATTCAGTGACCCCTTGAAAACTTTTTACAAAGTTAAGTGACTATTGACGTAATTAACCCTAGGTAACGGTGTGGGTGGAATGGCATGCAAGATAATAACTATAGTTTATATATATACAGGACCTGATCATTGAAAACAAACTATTAAAATTTGATTTTTGAAATTGAAACTTTATATGTAGGTTTTCGAGGTAATTTTCCCTTAATTGTATCTTGGCAAATAAATATTAGGCCTAGCCCATTCAATCCAAAAATAGAACATAAAAAGAGGTCTTCCAAGCCTATAGGGCCCCAAGAAATTTTTGATCCAACAAGAAGTATTGGGCCTAGCAAAAATAAATATCCAAGCCCAACTACAAGTCGAAAATGGTCATTCAAATTTAGATTGGCAAAATAGCTTTTGTTTATCTACACGAGCCTACTTGAATTGCCAGATAGAAATTTGCAAGAAAGCTAACCCACCAAATTAATTTCAAGCTTGTTTTTTTCTTCTCTGCTTTGACTAAAATTGAAAATGCTAATCAAGTGGCTCCCAAAAAAATCTTTTTCCAGTAGCTATCTTCTCTATTTCATTATCCTTCCAGTGGCTATTGGTTTGTACGAAAAAAGGAATGGTGAGTGTTGCACTAGCTATCTCTTGATGGCATTTTCTTCTTGTTTGAGTCCCAATGCTCCGAGGAAAATTGCTTCTCAAGGTTGGTTTTTGTTCTTCATTTAACTGGCAATAGTCATTTTTCATGACAAATTTTTCGACCCTTTTGCCAGAAATGAGCCATTTTTCATGGTCAAAAATTCCTTTTTTTTAAGGGAAGTTTTCAAATGCTTCAATTGCCAGTTTTTCATTATTGGGTCCCGAACTTTGCTAACTACCAGGAAAAATTATCTTTTTCGATAACTTTTTGAATATGGTAAGAAGATAGTTAATGTACCGATTTTCCATAGACAACGTCAAACTATTTGAAAATCTTGGACTACCAATTAAGTTTGACTTTAAGTGCAACATTATATAATTAAAAGAAACAAGTCACTTTTTAATTGTTTATAAATAGTTAGTCAAACAATTCAATTTATCTTATGGTTTGAATGCCGCAAATTATAAATATGAAATCATTAAAGAACACCAATATTGTTGAGAGAGAAAATCCAATTGGATAAATACTCTAAGACAAAGCCAGTAACCTCCACTATAGACAATGTCCAGTACGATCTAGTCTAGAAAATTTTATTAGACTCGCTGATCTACTTCCTGCAATCTCTAAAATCCGTTGAAACGTGCTTCACTCACACATTTTCCTGATCTTCTGGAATTTCATACCTCCTGTAGATCACCAAGAATACCTTGTCCTTGTACTTTTCCCGTGCTTCTGGTCAAACCTCCCTAAATTTTCAGTAATATCTGAAAGTTATTAAGAAAGTACATTCCTGTATATGTATAGGAAATGGGTGTTTTGAATTATATGAAGTTGATGTTTTCTAAAAGTTGTAGCCGTATGAACTCAAGAATCAAAGGATTAATTTAAAGCTTGATTGTGTTCTTGAATCTTTGAATGATGTTATGAAGGAGAAATATAATGAATAAACGCACCAAAAAATGCATTAAGGCTTGGGCATTGATAGTAGGAGGTAATTAGGTAGTATGAACCAGATAAAACTCCTGAAAAATGCGAACAAGGGTTTCAACATAACGCCTTCGCTCGAGCGCAAGGGCCAATGACAAGCGAGAAGTAGTTAAACTGTCATCAGTATTTTCATCATAACTTTCTTTTTCGATATCCAATTAAGGTGATTTAAAATGCATTAGAAAGATAACTCAAAAGCTACAATTTTTCTAAATTGCATTGTCCAAATTCCAATATTTTCTAAGTGAAAAATACATTGTAATTTGTGACTGAGAATTTGGATCATATCTTGTGCGGCTCTTTGATACTCTCTAGAATTCTAATTACATTCTCTTGACCTATGTAATCTTCTTGGACTCCTTCAAGGACTACTATCAATCCCAACTCTTTTGACTTTAATAAGGACTAAATAACTCATATTTTAATTTTGATCATAACTTGATAAACTCCTAATGCGATTTAACCAGGGCTTGATTTTTTCTACAGAATTGCCAATACAACATAAATTCTAACATTATTGACCTCAAAAAATGCGCCAACAGAATCCTAGCCACCTTCCCTTAACGTAAATGTCACCTGTGCATAGGAACATCCTGTTAGGAGACACAGGTTATCGATTGAGAAAAAGGTCCAACAATCATTTTCACTATGACGGTCATGTCAACAACAGGACGAGATATAATACGAGTGCAAGAGATGTGATAAGGGGTTTTTGCTAGGATTAGAAATTTCATCATACCTTTATTGTAAAGTTTACTCACATATATATGGGAGGCAAATGGGCCAAGTAAGCTAGTGGGTAATAGTTGATATCTAGTCGACCAATATGGGATCCCCTCAGTTATAAGCATGCCACATAATTTATAGATATAATGATATCCACAATGTAGCTCTCTTGAATGGTTGGCACCTTTGATTGGAATCTATCAAACGGATCTCAATATCTTTCTTATGAGCTTGAATTTGAAATTTTTTATGTAAAATCACATCTTGGGCTTGTTCAACGGGCACCGCTCATCTAATTAATTTGAAACATGGAACTCAAAGATGCAAATCTTCTCAGGAAAAACACATAACTATAATGCTTTAAGTATACAAATTCACACTAAACAAAACAAAACAAAAAAAAAATTCAAAAATCAGGTGATAAATAACAATAATATATTACATTGTTGTAAAATAATGAGATAATTATTGATGATTATTTGGTGTTATCATGATACATGGATAAGTCTTATTTAATTTAGAAGATCTATTTTATTCCAATTATAACTCTTATTTTGGATCCTATAAATATAGGGCATTGGTTCATAATAATACACAATTGAGTTTTAACTCTCTATTTCTTCTTTTATTTTCTATATTGTTGATATCCCTTAGCTACTAATCTAGTTTTATAGGTATTGAGAATAACATTGGAATATGTTTTATTCTAAACACACATTTGCAACCAACATGTTTTGATCTTTTTGGCAGATCAACAAGTTCTCAAGTGTTTTATGATATAATAGAATCCTTCTCATTGCTGATTATATCTTTCCAAAACATGCAATCCATAGAAAACATTGCTTCTTTAAATGTTTTAGGATCACTTTCAACTTGAAGAATAAATGGAATTGTTCCAACAACATCCTTTCTATCTCCCTCAACCAACTAAAGGGAAATAAGTTGGGAGCCTATGTCGTTCGATCTTAAACTCTTTTCTTTTCTAACTCTTTTGCTTCTTGGAGATTCACTTAATTGTTCGACATATTTTGAAGATGTTTTTTGTAGTGATTCTCTAGAAATGAGTATATCTTCTTGAGTTCCATTAGGATTTTGAAAATTTCTTGTTGCCGATAAATTCTCAAAGAACTTCACATCTCTTGATTCTATTATTACATCAAATTTTAAGTTTAATAAACAATAGGCCTTACTATTTGAGATATATCCTACAAATACACATTTTATACATTTAGGACCCAATTTGGTTATTTCGGGATCCGTATTTTTGCAATAAGCAAGGCACCCTACTCTTTGGAATTTCATATGTTTGGTTTTCTTCCTTTCAATATTTCATATGGAGAAACATTATGCTCTTTCAAAGAAGTCTTATTGACTATATAACATGCTCTAAGTAAAGTTTCATCCCATAAATTAAGAGGTAATTCATCATTTAATAACATGGCATTAATCATTTCTAAGAAAGTTCTATTCTCCCTTTTAGCCAAACTATTTTGTTCAAGTAGACATGGTATAGAACATTGGTGTATGATGTTATTTTGTTAAAAAAAAATTAAGTTGAATTCAATTGAAAAATACTATCCAACTCCATCACTTCTAAAAGTTTTTATTTTTCTTCCTAATTAATTTTCAACTTCAGCCTATACTTTAAATACTTCACATCCATGTTTTAATAAATACTCGAGTATATCTAGAACAAACATCAATGAATGTAATAAAGTATCTATTATCTCCTCTAGTTAACATGTCATTCAATTCACAAATATCAAAATGCACAATTTCAAATAATTATGATAATCTTTCTACACTATGAAATAGCTTTTTAATCATCTTTGATTTAATTCAAATTTCACATTTATCTATCTTATCAAATTCCCATGATATTAATTCAAATTTGATCATTTTTTTTAAAGAACTAATGCCTATATGTGTTAATCTATCATGTCATGAAGTAAATGAGTCAATCATATAAGGAAAAGATTTATTATTATTATCAATATTCTCAACAATACAGAACTAGACCATTCCATCACTAGAATAGCATTTACAAACAAATTACTCATTTTGGGTTAAAACAAGTTTACTGAACTCTAAAACAAATTTAATTTTTGGTTTTCCCAAAGGAACCCAATTGTTAAGTTTTTATCATATTTGGTACATGAAGCACATAAGTCAAATTTATCTTCCTTCTCAAAGTAAAGACGATATCTTTGTTTCCTTTGTCAATCACTTTAGAACGTCCTTCATTTCTCATTTGAATCTCTTGTCCATCAATAATGTCATGCTAAGTTTTAGAAAGGGACGTGTTATAACAAATATGGATAGTTGCACAAGTGTCATACCACCAATACGAAACTTTACTCTGAATTGTATTGATTTAGCTCAGCTAGCGACAACATCTTCAACAGAGTTAACATTTTTCTCCTTCTTAGGTTGCTTTTATGCCTACAATCTCTTGTATAGTGTCCCGATTTAAACGAACATAGCATGGTCCCTTGGACTTCTTTTTGAAATTTTCTTTATCTTTTCTAAGACCAAGAGGCTTTCCTGTCTTCTGATATTTGTTGGAGTGATCAGTTTTTGTTAATGGCATTGGCCTTAAAAGTGCCATCATACGAACTTTCACCCTAATCTCATACCCTTAATCATTCCTCGATGCGAAGATATTTTTGTATATGTTCCAAAGACAAATCTTTGGAGTTGTGAAATTTTTTCTTCCTATAACCTTTCAAGTTGGAGGCAATTTTGCAATGATTACTCCAACTTGAAGAAGTTCAATTTCACTGCCTTCAGCTTATTGATATTAACTTGCAGTTCAAGTACTTGAGAAAACAAATGAATGTTATCTAACATTTTAAAGTCAAAACTTGGTGTTCTAGTACTTAATAGTTATCAAAATTATTTCTATCTCCATAGTAGTAGAATATCGTTTTTATATTGTTGGAAAATATCAGAAGGAGAAGATGGAGATAAAGAACACGAACCAAACATTAAGGAATACCAAAATGATGACTGAAACACATATATAATATGCTTTCCTAAAACAATATTTGCCTCTAATTCGATTGCTTTTGGAATTTCCGACAAATAATTTAGAGGGTATGACAAGCCTTTAATAGTTTTGTAAAAAGCTATAAAGTGAAAAATTCTTTAAAGAGCATGAATACTATACAAAATTTCTGGAAATTTTCTTTGAAAGAAGATGAAAGGAAATAAAAATCTTTAGGCACTCAAGTGTGGTATGAGATTGATTTCATCGTGTTAGAAATGAAAAAACAATCATATATTTATAGATTTTCATTCATACCCCCACGAGTCAATGTCAAAATTCATGAAAGATAGGATTTTTAATG
>NC_036240.1:7025002-7030460 GCF_002742605.1 Olea europaea var. sylvestris
TCACTTCAAATGCTCTTAAAAAGTTGGTGAATGAAAAGTGAAGTAATATTTATAGTAGTGAAATCGCCAAAACTTCTGTTGATTCAGACTAGCCATCTTGACGTCCGGGTCTGAACCGAACAGTGCAGAAGTAGCCGTTACGTGTTAGGTTAAGAATGGTCAAATTTTTTACCGCTGGGGAATCCAATTGGTGATCCGAACTGGACGTCCGAATAGACAGAATGTTCGAGGACGTTTTCCTTTGTGATAATTTTGATCAATGTAGGCTTTTGAATGACTTTTTCATTTAATGTTTCAAGGTAAGTAATTTTGTAAAAATTTGATCTCCGAGTTGAAATACTTACCTTTTGAAAATAATTTTTATGCAATCATTTTGTAATGTGAATTTTTCTCGTGCAAAAAAATCTTTTTTAGTTATTGTCGATTCAATGCTAAGAATTAGAATATTTTACCTTTACATACAAATTTCTAAGCATCTACGTCTAATGTCTCAATATTTGACATTTGACTTTTTCTTCAAAACAATTTGACGTGATTGCTCGATTTTTGTCTTTACATCCATCAATTTCCAATTTTGTTTCCATTTTGATTGTCAATTGCAATTGCAAGTCTCTTAATCTCGATCTTTGTGTCTTCAATTTTATCAATTTTGCAATAATCACTATAAACACTCGAATTCAATTTGTAAGAAATAAATGCAATTTATTTGTAATAATCAAAACGAGAAGTCAACCATTAGTCAACAGAACCTAACAAGAGCATAATTTTATTCAACAATCCAACAATATCCCACATTTGAATCAAGATATACAATATAACATGTAACGAAATGCACTAGAGAGGAAACAAGTATGCTGTGCTTCAAGATTAAGTGTCTTAAATCAATATAATAGAAAATGAAAATTTTAAACAAATAAGCACAAATACAAAACCAAATAAGAATAAGTAATGACCTCAATATAAAAGTGGTAAAATGGGAGAAAAGATGCAAACGATATAATTTGGAGGGTTCGATCCAAAGCAATTATCAATTTCCTGTGCTACTAAGCTCTCTGACATGAGTAATGTCTTTTCACTATATTGATTGACGTGTGGTAGAATTCAATCCTTTACAACGCTTCTGGTGACTTACAAACAAGGAGCACCGATCCTTATATAATGTTGAGTTTTACGGGACCTCAACATAACCCACAATTAAAAAGAGAGTAAATTCTACAAATGAAATATTCTTTCTTAATAAATAATATAGTCAAAATCAAGTACAAAGAGATAAGTAGGCTAACACTTTAATAGATAACAATGAATATAGTTCAATTGTTATAGTAGAAAAACTTTTGTGAGAAAAGTGGTTTTCAATAATTTGATTCATTCAAAAAGTTTTTCAAGAAATAAATGATTTAATCTTTTGAAGAATGAAAAATAAAGTTGTTGGGATCAATAATGCCTTACTTGAAATGCTTTTAAAAAGTAGTTGGTGAATGAAAAATAAAGTGGTATTTATAGTAGTGAAATCGCTAGAACTTCTATTGATTCAGACAAGTCGTCTGGATGTCCGAACCTGAACCGGACAGTGCAAAAGCAATCGTTACGCGTCAGATTAAGAATGGTCAAATTTTTCACCGTTGGGGCATCCAAATATCCAGATGGACAAAATGTCTGCGGACGCTTTCATTCGTGATAATTTTGATCAATGTAGGCTTTTGAAGGAATTTTTCATTTAATTTTTCAAGGTAAATGATTTTGTAAAATTTTGATCATCGAGTTGAATACTCACCTTTTGAAAATAATTTTTATACAATCGTTTCTGTAACATGAATTTTTCTCATACATAAAAATTCTTTTTGAGCTATTTTCGATTCAACGATAAGAATTAAAGTATTTTACCTTTATGTACAAATTCAAAGCATCTACGTCTAACGTCTCGATATTTGGCGTTTGAATTTTTCTTCAAACCAATATGAAATGAGTGCTCGATTTTTATCTTTACGTCCATCAATTGCCAATTTTATTTCCGTGTCGATCGTCAATTGTAGGTCTCTTAATCTCAATCTTTGTGTCTTCAAGTTTATCGATTTTGCAATATTCGTTATAAACACTCAAATTCAATTTATCAGAAATAAAAATAGTTTGTTAGTGATAATCAAAACGAGAAGTCAACCATAGGTCAACAGAACCTAACAGGAGCATAATTGATTCAACAATCCAGCAATATCCCACATTTGAATCAAAATATACAATATAACATGTAACGAAATGCACTAGAAAGGAAACAAGTATGTTGTGCTTCAGGATTAAGTGTCTTTTATACTTAAATTTACCTTTGTGATAAATGTCAAATCTACTTGGTGTTGCAGTAGGCATAAAAGATCTTGAACTGTTCACCTTTATAGTAAACTAACACACAAATATCTGGAAATAGTTTAATTCATATGTTTGTATTCTTTTCCGTCTAAATATATTTCAAGATAGCTTTAGAGAATTTAGCCATTCATTCTCATAAATGCCACCCACATTTACTATAATATAGGTGACATTGATTAAAAGTCCATTATCAAATAAACTTATCTCGATTATAAGATATCAAATGTCATGAAATGCAAAGCATAACCTATACATCAACAGAAAATACACTAAACACCTTAGGAATGACTCACTTTGTATTTTACACTAGTTGACTTAGTATCAATATATCAACTTATAGATATTATGTATAATGTAATCCATAATCTAAAGTATATTTAGAATACCTTAATCTCTTATCAATGCTTCCCAATGATCACGTCCAAGATTACTAATGTATCTATTAAGCCTATTTCTGAATAAGCAATGTCTAGCTCAATAGCATTCATTAAATATATTAGCTAGGCTGCCAATTATTCGAAAATATTCCAACTGAGATATTGTATCTCTTGATTTTTTTTTTATTTTTTTTAAAATTGCAATCAAAAGGGGTTACAACAAATTGAACATATTTATGTAATATTTTCCTAAATAATGACTATTTTACCTATGTCATTTCTTTTAATTTCAATTCCCAATATAATATGATCAAGACCTAAGACTTTCTTCGTAGACATAATTACATCCTTACTAGTTCCCATTATAAGTATGGTGTTAATATAAAGACAAAAACACGGAGTTCCCATTATAAGTATGGTGTTAATATTAAAAAAAAAAAAAAAAAAAACCTTATAATTCTTCATGTTACACGCACATATGACATTCATTGATCTTAACACCTTGTGATAATATTGTTGGTTGGTCAAATTTCCATACCACTATTTCTTGTTTAAGTCTATATAAAAATTTAACAAGTTTATATACATTATTTTCTCAACCTTCGACTATGAAACATTTAGGGTTGGTTTGCTTTTCAATTTTTAGTTTTGACTTCATTTTTTAGGAGTCTATTTTAAGACTGTTGAGAATGAGTTGGTTTTTCATTCTGAAAACCTATTTTTCAAAACTGAAAATATAAAAAAAAAATGTTTGATTTGAAATTTGTAAAAATTGTTTTATGATATTTTATTCCATGAAATTGAGTATTCAGTAAAATGGAATAATTTATTATTAACATATTATCAAGTAGCATATACATTTTAAAATTGGTGAACGTATAATATTTTTCTCTGTACAAAAGTAAATTAAAATAAGTAATAAATTAAGTTGGCAAAGCATAGGAAATAAAAAATAAAAATTTACTGAGGTGGACTAAGAGTGTGTTCATTTAAATATAATTTTTAAAATGTTTATCTAAATAACCAATACGAGCTTGAACTATTTTTATTTTTCTAAAAATTTTTATAATTTTATTTTCTTAGAATTTTCTTATATTTTAGAATTTTTTTGAATAAAATTTTATTTAAACCTTAATTTCCATATCTTAAGTATTTTCATCATTTTCCATAGAAACACTCGAAACGTCAAAAATATTTTGACTTTTATGTTATAAAGTTAACCTTGTTTTTGAAAATGCATTTTCAAAAGCACTAAATCAAACAAGTTATTAGTATGTTAACAAACTAAAAACTAAACACACCTTGAGAACAACAAACCAAAAACCTCCTTAAGTTGGTTTATTTAAAATGTTGTTTGTACACCCATTTGATGTATGGGTCCCATCTTATTTAGAGAAGGTATAGCAATAAGCATCCTAATGGATGTTATTCTAGACACAAGAGAGTAGAAGTCGAAATAATCCAATCCCTCTCTTTGTGTATGCTTTTTAACGACCAGTCATGCTTTATATTTGTTTATGGAATCATTGATTTTAAGTGTCTAGGAAATTTGCAACTATTATAAGAAAAAATGGTTAAAAAGAAGCTATGGATCTCGAAAACTGTTTTTTGTTTTTTGATCTTTTTTTAAATAAATTAAGGATAAAAACAATTACTTTCAAATAATATATAATTTGATTCAAACATCCAACACAAACATTGATTTAAAACATTAACTGAAGGTTCACTAGCATTTTCCTGCATTTCATTCTAAAGGTTGAAGGGAAATAGGTATTAAAGTGTTCGTCTTTTCTAAAGATCCTATATGAGGAATCATAGGGTGCACAATCGACTATGACTATTGTTCATATATGATTCATATTTTATTTTTTTTGGACCAGTTATCCATGCTATCTTTACGAAGTTCTTATTAGCCCATAGTTATTTCGGTAGACTCTTTCTTTGTGGTTTAGTCTCTTCTCAATTACTTAAAAAAGAGCCAATCGTTTAGGTGAAAGATACTATCACTCCATCTCGACAGCAAATTAATTTTTCTTATAGAAGTGATGTTATATTAAGACGTGACTTGACGTTTCAAAATTTAACAAGCTCTTTATACTTAATACTTAATTTTACTACTTCTAAAAAATATTTATTGTCTTTTTACTACTTCTAAAAAATATTTTTTGTCTTTCTCTATCTTTTATTTTAACTAATTTTATTTTAAATTATTTTATTATTTTCCTATATTAAAAATTGTAACATTTTGAATGTATTTAATTATAGAGAGCAAGTTTGGCTCTCTAAAATGTCACTTTCTAAATTAAAATGTTAATTCAAAGACTTTCTTGAAGAATGATTTTAAATGTTGACTCTTTAAAATAGAGAGTATTTCATATTTAAAGAATCTTTATAAATGCTCTAAGTATATAGATATCAAAAAGAAGATGAATAGCTTTTTTGTCATGTATTTATCATCATAATAATTGAAAATGGACTAGGAAGTCGTTTTGTTATAATAATTAATCGATATCAATTAAAAAAAATTGAATTAATATTGAGCATTGATTCTTCTATGAATTTCGGTATATGATCTATGCTCTTTCATCTTCATGTATTGAATTGGTTTAATACAATGGGAAGGATTAATGTTTTCAAAATAAAATCAGCATAAACAAAGTAAATAGACTATGGACATTTTTAAAAAAAGGTGGGGGGGCGGGGGGGGGGGGGGGTGGACA
>NC_036240.1:7030490-7092290 GCF_002742605.1 Olea europaea var. sylvestris
GTGGAAACTGGATATCAGGGAAGCATTAATTTTTTCTCACCAACCCCATTCCTCTCCTTCGTCCCAACTTCCATCGCCATCACTTTGCATTGAAATGTCTTCTACGGAAAATGTGATACAAAATTGATGGGGTGGGCAAAAAGAAATCTACTTTGCATAATTTACGTACAAAATGAGGCTCCATTTTATTTTATTTCAGCCAACTTGGTGCAACTTTGACAATTTCCTCAAATTCAAAGCTAAAGCAATTTCTTCGCTGTCTCCCACTTTAATATTCAAGAATTCTTCCCATAATCTGCATAGAGATATCACGACACATGGCCTTTTTCAAAAAAAAATAAAAAATTAAAATAATTTCCGAAGTATTAAATTTTTCTTGCGACTCGTATAGGCTGAAACCAATGTATGGTTTAAAACAGGGAGTAGTTATTGACCATTAAGCATCAATTTGGACAAACCATTCAGGTTTTCTTCATCCGTTCATACTAAGAATTTGCGTGTCACATCAAAATCTTCATTATCACTTTTGAGCAGTGATTGATTCCTGCTTATAAAGGAAGAAATAAAGAAATTTGAATTTACCTTAAGAAATTTGTAGCCATGAAAACATCTCATGGAGCCTTTATTTTCCTTCTTCATGTTCTGCTTTTCTCTTTACATCCACTGAAGATCACGTCGTCTGCAAGAACAGAAGCAGCGGCTCTTGTGAAGTGGAAGAACAGCTTGTCTTCTCCTCTTCTGAATTCATGGTCCCTTGGAAATCTTCGAAATCCTTGCATATGGACAGGAATTCTCTGCAACAACGGGGGATTGGTTTCTGAGATAAACTTATCCAATGCAAGCCTCTCTGGGACCCTTGACCAGCTTGATTTTATTGCATTTCCAAACCTGACGAGACTCAACCTCAGTTTCAACAATTTCAGCGGGTCGATACCATCTAGTATTGGAAGTGTCTCCAATATCTATTCCTTGGACTTGAGTAACAATGTATTGGAGGACATCATTCCAGTGGAGATTGGAAATTTGACAGAGCTTCAATACATTAGTTTGTACAACAACAATCTCAAAGGTCAAGTTCCACATCAAATTGGGAAGCTTCAAAAGGTACAACACATGGATTTTGGATCAAACTACTTGATGAGTCCCCAGTGGTCTCAAATCACAAGCTTCCCTTTGTTGACACATCTCAGCTTTGGTTACAACGAAATCACCTCAGGATTTCCAGATTTTATACTTGGTTGCTGGAACCTTACTTATCTTGATTTGTCTCAAAACCACTTGAACGGACCAATTCCCGAATCATTATTCGTTAATCTAGGCAAGCTTGAATATCTGAACCTTTCTACCAATTCCTTTCTAGGGCCATTATCATCAAATCTTACCAAACTGTCAAAGTTGAAAAATCTTCGATTAGCAACCAACAAACATTCTGGCTTAGTACCTGATATTTTCAACTCTATGCCTAATCTCGAAATTCTTGAGCTGTTTAACAATTCATTTCAAGGAAAGATACCCTCTTCTTTAGGACAACTAAAGAATTTACAGAAACTAGATTTGCGAATGAATGACCTGAATTCCACAATTCCTTCCGAGCTTGGCTGGTGCACCAACCTTACCTATTTGTCTTTTGCCAGTAATTCACTTACTGAATCCTTGCCTTTGTCCTTGTCGAATCTGACCAAGTTGAGAGAGTTGGGTTTATCAGATAATAATCTATCTGGTGATGTTTCACCTTACTTCATCTCAAATTGGACACAACTAATATCATTGCAGCTTCAAAATAATCTTTTCACCGGGGAAATTCCATCTGAAATAGGCTTACTGATGGATCTCAAATATCTTTTTCTATACAACAATACTTTTTCAGGCTCCATCCCTCCTGAGATTGGAAACCTGAAAAATTTGATGTCGATGGACCTTTCAAGAAACCGGCTTTCAGGCATAATACCTCAAACGATCAAGAACCTAACAAATTTACAGATCCTGCAACTTTTCTCCAACAGTCTTACTGGAACTGTTCCACCTAAGATTGGAGACTTAACATTACTAGAGAAGCTTGATGTAAACACAAACCAATTAAGTGGGCAGTTGCCAGATTCCATCTCAAACCTCAGTGCCCTGCAAACTCTTTTCCTGTTCTCTAATGAATTTTCAGGAATCATTCCCAACGACTTGGGAAAGAATAGTCCCAAATTGGCAAATGTTAGTTTTTCAAATAATAGCTTCACAGGTGAACTACCATCTGGATTATGCAGTGGCTTTCTTCTCAATCAATTTACAGTGAATAACAACAGTTTTACTGGAAGGTTACCCGGTTGCCTGAAGAATTGCTCAAGCCTTAATAGAGTACGGCTTGAAGGCAACCGATTTTCTGGGAATATTTCAGAGGCATTTGGAGTTCATCCGAATCTCGAGTTCATCTCTCTCAGCAGAAATCAATTCACAGGCCAACTTTCCACTAAGTGGGGACAATATGAAAGGCTTACAAATCTTCAGATGGATCAAAATAAAATTTCTGGGGTGATTCCAGCTGAGATAGGCAATTTAACACAGTTGCGTGTCCTAAATCTGGATTCGAATGAATTGATAGGTGAAATTCCTGTTGGACTGGGAAATTTAAATGAATTGCTCAATCTCAATCTCAGCAACAATCAATTGACTGGAGAGATTCCTCGAACTATTGGACGCTTAACAAAGCTCCAGTATCTTGATTTGTCAGCAAACAAAATAAAAGGAGGTATTTTGGAAGATCTAGGCAATTGTGAGAGCTTGCAGTTCTTGAACTTGAGCAACAACATTTTATCAGGGAATATCCCGTCAGAACTTGGTAACTTAAATGGGTTACGGTACTTATTGGACCTTAGTAATAATTCACTTTCAGGAACAATTCCTCCAAACTTGGGAAAGCTTACCTCTTTGGAGAATCTGAACCTGTCACATAACAAGATTTCAGGTAGAATCCCATCAGCATTATCTGCTATGGTCAGTTTGAGATTCATGGATTTCTCCTTCAATTACTTTTCGGGTCCAATCCCGACTAGTGATTCATTCAGGAAAGCACCAGCAGAAGCTTTCATAGAGAACTCTGGTCTGTGTGGAAATGGAAACGGGTTATCTCCTTGTGATGAGGTCTCTTCAACTTCCAGGTCACAGAATAATGATCGAAAACTCCATATAGCTGTAATTGTTTCAGTTGTCAGCCTCATAATTTTGGCAATCACTATTGTTGGATGTTTCATCTTTCGGTCAAAGACCAATCCAATTAACGATGAAACAAAAACTGCACCAGAATTTGAGAATTTGGAATCTCTCATTTGGGAAAGAGAAGGAAAATTTACAATTGGAGATATTGTCAAAGCAACTGAAGATTTTAGTGCTAAATACTGCATTGGAAGTTGAGGATTTGGAAGTGTTTATAGAGCAGTTTTGACAACTGGGCAGATTGTAGCAGTTAAAAAGCTCAACCTGTCAGACTCAAGTGATGTACAGATGGCAAATTGTCAGAGTTTTGAGAATGAGATTCGAACATTGACAGAAATACGGCATCGGAACATAATCAAGCTCTATGGATTTTGTTCCAGAAAAGGGTTCATGTATTTGGTTTACGAGTATATAGAAAAGGGTAGCTTGGGGAAAATTTTACATGATGATATGGAGGCATTCGAACTAGGCTGGGGTATGAGGCTGAAAATAGTCCAAGGAGTGGCTCATGCACTGGCTTACTTGCATCACGACTGCTCTCCGCCTATTGTCCACCGGGATGTATCAGTCAACAATATTCTACTTGAGTCAGAATTTGAGCCACGGCTCTCAGATTTTGGCACGGCAAAGCTACTGGTTTCGGATTCATCCAATTGGACCACAGTTGCTGGTTCTTATGGCTACATGGCACCTGGTAATTTAGTACTATTATATGTATCTTGTCCACTGCCCAATCCTTATTCTGCTTTAGTGTCTGCTCTTCCTTTGGAAGTATGTAGTTGCTTTTTCCAAGAATATTTTCCCGTACCTGTGTTTTGAGACAAGGTAACAAGTTAACTTTTTTTTGGAATGCAGAGCTAGCACTTACAATGAAGGTTACAGAGAAATGTGATGTTTACAGCTTCGGAGTGGTGGCATTGGAAGTAATGATGGGACGGCACCCAGGAGAGTTCATATCTTCGCTTTCATCCTCAACAACAACAGCAGCATTGCAAAGTAATCCCGATTTGTTTTTGAAAGATCTGCTCGACCAACGGCTTTCACCTCCTACTGGCCAAATAGCAGACGGAGTGGTGTTTTTAGTAACCATTGTATTAGCATGCACACAGGCCTCACCAGAGTCGCGGCCTACTATGCGTTATGTTGCACAAGAATTGTCAGCTAAGACTCAGGCTTGATGCACTGTATCATATACCAGGATATGGGGATATAAATATGCAACAACATTATCCTTTAGCTTCACACATACCATATCACATACTGAAAATGGATGCATTCGTTTTAGCCATTTTCGATATCATAATTGATAATAAAGCAATTGATGCTGATGATCTGATTCTATTTAGAAAATATGAAGCAGATAGAAAATTATAGAATTATGAACATGGATCAATTATTAACATGGCAGTACAAATGCACTACTACTATGACCAAGTTTTTCTTCCCTGAGATAGTTGAGTGGGAATACAAAAATCGATGCATATAATATACCGGGTTGATTGGAGCAGAAAAGGAGTACTAGCATTAAAAACCATCTCAAAACTTGAGATGAAATCATAATTTGATATCCATCTAACATCGTTTAAGAAGTAAACAGCATACATAGGGAAATTGAAATCGGGTTCTTATTTTTGAGAATTTACATATGCCACCATTGAAATGCTACCAAAATTTCTACACAATATTACTTGCAATTAAAGAAACTACACACGGAAAATGACAGTAGTATTGAAGATTGACGTGGCTAAGTACGGAAAGTAATTAGCACTCCACTCCACATTGTTTCAGTATAGGGCCAGTTTGTTTGGGCAAGAAAGGATCAATTCGAACCCAAACAAGTGAAAAGATTGAAGCTAGAAGAATTGACCAGAGAACAACAATTGTAGGAGTCCTGTTTTGCCTTCCCATCAACCCCTTGAGGAAAGGATAGAGGTGAACAATAACCCAAAAGGCAAAGAATAACTTTCCAAAGAGAGGACCCCACGAACCATATCCATTGTTAATGGCATCAGAAACTCCTGCTACCACACCAACCATATTTAGGATTATCAGAGTGGTTGGTGGAATGAGAAGGGTCGTCCATTTGAAGAGGTAGAGCTCCCCAAACTCTGCATCATCAGCAGCTTTTGCTGTTACAGTGAAGTTTGTGTCAACACCGGCAAGGACCTTGAGAAGACCTTGGAAGACTGCAAAAAGATGTGCTGAGACGCCACCAATAACCCAGAATTGCTCATTGCGCCACCAGTCCTCAATGCTTACACCACTCCATCGGAGCTCAAGCACACCTGTCACTATGATGGAGAGGAAAAGAGCCATAAACCATATGCTTGCCAGGTTGTTTAGCTGCTCAAGACAATAGATTCTGATTAGAAATGCACTTACTAATCTTACGATGACATTTCAACTAACCCTATATATTAGGGGACAGTAAATTACAATTACAATTTCTCTCTTTTTGTGCTTCTAGGGTAATAGTTAGGCATCAATAATACTTACAGTTGGAACGATGAACTTTCCAGTGAGAAGGCACACAGCTGGAAGTGTGCAATAGGCTATCAAAGCAATTGAAGTGAATGGATACACAATGGTGTTAATATAAGCAAGTCTCTCTAGCAATTTTAGCTTTCCTCCATAACCATACCACAGTGGACAATGACGACTAAGGAAGATTTCGACAGAACCAAGAGCCCATCTCAGGACTTGGTGCAACCTATCTGATAGATTGATTGGAGCTGATCCCTTGAAACAAGGTCGCTTGGGTGAGCAGTACACTGACCTCCATCCTCTACAATGCATCTTGAAGCCTGTCAAAATATCTTCTGTAACTGAACCATAAATCCATCCAATCTGTGAATAAAAAGCGTCTATGAGAGGTTGCTTTTCTAATAGAGTAACACAATTTTGATTATACTTAAAGAAAATATCAAGTTTCAATCAGATTTTATTCAATTTTTTATCATATTGTTGTTGACCAGTCAGAATAGAAGTTAAAGACTTTGAAACTTCACAAAAGGCCAAGTGTCAATACTAACCTCTTTGCCCCATTCAGTTTTCTCTTCATATCCACAACTAATAACATGAATGGCTTCTTTGATAAGAGACCCCGGATTAGTTCCCTCAGGGAGACCACCATCTTCCATAAGAGTGGAAGTAATGAAAACTGGCGACATTCCAAACCGTTTCTCAAAGTTCTTTTGGGACATGAGAGATGATTTTTCCAACTCGTCATATCCTTCAAGCCCTTCTTCAATCTCTTCAAGATCAAATGCTGTTTCGGACGATCTCCTTGTGTAATGTTTGCCCATCATTTTCTTCTTACTATATAATCCTCCAAGGCCAAGCATAGCCTTGAATCCTTTTTTCTTAGCCTTTGACTTCTTCCTAGAGCCACCACAACAGCAGCAGCACCACTTTGGCCAGCAGTCACAAGTCATTTTGGGCCGCTTCTCAGACACAGGTGGATCGTAACCATACAATGCCTGCCTGTTGAAAACACACCCAGTGCCAACATATACAGGCCCTTGGATACCATCTAGGCCTTTCATGTTGATCTGTTTCCAAAAAAGGCAATTCCACAACTTTCAGATTTGACAGAAAATTACTTATCCTACATTAGGTTCATATGATATATTTCATTGCCATTGGGTATTAAAAAAGTAGGGGATGCGTGCCAGAAGACGAAATGGAGAGAAATTCAACTCACATCAAAGAATACAACATTGCGATTAGCATATCTATCATGACGATCAATACCATCAAATCTCTGTGGAAATTGGACATAGCAGAGCTTCTTTCCGATTTGAGGATCCATGAGAAAGCACATCGCTTCCTTCATAGCCTTGCTGTTGTTAATGTAATGATCACAATCCAGATTTAACATGAAAGGTGCATTAGTGAGTACTGCTGAAACTCGAACCTGTAAACCAAATATATAGAAAGTCCCAAGTGTCAGCATCACTAAATCAATCTTTCAGATCCACAGGAAATGACAGGATGTTAACTTAGCAGCTACATACCAGTGCATTCATGGCACCAGCTTTCTTATGGTGCTGATAGCCAGGTCGTTTTTCACGTGAAACATATACTAGCCGTGGTAGCTCCTTACCTTCAACATCTAGTGCACCTTCACTTCCCAAATACACCTACAATGTCAGAAACAGTTGTTTAGTTATTGATATAGCTGAACTTTTAACATCAGCAATCGACTCTCAAGAAGGTAATTAGGGACTTAGAGGATCATTGTCAAAAGGTTAGCTGATCTAGTTTTGACTAATTAACCTGAATCATTCCCGGGTGATCACGAGTGTTGTTCCCAGGCCATGGAGTTCCATCCTGCATTACCCATCCTTCTTCTGGTTTCTTTTGTGCTTTAGCCACCAAAGCATTAATTCTTACTTTGAACTCTTCGTATTCTCTCTGCAATTCATAAACATTGTATAAGAATGATTTAATTCCACTATATTCACCAAGAATAGCAGAAGAATGGAGTTTATCTTATTTACCTTCATGGCCCTACGATCCTTCACAAAAGTAGGCTGTACCTTGTCTTTTAAGTAGTCAATTTTCTCAGAGAAGTAGAACTCTGGAGTCCGAGGTTCAATGCTGTATGTGTGGCAAAATGGCACCCACCTCCTTGCAAACTCAGCTGTTTCAGCCAATGTATCAAACAGAAGCATCGAGGCTCCATCATCCGACACATAGCAAGTCACCTTCTCGACTGGATAATCCACGGCCAAGATTGAGAGGACTGTGTTTGCAGTAATAATGGGTGGTTCCTTAAGAGGGTCAACAGTACTAACGAAGACATCAACCGGGAGAAGCCGGTTAGGCTCACCCTCCCGCTCAAACCTCAAGGACAAACGATCAAGATAAGTTTCGCGATTTATGGGAAACCATTTGGGAAATTGATCGAGAATCCAGGACAATCCGAACCATATTTCACATATCACAGAAATAATCCATAAGGGATAGGCATCATATGCGGGGGTTAAGATTCTAAAATGGAAAAAGAAACATAGAATGATTAAACGAATGACGATGACTATGCGATAGGGATTGATTAGGCTTGAAGGAATCGGGACTTTTCGCCAGAGTGGCTGCCGAGCTTCAGCAATACTGAGGAAAAACAGGAAAGTATACCATCAGCAATGAATCGTAAAAAACTTTAAGCATTACCCCCATAACACAAAAAATCAAGAAAATGCAAAACTGAGAAAGTGAAAATCTTACAGATAATCATCATCGTCTTGATCATTTCCTCCGTCATCTGCTTTTGTAACAAGACCTCTCTTCTCTTGCCTAGTTTTCCATTTTTCAACTCTTTCCTTCCATTCTTCATTGTTGTAAGTTTCTTTTTCACCTTCAAAATCCTTTCCTTCAACTATATGGATGCAATATGGCAATCAGTGTCAGTTACACAAGAAAATATTTGCAGGGAAACTCATAAATATTTGGTATAATATTTGATTACCACTTCCTGCAACAGAAGGAATGGCAGCCCCATTGGTATGAATTTGGTGCTGATTACAGTCCCTTTGTTCCTGCCAAAGATAATTTTGAATTTCTTGCGTTTAATCTAATGGTATTCTCTTTGGAACAACATATTAAGCCCCCGTTTTGAAACTCCTCAATTCAATTCAATTTAATTTATTTTTTTCTCACTCCTATTTTCAATTACACAATCTTCAATAAAATATTATTACATTCAAATCGAAAACTTTTCAACCACATAATCTTCAAAAAAATAATATCCTCCCCATTATAAATTCAAATAATGAGGGTCAAATGGAGGCTAAACATTTGGTGGATTTAGGATGCTAAGATGCATTTTGTCCAATTTGTTATTGGCTAAAAACACCACAATTTTTAATAACTGTTATACATTTATTTATTTAATAACTTTTACATGTTATCATATTTATATCTCAAACTCTTTTTCGTTTTATTATTCTCAAATATAAATAAATTGTTTTTTTCTTGTGATTTATCTTCAAAATTCTTTAAGTCCTTGTTTGATTCCCATATTTTCAAAATAATTTTTTCTCTTTTTTTAATCACATATTTTTCAATAAAATAATATTACATGTAAATCCAAAAAAAAAAAATCTTATTTTTTAACTAAACTTTCTTTATCAATATACTATCCAAAAATGCATTATTCAATAAAAAAGGGACCCAAATAGAGTAACAAAAAAAAAATTCTCTATTATATTAATAAATAAGCAAAATAATAATAATGCAAAAATACAATTAAATATTTGACCCTCATTTCACATCATGTTAACAATATTTTTGGGCGAAAATTATGATTAAGGACAATTTTCTAATCAATGAAATGTTAAAATAAGAATATGATGAAGAAAAAAGTTAAACATATAAGTGTGATAATGAATAAATGTTAATGATATTTAATATAATTAAAATATGGTGAATTAAAAAAAATGCAGTGTATATGTAACAATCATTTGTTATTATACAATACTATTAAGTATATTTTTGGTAAAAATTAAAATTCATATTTTAATCTAAGTTAAAAATCAACAATTAATTTTAATTACATATTTTATAAAATTCATAATTTTTCAGTCACATATTTCATTAACTTTTATTAAAATTTAAAAACGTGATTTTAATCCTTATCAATAGAAGCTAAATTTGAAAAGCAATTCTCAATATATCACACTCCAAAATAAGTCTGGTCTAAGTTGTCAAAAATAACAAAAAAAAATCTATCATGGATTTTAGAGAGAGAGATCAATATAATTTTCACCGTGCTCTTTTGACTATTTCAAGACAATAATGTAAAATCAAATAAAATAAAAATCAAATTCAAGTATTGTGTCTATTTTGAGGACTCATGGTAATTTATTTAATATTAATGTATAAATTCATGTTTGATTTATAGCTAAAAAAAAATCGATAAATTATAAATTAAAGTCAATATTTAATTTTAATCATTCAATTCACATGATCCACAATTTCTTAACTATATATATCAACTTTTATTAATATCTATTAAAAAATTAATTTTTAATAAAATCAAATAGTGAATAAATTATAAGACATGCGACATTTAACTTTATAAAAATTTGCAACATGATAAATAGGTGTTGTATCACTCTCGTACAACAAGAGGACGAGTTGGCTCGAGTTATATTTACCGTCTTGAGCTGAAATTCATCTTCAAAATCATCGTCAAAATTATCTTCTTCATCCCCTACAACTCTAGGACAACCTGTGAAATCAAAATCGAACCTCTCATAAATTTTATCAAAGAAAAAATATTTGTCCAATAAACTAATGTACCTTTAAAATAGACAATATTAATATTATATGACCTTTGTGACGCTTGTATCGAGTGTGGCACTGAGGACAACTCTGGTTGCCTTCGCTTCTCTCATACTCATAACATGCCTTGCAAACTGGATATCCACACTCATAACATGCCACAAAAAGCAAACCATTGTCTTTGAACCCAATCTCATCCCCACAAATCCGACATATTTTGTTGGTCGTAGATTCGCGTGTCGGAGGTCGACCATCCTGTCAAGAAAACCCGAGTCTAACTAGTTAGACACACGCAATGTACAATCGAGTAATAGTTCACCCTCAATGTCATAACTATATAAATCTAGTGAATGGTCGTTGAAGCAGTAATCGAGGGGGTCAAAGTACCCTATATCCATTATCGGAAGCAACACAAAAAGTGCACAGTAAGAATCTACTAAGGGAATACTTCAGAATTGTATCAAATACTATATGAAATGATTAATGGAAAATGGAAGAATTGATTACAAAGAGTACAAAGTTTTCTCACGTCTCACTCTTTCTTTTAACCCGAAAGCCGGCCCCTAGTAAATATTTTATAAGTATACACTATGATTAGATTCTGCACAGTCGATGATACATAATACTAAAACAATGATGTGTTACATATAAGCAACGAGTTTTAAAGTATATATTCATCCAAATTCGAAAAAAAAGGGGGGAAAAAGAGAGCACGAGAATTTACGTGTATACTTACTTCATCACCATGCAAAACATGGAGTTGGTTACGTGCATAAGAACCAGCAACAAGGCCACCAGCCATGGTGTTGGAAGCCATGGCAAGAGGAGAAACAAACAACGAAGATAAAGAAGAAAGAAAGATAGGCTGCTGAGCGAATTGCAGAGATGGGAAACAAGGGATTTATGTACAAGTGGAGATGTGATTCTAGTGAGAGAAAGAAGGGTCAGTGTGTGTTTTGTGTGTGTGAGAGAGTGAGAGAGAGAGTCAGTTTACCAGCTGATAGGTGAGGGGTCGAAGGTTTGATTGGAAGAGAAGTTAGAATGGTGAGAAGAGGGACAGCTCGCTTGTTCTTGTTGCTACCTAAGACCTTGTTTGCCTATGCTTCTAAGCTTTTTTTTTCGCATAAGATATATGTTTCATAATAGTGTGAATCAAAATAAGTGAGCCATGTTTGATGGCCATTATAAAGAGAAATTGAGGGAAAAAAATATTTTCAATATTGATTTTTTGAAAAATATGTAGCTAAAAATAGAAAAAAATTTGAATTTACGTACAAAATATTTTATTATATGAATGTATCGTTATGAAAAATAATGATTTTTATAATAAAGAAAGTAAAACAAGGGGCTAAATTTTTATTATTTAGAAGCAAAGGATAATTTATAGATGGGTCACCAACTTATTGAAAATGTAGTAAATCTCCAACCCAATATTTTAGCAGCCTTAGTCCTCAACTTTCCATTCTTGTAATATTAGAAGGTAAATCTTTGCTCATTATTGCACTTTTGTTCTCAACCTTTTTTAAATTTTAATCTTATATTCAACTTTCAATTAATTAGTACATCATGTTCTTGGTGGCGATTTTCATTCAAAAAATTTGTCACATCGCATGAAAAGGACTTATATACCCCTTATATTTTTATTTAAGCAAAAAATTCTGAAAATACAAAATCTTGACAAAATATTCTCCTCATTTCAAAGCACGCTAACAAACTATTTGAATAGAAACCATTGTCGTGACAAGATTTACTAACTAATTGAAAAAAAAAAATGCGACACAAAAAAGTTGAGGATATAAATGAACAATAAATAAATATTAAGGAACTTTATTGCAATTAAATATTGGTTCAACAAACAAAAACGGTGGTGTGTGAATATAATTACCCATATTTGAATCCTCATTTTACGATTTTAAGCTTGTATTTAATTAAAACCTCAATTTTATTTTATTTTTTGTTGAAAAAACAACTTTACCCATTGCTTTGTTAAACAAAATAAAATTAATAATAGTTGGTGGTTTACATTTTCATTAATTCATTTTATCATTTTTGTTGATTAAATATAAGGATAAAATAGTCATCTATTAAAATCTTGAGTTTTCAATCAAATATAAGGGTAAAATTGTTCATTAAGGACTGAAGTAGCCAAATAATTGGTTGATGACCTACTTGTTACATTTCTACTAAGTTGGACACCTCAAATATAATTTTTTAAAATAAAAAGTCACTTGAAAGAACCTTAAATAATAATTAAACTTAGCCAAACACACTGTTTTTGAAAGGGAAAATGCCCTATAAGATAAAGAAATGTCACCATGTGTATGTAGCTTCCATTTGAAGGTGTTTAGAGGCTGACACCAAATGCCATTTTCACATCGAGCCTTGTTTGTAAAGGCTTGTTTGGTTCATGAGAAAAATATCTTATTCCATTTTAAGATATCTTGTATGCCTTAATCAACCAACAATATTTTCATTTATAAAGGAATTTATTTTCTTAAGATATTTTACTAACGTATTAGTGTTTTTGGAAGAATTTCATGCCACTTATCATAAGTGCCACTAATATGACTAGAAGTGACAATAGACCTAGTTCAACTAGCTCGAGCCTTAAACACCCTTGATCGGCTCGACTATAAGGACAAGCCAAGCTTGAGCTTGATCCTTGTTCAAATTATTGACTTGATTAGATCCATAGATTTGTGAGTCTCGTGAACATGTTTTCTTTTTTTTTTTTTGTACTTTTTAAAAAATATATTAACAAAATAAGTAAAAAAATAAGCAAAAAATAAAAATGAATTAAAATTTAGTAAAAAAAATTAACAAAAGTACAAACCAATCCATGAGTTCAAATGATCTGTACTTCACAAGCAACACTTAGTCCACGACTCTAGTTGCTAGCCTCACAAATAATTATATTATCTTACGAGCTTTTACACATACTTCTAGAGCTACTTAATTCGCTATGACACTTCACCTGGCGCATTACACCAAAGGTGCCATGAAGTTTCAGCACAGAGTTGTAGTATGAAATTATCCCCGAAAATCTGAATCAGCATATGCCAAAAGTGAATATCCCTTAAAACCACGTCCTAAACACCTGAAAAAAAGACCAGACTCATGAATCCAAACGAATCGTTTGCCACTCTATATGTGACTAGTAGTTCCCAAGAGGTGCCGTCTTTAGAATGTAATAGGATAAAATAAAATAAAATACAATCCATAATTGAAATTAATATACATTCTCTAGGATTCACCCTATCGAACAGAAGTCACAAGTGTTTGCACATTGACAAAAACGTAAAAACAATTATAATGACACGTTTGTAACATAAAATAAAATAAAAATTAATCATTTATTACACTGAACAATACTATCTAATACAACATGTCAAACATGCCCTAACCATACTAGTCCATAGGATGCACAAACAAAACCAACTTGCAAACTGAAAATTGATAACAATAAAAAATTTGGGGTGCATTTGGTTTACTATTTTCAAGCCGTTTTCAATTTTCAGTTTGTAAAATACTAAAAAAAAAGTATTTGGTCTAATATTTCTAAAAATGTATTTTTAAAAACAAGTATAAATTTATAACATAAAACTCAAAACGCATTTTTGATGTTTTGAGTGATGTCAGTGAAAATTTTGGAAAAAATAAAAAAATCAAAATCAAAATCAAACATGGAAAATGAGCGTTTAAAAATAAAATTTTATTTAATTAAAATATTAAAAATTAAAAATTTTAAAAAATATAAATATAAATATAAATTCTAATAAATAATATTTTAAAAATTAAAATTCAAAAAGCAAATTCAAAAAATAACATTAATAAATTCTAAATTCTAAAAAGTTAAAATTAAAATTAAAATTAAAATACTAAAAAAATAAAGATTATAAAAATTTCAAGAAAAATAAAAATTGTTCGAGCACTTAAAAATTATTTAAATAAAAAATTCTAAAAATGTAAAAATAAATACAGAGAAATATATTTTAGTCCACGCATTTGTTTTTATTTTTATTTCCTATATTTTGAAATTAACTTATTATTGTTTTTATTCTAATTTTTTAGTAAGAAATAAATATTATAAGATTACCAATTTAAAATGTATATAATACTTGATAAGCTCAATTGATACCAGAATTTATCTTAAGTTTCTCTTAATGATAAGTCATGTATTTGAATCCTGGAGGCGTGATAGAAATTCGTAAATGATAAGAAGGACTCAAGCTTTCCCAGAGCGGACAACATGTAAATTGACGGCTTGGGTAAGCTCATTCGTTACAAAGTTATCCATTTGGTATCAAAGTTGAGGGAAACAACAAGATTCGAATCTTGAGTACACGATAGAAATTCGTGAAGGGTAAAATAGATTCAGACTCTTCATAGCGAATAGTACATAAGTTAACAGTTTAGATAAAGAGGTTGGTTGTTACAATATTAATGTAAGATTGTTCTTTTTTTTACTGAATAATCAAATCAATAAAATAAAATGCAATAAAAGAATTTTAAAAATAAAAATGTTTTTTAGTTTTCTATTTTGAAAATAATTTTTCAAAATAACAAACCAAACACGTTTTTAGAAATCTTGAAATGGACTCTTAAAATAGAAAATAAAAAATGAACTCAAAAGTGGCCCTTACTTCCTTAGTAGAGGATAATAACTTTTCTATTTGTCTTAATAGAAGATAATTGCTTAGCTATTACAAAGATGCCATTGCCAATAACAGTTCCTATATCACTAAAACGAAAACAAATTTAATCAAAGAAAGAAACACAACTTTTAGATGACTTCAAAAGTTCATGTATAGACAATAGCTTTGGCGACACTTGCAATCCTAAGCAAAAGATCAGCACACACTTTCCCAATTGGACCGGTGATGGCAGAATCTACAAATGCCGATATGTAGAATGAATGATAAGAAACACACAACAATCAACACTTACTATCAATATTCAAGGACGACTTTTCATAAACAGAAATCAGAAAAGCAATTCAACCAACTTTTGCAAAATCATTTCATTTCACCCTTAGAATTCACAATGACCCCAGCATTATCTGCAAGTGCACAAGACAAGAATTAGCAAAAATGCCACAATATCACAACGGTTGGAGGGAAAAAATACCTATATCAGAACTCATAAGATAAAATTCGACAGTCGTATACTTTCCGTTGAAAAGGATTACAAAAATCCACACCAAAAGACCAAAGAAATTGTAAGATAGGAAGAGCATTGCATTGCTAGCCAGTACAATGAAAAATGCTAGTTACACAGCAGAACTATGATGTTACAGACAAATATTTTCCTAATTTATGCTTCCTTACACCCACAATTAGAAAATAAACTCTCTTGACGGATAGGAAATACCTAGAGTAGCTATTTATGATACTATACAATTTGCGCGACCAGATGTTGATACAATATGTATTGGATTAACCATGTCAATGGGATTTTTTTATCTTTGTTAGAGGAAAAATTACCAAAAGTCAAGCATTCTCTTACAATTGGAGTCGATGAAGTTTTTTTATTTAGGAGAAAATGAAGATTGTGCCTTTCGCATATGAATATTAGAGCCTGTTTGACAGCCATTACTTGAAAACCTTTTTTTTTTTTACAAACTCCTTTTCAACCACACATTCACACAATAAAATATTTTGCACGTAAACAAAATTTTTCCCTATATTTTACCAGACATTCTGCTAAAAATCACTATTCAAAACTGTTGTAGTTTAACCCAAATTTTAGTGGGTATTGGAGTTTTGGTTAAAATGGTTTTGAAGAATTCAAAATTATAGACTAGAAAGAAAAGTCTGTGCATTTTTGCTAGGCCGCTCGAGCGGCACCTGCATGTTTTTCTACAAAGACTTGTCGCTTGCCTGGCGCTCGAGCGATAGAGCTGTCAGTCGCCTATAGCTCTCTTGTTGCTTGAGCAACAAGGTTATCCAACCCAAACTCATTTCTCATTTTAACACATTTTTGGATTCCCTTTCATCTACAACTTGATTTATATAGTTCCCATAACATTTATACAACATCTTAAAATTTTAAATCTTAATTGAGAGAATTAAGATCTTGTTGTAAGTACAATTACTATTGATTATAGTGAATTTCTCCTCCCCTGTTTGTGATTTTTCCCTATATTGGGTTTTCACATAAATCTTGGAGTTCTTATATTTTTCTTGTTTATTTCATTAATTTCATTATCTTGCGATCAATTCTTAACAAGTGGTATTATAGCAAGGTTGATTATTCAGTATGACAACGATAAAATATGATATTTCCCTATTGGATCGAAACACGAGATTTACTTTATGGCAAGTGAAGATGCAAACAATTCTCATGCAGATGGATTTGGAAGAAGCCTTGTTTGACTTTGATAAGATGCCTTCAACCTGAACGCAGGATGAAAATCAAAGTAGGGATAAAAAATCTCAATCCTAAATTCATCTACATTTATCAAATCAAATTATCTAGGATGTTCTAAAAGAGAAAAATGCCGCCGCTACATTGTGATTGAAGTTGGAGCAATTTTTTATGACCAAGAGCTTGATCAGCATGTTACTCTTGAAACATCACTCAACGCTTGTATTCTCACGGATGTCCGAAGGTGCGTCATTGGATGATTGCTTAACTATGTTCAAAGAAGTCTAGTCAATTTGGAGATACTGGAGATTAAATATGATGAAGAGATCTTTGCATTGATGTTATTATGTTCACTGTTGCTGTCATATGTGACTTTTAAAGAAAAGATGTCTATGATGTTTTACTATCTAAGAAAAAGATAAGGCATCTTGCTGGATGATCTGGGAGTCAGGCTAAAAGCCTGGTTGTTCATAGGAGAAATCAAGATAGGAATCTTGGTAGGAATATGAGGACAGATCAAAATCCAGACATGCAAAGAAACTATGTCATTATTATAAGAAGAAGGGGTATATTAGAGCTGATTGCTATCCATTGGAAAAAAAAATAAAGCTCTTGGTACTACTTAAAAAGGAAAGCAATTTGTTAACATAGTGGAGGTTGATATTGTGGAAGACGGACAAAGTGAAGGAAAGTCTCTTGTGATTTCTACATGGGTTCCAAACGTTATAAGGAAGAGGTTCTTAACTCGATTGGTACTTTTCATATGTGTCCCACCAGAGACTAGTTTACAACATATAAAAAAGTTTCGAGAGGTGCAATAATGATGGAAAACAACGCTCATTGCAAAATTATTGGAGTTGGTACAATCTGAATAAAAATGTTCGATGGTGTTATTAGCTCACTTACAGACATCAGGAACATTCCAAAACTGAAGCAAAATTTCATCTCTTTTAGTACACTTGACTCAAAGGGTCATAAATATATTAGAGTTTTGAAAGTGAGTCGAGCACTCTTGTTGTCATGAAAGGACAGAAAAACACTACATAGTTGTACATTTTGCAGGGTTCTACAGTTACAGGAGATGCAACAGTTCCTACTTCTTCTTTAACTGATGAGAAAGTTACTATGCGACTTAGGCACTTGGCAAAGTTGAGTATTAGGGGACTTCTTGATAGATAGAAGACAGTAATATGAAATTTGTAAGTATTATGTCTTTGAGAAACAGAAAAGAGTGAAATTCACTAAAAGAAGACACAACACAAACGGAACACTTAAACATATCCATTTAGATATTTAGGGACAGACTAGGTTGCCTTTAAAATGAGGGACTTATTACTTGTTGAAAGTGATTGATGATTTTCTCCAGGGAAGTTTGGGTATTCTTTTTGAAATAGAAGAATGATGTGTTTGAGACCTTCAAGGAGTTGAATACATTAATAGAAAAATAGACTAGAAAGCAGGTGAAACGTCTGGGCATAGATAATGGGTTGGAGTTTTGTTCAAATAAAGTCAACCACTTCTACATGGCTTAAGGTATCTTGAGACACTTGATAATGCCTGGAACTTCTCAACAGAATAGTATGGCAATACGGATGAATAGAACTTTCATAGAAAAGGTTCGTAGTATGTTTTCGAATTCTGGATTGTCTAAGATTTTTTGGGCCGAAGCTAGTATTACAGCTTGTTTTTTGATTAATCATTCATCCTCAACTGCTATTGGAAAAATGACACCATGAGAGATATGGTTGATAAACCTTCTTATTATTCAGATTTAAAAAATATTTGAATGTCCTGCTTATGCTCATGTCGATATTGGGAAGTTGAAGCCTGTGTTAAGAAAATGTATCTTTCTTGGATATAAATTAGGTGGGAAAAAGTATAAATTATGGTGTCCTAAGACTAGAAATGTTGTGGTTAGTAGAAATATAGTATTTGATGAATTTGCTATGACTCATGGTTCACCTCGTGGGATTCTGATAAAATTGAGAAGCAAAATCTTTCAACTCAGATGGAGTTGAAAATTGATCCGGGTGAACAATTAAAGGTTTCAAAACAGTCTACTATAGATCAGTTTAGTCGAGAATTGATGGATAGTAATACTTAGCCTACATCACCAGCAACACCATAGTATTCAATCGCTAAGAATATATTCGCAGACAGATTAGACCTCCACAGAAGTATGGAGAAACAGATTCAGTAGCTTATGCTTTGAATGTGGCAGACCATATTGATTCCACTAAAGAGTCTAGTACATATTCAAAGGCAGGCAATTGCAGTTATTCTAGCAAATGATTGATTGCTATATAGGAGAAGATGGAGTCATTGAATAAAAACAATACTTGGGACTTGGCGAAATTACCTAAGGACAAAAGGGTTCTTCGCTACAAGTGGGTATTCAAAAAAAAAGGAATGGACATTAGGAATTGAAGATACTAAGTATAAGGCCAGATTGGTAGCAAACGCTACAGGCAGATTCCAAGTGTTGACTTCAAAGATTTAGGTTTGAATAGAAAGCTGGCAAATTATATTTGAGTCAGAAGGTGTACATTGAGAAGATGCTTCAAATGTTTAATATGCTGAATGCTAAGCCTGTTGATACTCCATTGGCTGCCCACTTCAAATTATCATATGAATTGTGTCTTCATTCAGATGAAGATATTAATTATATGTCTCGAGTTCCTTCTTTCAGTACAGTTGGTTGGCTTATGTATAATATAGCTTGTAAAAAACCAGATTTAGCACATGCAGTTAGTGCAGTTAGTAGGTACATGGTAAATCCTGGCAAGGAATAATGAAAAGTAGTGCAATGGATATCCAGATACTTGAAGGGCTCTACTAATGCTTGCTTACATTTCGATAGAAATATAGATGAAATTATTGGATATGTGAATTTAGATTATGCATGAAATTTTGATAAGAGGAGATTATTTACAGGGTATGAGTTTACCCCTAGAAGGTCGCCACTGGTTGGAAAGCTACTTTACAAAATACAGTAGTTTTATCTACAACAGAGGCTGGATACATGTTTATTACAGAAATATGTAAGGAGGTTGTGTGATTGAGAGGATTGATAGGTGAAATCAGTGAAGAATTGCAGATCTTTACAATATGTTGTGATAGTTAGAATGCTATTTTTCAAACTAAGGATCAGAAGTTCCATGAAAGAACTAAACACATTGATCTAAGGTATCATTTTGTGCATGATGTGATTGCTTGTGGTGATATATAGTGAGCAAGGTTGATATCAAGGATAATCCTACTGATATGAAATCACTTCCCATTACTAAATTTGAGCATTGTTTGAATTTAGTTGGTGTTTGTCATTGATTTAGCCCATTGGGGCTTGTTTGGAAAAAAGGATGAGTGATGTTTACTTTAGATATGTGTTTTGAAATTTCATATATTGGAATTTGGTTCAATGTAGAGATTTATTATAGTTTGATTCAAATTCTAGTGGGTATTGGAGGTTTCATTGAAGTGGTCTTGAAGAGATCAGAATTATGGGCCGAAAGGAAAAGTCATCTTATTTTTGCTAATCTGCTACTGGCTGGCGATTCGAGTGGCACCTGCATATTTTTCTACAGAGGCTTATCGCTCGATGGACAAGTAAGCAACAGAGTTGTCGCCATCCTATCGCTCTCCTGTCGCTTGAGCAATAGGGTTATCTGACCCCGGCCCGTTTCGTGTTTTGATGCCTTTTTGGACTCCTATTCATCTACGACTTGATTTTTCGGGCTTGATATATATAAATCACGGCTTGTATTGTTTCCATAACATTTATAAAATATTTTAATAGTTTTAGATCTTAATTAAAAGTATTGAAATCTTGCTGTAAATACAATTACATTGAATTTCTCCTCTTCTACATATGGTTTTTTTATCTTGGGTTCCACATAATCATGATATTCTTATTTTTTGCTCTTGCTTATTTCATTATTGTCATATCTTATAATCAATTTGTTACAAAAAAACATTGTTTTTTGAAAAAATAAAAAGAAAGACATCAAACAAGGGATAAGTAATAATAACACGTCACTTTAAATTTGATTTAAAATATTTTTGTGTTTTTTTTCCCAAAAGATTCAATTATGTATAGAGAGAATAGTATGAGATAAAGGGTATTTTCGAATTCTTTTATCTATCGGGAGTCCAATTCAACACCACAAACTTCTTTATTTTCATCAAGAATGGCTCTTAATAACATTTATGTTATAGAAAAGGAAGGTAAAGAAAGGGAGCAAATATTTTCCTAACTTATGCTACCTTACACCCATGATTAGTAAATAAATCGGGCATGTTCTTTCATATCCATAGATGTAATCAACATCGATGGTGGAACTTACTCAATGACACAAACATGTACTAAACTACTATGCAAAAACAACAAAGAAAAAAATAACATAAGAACTAGTTTACAATTTAAAGACTTTGACATATTTTGTTCAAGGATTGGCATTCAAATTCATAGAAAACAAAAAAAGCAACATGCCACAACAAGGTAATAGCATTTTACGAGAAGCAAATAAAACCACGAGGCAACACGTATCTATTCATATATGAATACTTCTATGTGGATATTAGCACATAAGTAGGACAACAACAGAGGGTTGAAAATTTATATAGAAATGTGAGCAAAGTACATGAAAACTCCATCCTTTCTGCGCCAAGGTTTACGTTAGCAGACGATGACTGCGGGCATGACTTTATTACAAAGATCGGGCTTTCTCTTTTTGACGATGGCCATCACTATTTTGTCGACGCATACTGATGGATGACGGTTGAGATGCTTCTTGATTTACTTAACTGATATGATATATAGGTTCTTCACCCCGTGTTGCCTACACAGTTCACTGTCGCCACTATTGGCAGACTCGACGATATCTTGAACTTGTTCCCCTACTAATCTTTGTCTCCTATAGAAAATCAAATCAACAAAAGATGTAAGTGAAAATTCACATTCATAAAAGTTATTTGAAAATACCAAGAAAAAAAATAAGAAAAGAAAACTAAAAAGTCAAGCCCTGTTTCGACATGGCTGAGCTTTTATACTCTCTGTGATCAGGAAGAAATTGAAAAGTAGGGTGAAAGGTGGAGCTTACATTTTAAACCATGTATATTGGGCTAGGATATTGTTAAAATAATGTTATTCATCCCACTATTGATAAACATCATCTAGATGGCAATTACATAACATTAAGCTCTTATTTGAATCTCACTTTTTCTATCAAACGTAATTCTTTAATAGTCATTTAACCTAATTTCAATAACACATTTTTCGAATAAAATAATATTACAAGTAAACTAAAAGCATTCTTTATTTTTTAACCACACGTCCTCTATCATAATTTTATTGGAAAATGCATTTAAAAAAAGGGGCTCAAACAAACCCTAAATGATAGATTCATTTAAATGAAAAGTTATATGACTCATTTAATAAAACATGTAGCCACTAATCTGGTGCTCTGACACATGTGGAGATGAATAGCATTATTCGATTTGTTAATGGATATGTCGAATTACGGGATGCTATTAACTGGGAGTTCGACTTTAGTAAAAGTGGGAATTACACCTACAAGTGTATGGTTTTTTCTTTCAAATCGATATATCCCATTTCCCACCCGCTTACCACAACAAACCCTAATTTATTCTTTTATTCATTCTTCAAGTCACAATCATACTCACACCACATAATTGCTGCCTGCCAACACAGTTTCTTCAAGTCACAATCACACCCACATCACCACAATTGCTGCCTGCCAATATAGCCCACCGCTGTTACCATGCCACCATGCAACTGTGAACGACAGTCCTCAGGCATCGCAACACTGCTGTTGCATCAACGCTATGCTCAAGCAAATCGCCTATGGCCTATTAGCACTGTAGAGAAAAATGAAATTAAGGTTTGGTTGATGACTTAAGGTGGGAGCTGCTAGTGCAATGTGTGAAATTGTAAGCTCCTACTTGGTTAAAAATGTTTGTGATCAATTATTTGGTTGATTGTGACCAATGAAATGGGTAATTTCTAACTAATAAAGAATATGTCATCAATAAAATAGGTATTTGTGGTCAATAAATAATATGTGACATTGTTACCTTAAAAAATGTGTGATTATGATTAAATTTGTAATTGGGACAGACAATTTGTATATTTGCAATTGTGACATTATGCGATTTTTGGCTTAACTATGTGTTATTATGACCTTAACGTGTTGTCACATAGTTTGGGCTTCTAGAATATGGCACCCTTAGGATTCTAACTAAGAATTCTTGTGGTTCTGGAGGTTCTACCCTTTCATTAGAATTGATGATCTTTTAACAATACCTTTTAAGTGATGGCTAGTTCAAAATGCTAAACAACAAAATTTGATTTTGGAAAAATATCATCATTATGGGAATGTACACGCGACGGTGAACTCAATGGAGTCAGTTGTAGTGATCCTGAGGCTATTAACAACTAGCCAATTAAGAATTCCCAAATGTACTAACACTTCATCTTTGATACAATCATCAATTCTTCTGAGAGTTCACAATTGTCGTGAGCAAACATATTAATGACGAGGAAGGTATTTTTATTATGCTACTAATACTTGTACTTGCTCTACTATTCTGTCCAAGCTTAGCTGAGGAAGAGTTAAGGGCGTAAAACAAAAAAATACGCTAATGGGCCGGGGGCATATCTGGACTAATACCAATCCAAGCCATTTCATGAATAAAATGTGCCCAATTAACCAGCAAACAAAACTACTTGTTACAAATAACATCTCATGAATTCCATTGGACCCAGAAATGATACATTGGAAGAATCCATTGGGTCTTCCAATATCAATAGGTTGATTGTTTTGCTCTCAAAGTCATGTGCGGTAGCAATACAAAACCAAATATGACAAGTCCTGAGCTAAGTCTTGGCTAAACGTTGGAAATCTTAATGTCATAATGCCCTTCAAATCCTCCTAGCCATTATCCTGCTACAATAATTCTTGCTAACCTAGTGTAGATTCATATCTCGATTAGAAGGTCTTAGATAGAGCTGCTTTATCTTTTCTATAGATGATATGGATTACTATATTCCAAATCATGCGAGCAGCCATTACTAAGAGACATTACAAAAACAAAAATAAAAAATAAGAGGATAATGATATCATTTTTGTTATGCGTGAACTACGAAAATTGAACCCGCGCTTGGTGGATTCACAATCCACTGCATTTTTGCCTTAGTGTAACTTGGAAAAATAAGCAAGGATTTATCATTAAAAATGAGCTTAAACTATAACTTTGGGCTATATGATGAAAATATAATGGTTGGATTTCAACATTATTGCTCCTTTTTCTGATATTGGTATGGCTTTAGAACCTTGACTTCGACTCATTATTCGATAAAGGAAAAGGGAAATTTTAAGATTTTGGAGAGGTAACCTTTGCTTGGAATTTTGGGATGGCTTCAAGGACGGAGGTTCTTCTTCTAGAATCAAAATGTTTGATAGTAAAAATAATGATTTGACCAGTGGCAGATGCAAACATTTGGAGTTAGTGGAACACAATTTAACTTATTAAAAAGTTATGTATACTAAATGAACACATTCGGTGATCATTGTCATAGATTCACAAATATCATATATATGATAAATAACAATTCTTAAAGAATTCCAAATAATCTCACATATATGATGAATAAAAATTTCCAAAGAATTTTCAAAAATATCACAAGACACAAATGATAAAAATAATCTCAACTTTCACTCTCTCAATTGTTCGGTCATCGCTATAACTCTGTTCTAATAAAAAAGCCCAACTACCGTTACTGTCCAAATCTGATTTTTGGCAAAAAAAAAAAACAGGTTTGTGGGTCACTTGACTGACCAGGACCATGAGTAGGTCCGCCAATGGACGTGACACTATTTAATCAACTTAAAAAGATTTAGTTGTAAACATCGTATTTTTACTATATCGAAATCGAACATAATACAATGAAGAACAAATCAATTAACATCTAAACTCTTGAAATTCATGAGATAAATGACTGCTTTATAGGCAAAATTTTGTCACCGCTTAATCACTTCAAACTACAATATTCTATCTTAGAGTGTGAATTTTAGGATGCTCGATGATGACCTAAGATCTCTGACCTTAGACTATACACTATGCCCCGTTTGACCCCCATTTTGTAGAAATGAAAATGAGTGAAATAGTGTTTTTTTGAAAAATGAGTGATTGAAAAAGAAGAAAAAGTTTTCGATTTACGTATAATATTATTTTATAGAAAATTGTACGGTTGAAAATAAGAAAAAATAAAATATAATGTAATGAAAATTAATGGGGACCAAGCAGAGCTATGATTGATCCTCACGATAGTGATGCAAGTGAGAAAAAAAGTAGCCTTCAAAGTAATCATTACATCTCCCAAAGTTATAAGTTGCAATCGATTGGTACAATTAACCTAAGATTTATCATTCTTTTTATGAGCCATATCTTAATCAGTATAGCCCTTGTTTGAGTTTCATTTTTTTTTTCGAATAATTCATTTTGAAGTAGTGATTTTTTAAAGAATGTATGATTAAGAAATAGGAAAAAAATCTGAATTTACGTATAGAATTATTTTATAAAAGAATTTATTGTTGAAAATGAGTTTTGAGAAATATGAGGCTCAAACAAGAGCATAGTATATATATATATATTCCTTGTAGAAGTTTTTGTTTGTGCCTTTATTGTGTGTGTTCAAATGTGCAGGTAAAAGAAACGTTAAGGAAAGAGGAGTTGCGATTTATTCATGAGTGGGTCCATCCAAATTCGAATATCAACATGTATCATTTAGAGTGTGTTTGATTGATATAAAAAAATATTATTTAGAAAAGAAAATGTTTTCCTTGTTTTGAAAAAAAACAAAAACATATTCTCCCAAAGAAAATATTTTTCTTAAAAATAATGAAAAATTAAACATATTCTCAAAAGTTGAAAATATCTTTAATGGAAAAAAATAGCAATCAAATACTTAAAGTAAGAATTTGAGTGAAAAATTGATATTTTCTATGAAAAATAAATGCAATCAAACACATTACTTCAAATATTAAATGGAAAGTGGAAAGTGGAAAGTTTGACGTATTTTTATTGAGAATTTATGAACCTCTGTATTTACATGTGTCACCTAACAAGTTGAAAGAAGTAATAAATGTAAATTGAAGAAAATGGATATGACCCCTACCCAAACTCTATCGTGATCATCAATGAAAATAACTAGGTAAATTCTTAATATGAAAAGACAAATACGAGTCTTTTAATTCTCGTCTTTTTACATAGAAACGAAAATAGAGGAGATTGGATTATAAGAATATGAGATTTAAGGTTTCAAATTCGACCTGTTTAAACAATAATTGCTTATTCACATACCAATGCCGATGGCACAACAAAGATAGCTTGTAATAGATACCAGTACGCATTCATTCTTAACATTATTGAAGTTGCAAATTTTCCGAAGTTAGAATGAATGAAGAATTCATATTTAGCTACAAAAGAACGTCAAGCCTTCTTTTTCAACTGACTTATAAATGATTTATGTATTCAATCAAAATCAAATATTTATTTTGACTACACATTCATAATTAGGACTTTTTTAATTCATGCATTTTGTAAGACATATTACTATTCATCTTTATAAATTTGCCAAAGAGAGGCTACTATAAAAAATTAAATTTAATTGATTTTTTTATTTATTGATCAATCTTGTTTATTAGTAAATAGTAATTGAGATTTTTTTTTGTTTTTTGTTTTTACAATATTAGAAGAGTGAAATGAAGTATATTCTAATTTTTTCAATTTTTATTAACTTTACTAAAATTAAATTTTTATTGATTTGTTGTTACAGTTTTGGGAAAAATAATAAATAGTACAAATCTTATAGAAAAACTTATATAAAGAAATAAAAAAAAAATGCATGATTAGAAAATAGTATGCAAAAATTTGGAGGATGTAATTTATTATTTCAGATGAGGGCATTTTTGTCTATTCAACTGTTTAGAATGGGATAGTTATAATTTTTAAGGGCATTTTTTTTGTCTATTCAACTATTTATAATGAGATATTTATAATTTTTTTTTTGTAGTATAATTATCCTATTAGAGTGCATTTTGTCAATTTTCAATTTTAAAATTAATTTTAACGGTCAAAATTGAAAATAATTATGTCTCTACGTGGCTTAAAATTCTAACAAAAAATTTAAATTTAAATCAACAATTAATTTTAACCACATATTTTATATGACTCACAACTTTTTAACTATATATTTCGTTTTTTTTAAATCTACTTAAAATTTAATTTTTAGCAAAACCATACCAGGGTGTGTGTGTGTGTGTGTGTAATTAATTTAGTAATACATAACGAAGTGTACCTAAGGGTGTACACTCTCCTCACATGAGGTGTGGGGTCCACCCGACCTGTGTATCACTAGCACCACCGATATATATATATATATATATATATAAAATGTAACATAATCCAATTTTAAATTATGTTAAAAATCCAAAACGTCATAAGAAATTTTAGTGATTTTAGAGTTTTGACACTTATTCGGGTGGACCCCACACCCTATGTGAGGGAGGTGTACAACCTTAGGTACACCCCTATATACTATTAGCACCACCGATGTATATATACCTATAAAAAAAATGTAACATAATCCAATTTTAAATGAGGAAATTTCATTGGATGTTAAAATTTGGCTATGCATTATCAAAAATGTCACCTTTCAAATTTTCTATCAAAAATGCCAATTTAGGACATTTTTTGAATACCTTATATATACTTGTACAAAACCTTTGTATTGTGTCAGAATGAAATGACAATATGTCGGAATGAAATGACAGCATATCTTTTAAATCGCTTACCATTGAACTGTCATTCCCAACAGTTAGTATCAGTAATTCTCGACAGATGGACTCATCAACAGATCAAATGAAGTTTTCGACAGATGAACTATCAGGAACGACAATTGCTTCCTTTACCTAAGCTCAGTTCCACAATTTGAACTTTGGAACTGACATTGCACGTGTGTTTCGCATTAACATGTATGAAATGCTATGATCTCATAATTTGTTAATTGATTCGTAGTTGTTTATGCTTGATTGATTGATTCATTTTCTGTGTTCCAGTTTCAGTGGTTTGTTTCGTATTTTTTGTTCATTGTGCTTGATTGATGAATTCCTTTTCGCCTTGAAATGTCATTTTGGCTGCCCACATGAAGTGGTCAGAGATCCATGTGCACGAGGACGATTATGACAAATTGCGTTCATCAATTGACTTCCATGATAACTTTGATCAGATTGATGTTATTATTACTTATTTATCTATAATGTATGACTGCTTTTCACGTTATTGGGGTCACAAGAGAAACAATGAATTTATATGAGATACGCGATGGTTGATCATCGTTCGACGTTGTTGGATGAAGTCAGAATATTTGTTAATGTGTAGTCTTATATCTTTATAGTTCTATGTTCGACAATTTAATCACCGACATGTACTTCAACTTGGGTTTGGTAAGGCTGCTACCACTGTGTAGTATGATTCAAATGCAGATGAAAGCCGGTTTGGTAATGTTGCTACCACTTAACATTTGCATAAATCTTTTTGGTATTTTTTTCCCTTCAAAAATGAGGAACATCATGATTAATAGTAGATCATCTTGTTTTTATCATTTAAAAAAGAGTAAACTATTCGATAAAAATAAAAAATAAATCGTAATAACTAACCTCTCAAAATGGATGATGAATCTATATATATATGCAATGATTATAATATATAAATTTAACTAATCAAATCATAACATTAATTGAATTGGAACATAGCATTAAATGCTCCTAAAAGGGGACGTGAAGGGTAAGTTGGACATTTTCCACAAAAAAAGTGACATTTTTTATAAAATTAGGTGCACATGCAAATTTTTTTATGCATTTTCAAAAAAAGTGACATTTTTTATAATTCCCCATTTTAAATTATGTTAAAAATCCAAAACATCATAAGTAATTTTAGTGATGTTAGAGTTTGTCCAAACACTCTTAATTAGTAATTATTAGTTCAATCTGTTCAGTTTGCCAGCTGAACAGAGTACGATACTAATGGGAAAGCCACACACAAAGTTTTCTTTTCTTAGCCAAAGTAATCAATGTCTCTAGAACCCACCAAAATTCCAAAATCCCAAGAAAAATCATTCAATGATTTGTTACTGAAGCTAATCAAATATCGAAAATCCTCAAATGGAACCATTTCAATCTCTTCTTCTACTTCTGATTCTACTGATTCCAGCTGTTTTTTCAACCGTTGGGTCCTCTTCAGATTACAACGATTTGGTTTACAAAGGCTGTGCGAATCAAGATTTCCAGGATTTCGATGGGATTTACAAGCAAACGCTTAAAAATCTCTTCGACACATTAATCTCCCAATCTTCCACAACAAAATTTTACAAAGCCACATCCGGAGACGGCCAATCCGCCATTAATGGGCTCTCTCAATGCAGAGGCGATCTCTCAAATTCCGACTGTGTCAACTGCGTGAAAAAAGCCTCAGAAATGTCCGAAAAGCTTTGCGGTCATGCCATTGCTGTTAGAGTACAACTAAACGGATGTTATTTGAGATATGAAATTGCTGGGTTTAGGCAAGGGAGTGTGACTGAGTTGCTGTACAAGGTTTGTGGTTCAACTCAGGCAAGTGGCGCCGGGTTTGATGACAGGTTGAACTCGGCTTTAGATGAAATAACAAAGAGTGTGGGGAGTGGAAATAGTGGGTTTTATACAGGTGAGTATGAGTCAGTGTACGTGCTGGGGCAATGTGAAGGTGATTTAAGCAGTGGGGACTGTGTGAACTGTGTGAAAAATGCCATTGATAGAGCTAAATCTGAATGTGGAACTTCAATTTCTGCCCAAATTTATCTTCAAGAATGCTATATTAGCTACACTTATTATCCCAGTGGAGTTCCTACCAATACCAGCCCATCATTTTTGTCAGGTAAAATATGCACTTCATTATTAATTAATCATCGCGTCTAAAAGCTTAGGTTCATTTCAATTTTCTCGAATGTGTGACAAATGTACAATTTTCATATACTTGTAACATAAGATAGCTTGGTCTACAATGGAAAGGGGGAATCGCCCTTTCACAGCCGCTCCTCTACAAGTACCTTTTGCCGAACATGATCGTGAACATAGACAGAATAGTGTAGAATCTGTAGATAGTAGGACGTAACTAACCAACCTATTTGTCCTGATCAGAACGATTAGCTTTCCTTGGTTAATAATCTTATTTAAAATTTAAGCGTCCAAAAGGGCTACATCTACTTATGTAACAAACAAAGTTTTCTTCTTGGTAATTTTGGAGTCTTTAATATAAATCTTTTTCCGTTATCCCTTTTAGTTCATTGATAGATTTATCCAATACATGAATTTGTCTATTTCTTATTTTCAAACTGTTAAAGAAATCCCGAATAAAAAAAAGAAAAAAATTGTTTCAGTTTTAATTTATGTGAGTGTAATGTGATTGGTGTAGGGAGTGTAGGGACAAGGAAGAATACACAGAAGACAGTGGCTATTATTCTTGGAGGAGCCGCGGGGATAGGCCTGGGAATTGCTTGTTTGCTGTTTACTAAATCAACTTTCTGGAAAAAGACTAATCCTTACAAGTATGGCGGATGAGGTTAGTGTCATTTTTGCAACAATTTTCGGTATTTAGTTTGTGGATGAAAAAATACCAAATGTCGTAATTGAGTATTTCATAATTCTGTTAATTGGATCACTAAATTCAAAATTTTTTCTTCCATCGAGCCACTGCATCTAGTTTGTTAGATTGACAAACTGAGACACTTCTTTGAGTGAAATAAAATGTTGGGTTGACAAACTGAGACATCTATATTTTGGTACTTCGTGAATTAATGATCGCATTCTCATGCGTTTATGGGCTGATTGAGTGAAATCTCTCAAGAATAATTCTTGGTGCACATTATGGACACCATAATGGTGTCCATAATGCACACGTGGCGCCCCCTATTGGAGGGGTGCCTGGCCCACCCGGCGCCCCTCTAATAGGGGGTTAGGGGGGCGCCATGTGTGCATTATGGACACTAGCACAACTCATCTCTCAATGACATCGGTGGGAGAACCGAGTAACTTGATTAAATTTGATGATTTCCATTGATGAATCTTTTGGGCAATCTTTAAGAATATAATTATTGCTTTTTGGAACCAAAAAAATTGCAGATTTACACTGTGGATTGTAAAGAGGAGAAGATCTGGTTTCTACTTTGTTAGGACTCCAGTCCAGCAGGTCTCTTCCTCCCTAAATTTTGTAAAGACCTGTCTATTTCATAGAATCGTGTTAGGTTTTAGTATATGCGTGTTGCTTTATGAATTTAGTGTGTAACTGCTTTTTATTATAAAGTAGATGACTTCTTTTTACACTATGAAAAGCAAATTATTTTTGTCTCTAAATAATTGATAATTTGTTCACGTTGTCATTTAATGATTGACGCATTGGTTTCTTGGAGACTCACCAAAGTATGAAAGTTGGGATCTTTCAAAAAATTGATTCCTATTTGAAGAGTGCATAGTTGCATGGATAAGTTTATTCTAACCCAAGCGTCAATCTCACTTATGAGTGACCTATTTTGAAATGTTAAGTATGGATAAGCTCATCAACTGAGTTAGTCAAAAAGTTGAATGATCTGTTTAAATTTTCATTGCAACTTGAGTGATATGTGAAATTAACTCCACATTAAACACTTCTTTAATTCAATTAAACACTTGATGCATAGAAACTGTCTTTTAAAAGGTATATTTGACAATGATTATTTTAATTTTGTCATTGCAATATGATTATTTTGCAAAATCAAAATGTCTTGCACAATATAAAGGGAAGTTGGCATAAATGGTCCCAAGATTTTGCCCATCTGGCGTTTTAGGTAAATGATCACAAATCTTTGCATTCAAGTCATAATTGGTCCTTTCGTATGTGTTAGGTCAGAAAGTGTGATTGACAATTCTGTAGACAAAACGGGAGTAATTGTATGTTTGTAAAAGTCAGGGACTCAATTGAATATTCTTGTAAAAGTCAAGGGCTTAGGGTGCAATTTTGTATAGATGAGGTAAATTAGTGTTCGAGTCGTTGAAGGTGTCCAAGATGTCCAAGAAGACCACATAAGATCATTGGAATGCAATTGGACGTTTAAAAGATATCAAAGAGCCGGACAAATTATGTTTTAGATTTTCAGTCGTACTTTGCAACGCATTTTTCTCATAGAAAATGTTGGAATTTGGATAAGGATATTTCTAGAAGAATTGTAGCCCCTTGAGTTAACATTTCAACACAAGTTGAATCACCTCAATTGGATATCGAGGGAGAAAGTTATGATGAAATTATTGATGACTGCTCACTGTCGCTCAATTTTTGCTGGCATTTCACTCGAGTAAAAAAAACAGAACACCTCTCGCTGGCATCTTGCTCGAGCAACATTCCTATGCGGCAAAACCCTTAGTTGGCATTTTTGAAGTGTTTTATTAGGTCTATACCACCTAAACACCTTCAAATATATATACCCAAGCCCTAGCACGAATTTTGAGATGTTACTACATTATTCTTTCATTGCCAAACATATTCATAACATCTTTGAAGAGATTCAAGGTGCAATTAATTGGTGATTCCATTTACATCAATCTTGTGATTCGGCAACCATCATTTTGGGGAAAACATCGAATTTACATTACTCAAAACACCATTCTTCCTTAATCTTTTGAGGAAGGGACTCTCTCATTGGGGATTGAGAGAGGTGGATGTCAAGCGCGGTGAATTGGACAAGAACATGTAGTTCTTGGAATTCCACTTGGTGATACAATCAGCTAAGGACTAGGAGATTGTAGTGGACAACAGATTGGGCTGCAAGACATAGATCAGAAAGTCTAGCAAGAGGCTAGAGGTATCTACGGTAGTAGATTGTGAGACTAGAATAGCGGGTCTGATTGGGTACGAAGTTTGGTAACTTGTACTTGCTGAATTGGTATAGTGGATATCACTGACTTGGTCCTGAAGTTTTACCCACGTTGGGGTTTCTCCGTTACCATATTGTGAGTTGTGTTTATTGTTTACTTTACATTACGCAAATTGGCAATTCAACCTTAGGAATTAATTGGATAGTATGTTTAACCATCTAGACATTAATTAAAGTGACTTGTTTCTTTAATTAATTAATTTCGCACGTAAAGTCAAACAAATTTTAACTTGGAACATAAACTTGGTAACGCATAAATTTGAATTTGACACTGTATCGCGTTAGGCAAATTTTCTAGCTTATCTAAGCGTTCTAGGTGATTTTTCAAGTGGTATCAGAGCTTAAAATCATGTCCTGGCCTTAAATAGTCTAGATGAGTACCTCGTTGAATGTGTCGTCCCACTTTGATGGTAGTAACTATGCGTATTGGAAGGTTAGAATGAGGGCATTTTCGAAATCACGAATGAGCGTGTCTGGCAGAGCGTAGTGAATGGTTGGTGTTCGCGAAATATTTCTTTCGATTTAAATTACCGCAAGTGTACGGGTCGTGACAAGTAATAAAGTGGACTTTAGAAGTCCAAGTATCGTCCCACAGAGAAAGAGTAGTTCAATTTTATTTATTTTAGCTTTAACCGAAACTAATTGAATTGAGATGAATTTTGGAATCAAAAGCTCTAATTTTGGGAGAAATCCCCAAATTGAAAAACCCTAATTTAAAATCAAACCCTAATTACTTAAATTTACTTAACGAATGACTCAATTACGAAATGTTATAAAAAATAAATTAAATGTATTGTCAATTTATGAAAATCTATGTAAAACAAATGCACTAGGATCACAAATCTCCAAATAATTACTAATTAAACCCTAATTTCACAATTTTGATAATCCAATAAGAATTTGACAAATTAATGCTCCTAAATCTATTCAATACTCTCTCTCGAGATGTATTGAACCTATTCTCATAAATCACCAGCCTATATTTCTATGACGAATGCAATTATACAAGAACGCATGTAATCTTTTTGTGAGCAATTAAAGATTTACATAGGGCATAGGGGTATATTTCTATCCCCTATCGGACCCTATGATGAATTATATATGTCGAGTTTAATCTAATTTTCTCAAATTCAGAATTAAACCACCAAGTTCACACAAATTAAGTGCACATTAATTGTGGAAATAAATAAAGCAATATAATCCATTCAAATAGCCCATCGAACTAATAATTCAAAATCATGAAATAGCAAGTTTAATAATAATTACATGGTTCATCGATCACCTAGTTGCAGAAATCTAGCCTATCATGATAAAAATAATGAAATCTAACAAAGTATGAATAAAGTACATCACCGGGTTATCAAAACTTGAAGAAATCTTGTAAATCTCGCATCAATTCTTGTTCTTGCCTTCAAATCCACTCCAAGATGAATGTTTTTGCCTCCCAAGTCGTTCGTGCGGCTTCTGGATGTTTATTTGCTATTTAAACCCGTCCAAATTAGGTTACCAAAGGAGTTGCAATCATATAAGGAAACTGCAAAAATCGGGAAAAATTATACCTATGCGACCGCATAGGCATAACCTATGCGATCGCATAGGCATAAGAAAAATGGCGTTTTTAATCCTTGGAGGATCATTCGCGACCGCATAGTAGAGTTAACTTCTAATTTGAGTCATTTTGATCCTCAAGTTTCATTCCTTCACTCCTTGACCTCCTCTCTTGTTTCTAGTTGCTCCAATGTTCCATTATAACTTCCAATTGGTGTTTGGCTTGATCAATTGCTTGATGTGTTCATCGGGTCAACTTTCAGATAATTGCAATTTGGTCCCTGAATTTTCATTTTGCTCGAATTTGGTCCTTTTTATGCTCTTTTCTCCTGAATTCCACTATTTCCATAGAATTACCTACATTGCATGAATTTGACAAAGTTAAGTAACAATTCAATCATTTTACTTGTATTTAAGTCATGTTTGTGATGTAAATAAGTGTGTAAAAACACACTTATCAGTTGGTCTACCCCTAGTACCATAGTAGATGGTGTAGTCACTCCCACCTCGTAGAAAAGTAGTCTAGAGCACAATTGGATAACTGTAACTTTAATAGCAAGGCCATACATGCATTGTTTATGGCTGTGTCCTCCGAGGACTTTAGGATAGTATCTATGTGAGGTAGCTAAGGATGTTCGGGATATTTTACAAACCTCACATGAGGGAACCTAGGCCGTTAAATATTCTAAGTTACAGATGCTGACCAATAGGTTTGAGAAAATCAGGATGAGGGATGATGAGACATTTGATGACTTTTATGGGAGCTTAAATGACATAGTGAATTCCTCCTTCAACCTAGGTGAGAAAATTCTTGAGCCCAAGATAGATAGAAAAATTCTTAGATCCTTAGCCGAGCGTTTCATGTCGAAAGTCACAGCTATTGAGGAAAGTAAGGACATAGACACTATCAGGGTAGAGAAGTTAGTCGGATCCCTACAGACCCATGAATTGACCTTAGACAATTCTGTTAAGGAAAAATCCATAGCCTTGAAATTCGCTAGGAATAACCGGATGGAATCTTCTGATTTAGATTCACCTAATGATGAGGAGAGGGACTACATACCTAAGAAATTCCGAAAAATGTTTAGGAATAAGAAGAAGCTTCAAGAGAGGCAAAAAGGTGGCCCGAGTGAATCTAGGAGAAAATCTAAATCCGTGAGATGCCATAACTGTTGGGGTTTCGGTTACGTGAGGAGTGAGTGCCCGAATGCTAAAAGAGTTGAAGAGAAGGCAATGAACACTACTCTCACTGATGACAAGTCTAACTCGGACAATCAAAATGAGGAATCCACACATGAGGAGAGTGGAAAATATGTGGCCTTTGTTGCTAAGGTTAAGAATGGATCCAAACGGGGGAGTGAAAGGGATGATGACCTAAATAGTAGTGAAGAATCTGGTGATGAGGGTGGAAGTGAGGAAGATCTAGAAGAAGCTTATGAGAAGATGTATGAAGAAAGCCTCAAGATCATAGCTACTAACTAGGTGCTGAATAAGAAAGTGAAGGAACTTAGATTAGAGAAAGAACGGTTAGAGGCCGAGATAGTGATCTCACCAATAAGAATGAGATGTCCTCTAGGAGAGTAAGTGAGCTGATCATTGAGAATGAGACCTTAGCTATTTAGGTTAAGCACCTTAGGAATGAGCTAGAGTTGTCTAGGTCTCAGATACTTGCCTTTTTTAGCAGTTCTGAAAAGCTAGAAAATATTCTAGGAATAGGCAAGTCGACTGGTGATAAGGGAGGTCTAGGTTTTGATAGTAATGCTGCTAGTACTTCACAGACCACTTTTGTTTGTGCTACTGACCAACCTAACATTGTGACTAACTCCATATCTAATGTTGTAGGATCTTTTGAACGTAGGTCTACCAGACGTCGTAGGACCCGTCGACCTAGGAATAGAAATCAGTGTCCACATAACACAGATCTTAGGTTTATCCCAACATGTTTTCAGTGTAGAGAGTTAGGTTACATCTGTCCTAGATGTCATCATTACCTGAACAATAGGAAATGCTTGAGCTTGTAAAAGGACAAAAATCAAGTGTATATTGGTCAGATTGGATTCCTTGCTAATCAAGTGAATCGTTTGATCCAATTGGTGACTTAGCTGTCTCGAAAAAATCCCCGTTCTAGACAGGTTTGGGTGAAGAAGAGCAATCTCCCAAATTTAGTAGTTGATCGCGGTGCTTTTAAAGGAAAGAACACTTATACACCTATTTGATTAGGTATTTTTTATGTATGCTTGCTCTTAATTTTTGTATAATTATTGTATGTATCACGTGTATTTTGGTTGTTTTACTTTTATTTTTATTGTTATTTTATTTTATTATTATTATTATTTTTACATGTGCATTTTCATTTGTTTGCTTTGGCGTATGCATATTTAATTTTATCTTTGTGTGCTTGACTTTATTTTCTTTTGTATGTGGAGCATTCATTTTAGTAAAAATGAAAAAAAAATAATAAAAATTGAAAATTTGAAAAAGACAAAAATAATTGGTTATAGAAATTGCTACTGCATGACACATATTTCTTGAACTTGTTGGTTGTGATCATATATGAGCTAAAATTGATAAGCTGTATAATAATTTTCATTATTTGTTTAGGTCTTTTTGGATTATTTAGTATATGTGTCGTCATGTACCATCTGCACTGCACATACTATAAATTTGTTAGTGGGACTCTACCGCGTGTGTGAGATTTAGGATGGCTGTTACATGTTGATAGGGTGACTTTGAATATGAATTTACCAATATTTAATAGACCTAAACCAAATTATCCCTCCGTATTAAAGCTCAATATCTTAATGTTCTTTTTCGGGGCTTATTTGACTCGAACAATTAAGCATATGGGCTCTCTTAAAATCCGGTGCCTATGGTCAATTGACTTGGATTAATCAGCCTAAAACTTGCTGCAGGGGTCATCTTAGTTGCCTAATGGAGAAGAACTTGCATTTACGATGAAAAATTAATGAGCTGGAAAAATGAAAAAATGTGAAAAATATGAAGAGTTGGAATAATATGAAAATCTGAAAAATATAAAAGCTCATAGTAAGGGAAATAAGTAAAAATAATAAGTATAGGTCTTACTACACATTACATGGTTTAACTTTCATTAGTAGGAGAATATAATTACTGGCAGTGATTGGCATGTCCCTTCTTACAAAATTAAGGTTTGGAGTCCTGCTTACATTTGAATAGTGACACTTTAGGCACACGAGTCACTTGTACTTTTTACTCCATTTTAGTCTAAACTAAGTATGTGGGAAGGTTTACTACTTGTTAATTTTACTTTTGCATATTATCAACTACATTTTTGAGTTATTATGTATTATTTGCTCAGCTTGTTCTTAATATGATTCCCTTCAACATTTATGACAAAAAGGGTGGGAGAAAAGTGTAACTAAGGGGGAGAAAAAAGAGCATACGAATTGGGGTCGATGGGGGAGAGACATAGATGCATTGTATTTTGCATTCCATATTATATCCATTGTTGTTTGAATTTTGATGTTTAGTGGTGTTGGTGTTTTGATTGACATCAATATCACGTCTCAGACTAGTATGTTGATGTGTTTGTGATTAAGTACTTTAATGTTTATATTTCGTGTGTCACGTGCTTTTACACTGGGTATATGAGCTTGTAGATTTCAGGAAACAAGTACAAGGAATACAAGATTCAGTGATTGGGTTTACTGGGTAGAATAAATTGTGTCCAGAGTCCTGACTTATAGTTGTATGGTCCTGACTCATTGTGTATGGTTTTGTCACAGAATGCCAAATGGGGAGTTTGTTAGGTCTGAAAGTGTGATTGGGAATTCTGTAAACAAAACGGACGTAATTATATGTTTGTAAGAGTTATGGCCTCAATTGAACATTCTTGTGAAAGTCAAGGGGTTAGGGTGCAATTTTGTATAGATGAGGTAAATTAGTGTTCGAATCGTTGAAAGAGTCCAAGATGTCCAAGAAGATCACATAAGATCATTAGACTGCAATTGGAAGTTTAAAGGATATCAAAGAGCTGCACAAATTATGTTTCGAATTTTTAGTCATCACTTGCAACACATTTATTTCATAGAAAATGTTGGAATTTGGACAAGACTATTTCTAAAAGAATTGTAGCCCTTTTGAGTTAGCTTTCCAACGCAAGTTGAATCACGTCAATTGGATATCGAGAGAGAAAGTTATAATGAAAATATTGACAAGTGCTCACTATCATTCGATTCTCGCTGGCTTTCGCTCGAGCGAAAAAAATAGAATACCTCTCGCTCGATTCTCCCTGGCATCTCGCTCGAGTGACATTCCTATGCAGCACAACCCCTAGTTCGCATTTTTGAAGTTTTTTACTCGGCCCATGCCACCTAAACACCTTCAAATATATATACTTAAGCCCTAGCACGAATTTTGAGAGGTTGTTACATTATTCTTTCATTACCAAACATATTCATAACATCTTTGAAGAGGTCCAAGGTGCAATTAATTGGTGATTCCATTTACATCAATCTTGTGATCCGATAACCATTATTTTGGGGAAAACATCGAATTTACATAACCTAAAACATCATTCTTCCTTAATCTTTTGAGGAAGGGACTCTTTCATTGGGGATTGAGAGAGGTGGATGTCAAACGCAGTGAATCGGACAAGAACAGGCGGTTCTTGGAATTTCACTTGGTGATACAATCAGCTAAGGATCAGGAGGCTATAGTGAACAGCAAATTGGGCTACAGGAGGTAGATCTGGAAGTCTAGTAGGAGGCTAGAGGTATCTATGGTAGTAGCTTGTGAGACTGAAATAGCGGGTCTGATTGCGTACAAAGTTTGGTAACTTGTATTTGTTGAATTAGTATAGTGGACATAACTAGTTTGGGCCCGGAGTTTTATCCACATTGGGATTTCTCTGTTATCATATTATGAGTTGTTGTGTTTATTGTTTACTCTACATTACGCCAATCGGCAATTCAACCTTAGGAATTAATTGAATTTTATGCTTAATCATCTAGATATTAATTAAAGTGACTTGTTGCTTTAATTAATTAATTCCGCACGTAAGGTCAAACAAATTGTTAACTTGGAACGTAAACTTGGTAACGCATAAATTTGAATTTAACACTATATCGCGTTAGTTGACTTTTCGGTATGAATTTTGTTGGAAAGGGCTGTTAGTTGAAGGCGTGAAAAGCATTTTCTTTTAAAAATAAATTGCACATGTAGCCCCAACACTCGATGATCAGGGACAAAAATTTGACAATTCTTTTGGACAGAATTCATCAAAAAGAACTAATTGTGTCAAGAATGCAAAGGTTGGAGATCATTTTCACCAAGATTTAAAGGTTTGGACAAGGGGTTGAAAAGCGGAGCAATTCGTTCACCAGCTCAGCTCGTGCCTAGACGAGCTGTGAGCATGATAGAGCAGTGAGCTGCTGGTCAACTCGCATGAGCTGCCTCTAGAGACGACGAGCTAGCTTGTGACGAGCCCTCGAGCAACTTGCTCATTTTCTTGCAATCCGAGATCATTCTCTACTCGCCCCATGCATGCAGAACATAAATTAATGGCAGATGCCATTTTGATTTGAAATGGCAGTTCCCATTTCTTTTTTCAATGGCGATGGCTGAGGCCATGTGCAGTAATGCCATTTTCAGCATACTGTCATTGAGTAACAAAATTTTGTTACACCTCTTCTAAAGGTTTCAAGTCACGATCACATGGCAGTCAGGTAACAAATTCAATCAGGCTCTCACTTCATGTTATCATCCTACGTGTCTGAACTGAGGTCATATATAAGGTAGCTAAAGTGATGTATCAACCAGTGGCGGAACGGGAATAGGGCCTTGTGGGTCATGTGATCTATCAATTTTTTTGACTTCTTAGGAGGTTTTCTTTCTTTTTTTTTTTTTTCGTGTAAAATAATCCCCTTCTCTTTTTCCCACAATTCCCAAACTGAAAATTTTCCTCCCTCTGCTACTGTGTCTGCCTCCGTCATTGGTTTGACCTCTGCTCTCAGGTCTCCCTCAATCCCTGTCCTATGTACGCCGGGTTGACAAGGGAGGCCACGATGTGAGTGGGGCCCACGACGAGTAAAAAATCGTGGGCATCGGTACACCGTCAACCCTAATGTACTAGTAGACAAACCCTATGGAGAATTGTTGATTCCTGACACTCAAACAGGAATCATGAAATTTTTTTTGCTTTTTATATTGATAAGAAACATCGTCCATTGTCCGTCCCCGCTTGGACTCCGTACGTTCCACCTCACTCTCATTTCAGACCCGGTCAGTTTTCTCTCTCTTTCTTCATTTTTCTCTCTCTACAGTTTATACACATAGAGTCACAGAAACGGAACCCTCAGAGACAATTTATTCCTAATTTTTAAGAATTGAAATGGATTTTCCAATAATATATGTTTGATTTAAATCAGGGAGGAGGACTTTTTTATTTTTGTTTTGATTTATGAATTAGTGGAAATTTAGTAACCTGGATGTGAAATTGTGAATTATGTTGTGTTCTATACCATTTACATAGTTTATTGTGAATATGAACTTTTCAAGTTTAGTGTATGCATCTCAGTTTTGACTACATGCCTACCATTAGCTGTAAATCCCGTTCAAGTGTCATTGCCTAAATTAACCCTAAATTTGTGTGTGTATTATGCTGATTGCTTGCTTTTGATTATTTTGATTGATTATTTATATTAATTATGAACAAATACTTTGGATGTAAATTTGCCTTTTTTTTTTTGTGATGAGAAAAATAATGAAAGGATCTAAGAAAATGAATAATGCTGCTTGGCCGGGGCGATTGACGGAGGATTGGGTGATATGGTGCTGTGGCAACAATTGATTGGATTTTGTGTGTTTTTTTTAAAGTTAAAAAAAGAAAAGAAAAAGACAATTATGTGTTGACACGTGTCTCCATATTTTTAATTCTATTATTGAGTCTGTCGCTATAGCAAGGCTGTGAGAAAATTGTTAATATCAATTTTCACAACTTTTTTTATAAGTTTAATTGTGTCTATCTAACTTAAAATGTTTGCGTCCGTCATTGACATCACCTCCTCCGAGTTGTCATGTAGAAGCTAACCCTCCATGGCCTAGGCAAGGTACTATAACTTGTTGCAAAAGTGATCCAAGGAAATTAGCCTCTTTATTAATGGAACATATTTCATATTTTACCCGTTTTAAGAGATCTTTCGTACGAGATATTTTTATGATTGATTATTGTGACATTTTTGCAATAGTCGCCTAAACGGTCAACTTATCAATATACTTTTCAAAGGTCAAATCTAGGCTCTATAGTAGCTACTTTTCAAAAATATTAAATGTCAATAATTCTAAGATTGATGGAGTGACACATAGCAGGAGACACCTTGACCGTGACCATGAGGATGATGTCATGTGTCTTTCCATTCAACGATGATAATTTTTCATTTTCAACTACAAAAGCTCACACTTTGGGTGTGCTTGATTATATTTATTTTCCATGGAAAATATCAGTTTTTTACCCAAATTTCTAATTGAGGTGTTTGATTGCTAATTTTTTTCATGGAAAATATTTTCCAACTTTTGAAAATATGTCTAATTTTCCTTATTTTTAAGGAAAACATTTTCCTTAGGTGGAGGTGATTTTTATTTTCCACAAAAGAACGAAAACATTTTCTTTTCTAGATTATATTTCCATGTCAATCAAGCAAACACTTAATGTCATTTGAAGGTAATATAATTTTATACGCTCAACTATAATATTGTTCTCTCGTTTTCACTTTCTATAAATCCCTAGTTTCCAAGCACTTTTGTGACACATCTTCAACACGTCCCATACCCAAATACGCAATAAAAGTTGACCAACTTGACTGTCGGAGTGCGCGGAGTTGCCTCCTCCATAATAAGAGAATGTCAGATGTTGATAATGATTTATACAAGCGTGCAGAAGTTTAGCTATGTGGGCGTGAGTGAAATTGGGATTTGCTGGCCACGTCATTCGTGTATGAATTGAGGTTGTTTCGCGCGGGTTAAGTCGCTAACAATTAAAAAGGATCACACGATTGTGTAAGGGACAAAACGTTTGAGACAAAGTCCCAAAAAGGGGTTCTTTTATTGGCGATGAACTTTACAATTGGAAATGAAAAACAACGTGCCTTCAAGGGGTGCAAGCACACGAGTTACAGAAAGAAAAGTGTTTAAGTCTAAAAGTTAAGGAAATGAAAATTACATATTCTCTGTTCGAGAGTTTTGGATTCGGGTCCTTTGCTTCTACGTCCTTTCTCCCTTTTATACCTCATATACGATCTCTTTGTGATTAACTACTCTAAAAACTGCTTGATCGTCCTATAACTACTAACTTTCTTCGTAGTGGCCATTTTGTCATGAAACTGCCTTTTAACTGCTGCCATTACCTTTCATCGTTCAACCGCTTTCGATTGAATTCCTTGAGTCGTGTAACGTGATAGGGCTATTTTAACAACTACCTTGATAACTGCATTTCTTGATAACCACGATGCGTTATGTCTGTTGATACCTTGGGCGACTTGAAGGTTTGGGCGAGAATAGAATAACAGCTCTGGGTGACCGTATGACACTTTATTCGTTCAAATTCTGGGCGACTTGCAAACTTGGGCGATGACGTTACCGCATTCTTGGGTCCCTTATTTGGGCCTTCATCTTGATTCGTTCGATTGGACTTCGTTCTTTGAACTATCTGATTTGGGGATCCTCCAATTGGGCTTTACTCCTTGGATTGTTCGATTTGGGCTGAATTTTTATGTGTCAACAATTACCCCTCAATATGGCAGAATTAATAATAATTATTGAATTTTGTCATATTCACTTCATGTTTCCAGCAACGTTCGAAATTTCCAAGAATTCCAATCATTGTTTCCTTCTATAATTTGAAAAGGTGCGTCGTTTTGCAAACCCTTATAAACCCCAAACACGCTATTTCACTACTACCAAATCACGCCTCATATTTTGCATCTCTTTCACGATTCACTGTTCATCTTTTGCTTTCTTGTTACGTAACCCTGAAAAGCTTCATTCCTTCTCCAATGGTTGCTTCACAATCTCAAGCTAGCGACTCCTTTAGTTTTGATGACTTTCAGAAACTTCTGAGTCGCCCATATATAACCCCAAGTTTTCTCGCGCCCGCCGACGTTGGACGTAATGAGTTTTACTTGGGTCCTTTCTTCAACAATGCGGAGGCAGTTGAACAGGCGGCGGTGGGTCAACAGTTTCCTTGCACTCATGGCCCTCCTTTTCTAAACTCTCTGCCGTTGGGGCCACTTCGCGAAAGAGGTATTCGCACTTGGCCTAAATCTGATGTAGCTTTTCGTAGGTGGCATACTCGCCTTGTGGGCCATGGTCCTACTAAGGCACTTTTCGATAGCGCTAGGATTTCTGATTTGTTAGAAGTCTCTATTCGCCCCCCTACTTTTGATTCAGCGCTCTTTTCGATTGCTTTGAGTTTTTGGTCCCCTGAGTATAGCACCTTTATTTTTCCTCTTGGCCCCATGTCTATTACGTTAAGGGATGTTGGGGCCCTGGTGAATTTACCACCTTTGGGCGATACCATTTTCCCAGGTATCTTAGTTTCTGGTGGCGCCCCACAGTTTGGTAAAAACTATGCCAACTCTTATTCAAGCCTGCAGACCCTCCACAATCATTCGAGTGCTGAGCCTACCCATACTAAGCGAGTGGCCTTCCTTTTAGTTTGACTTTGTAAATATGTGTTGTGCGTGCCAAGTATAAAGCCTTCTCTGAGTTATTTACCCATAGCGCACGAATTGGCACGTGGCAGGCTTTTGAATTTATGTTCTTTGTTTTTGGCTGCCTTTTATAGAGGCATGACTTTTCTTCAAACTCAACTGAAGAATGGTGCATCTCCCACTGGCAGTGGACCTCTTTAGTTCACTCAACTGTGGTTGAGATCCTATTTTCCATCGCTTGGTGCTCCATCCATTTCTCGTCCTTCTGCTAGCTGTTATGGGCTAGCTATGGAGCCCTTAACTCCTGTAAATATGTCCAGAAGGGACATTTTTTCATTCTTTTATTCTTTAGATTCAATCTCTTCCTTTTTTCATTTTCCTCCTTTTTTTACTCCAAACTATGTACATCCCCCTTCCACCGTAGATAGCGCGAGCACCTCCCTGCTCATTTGGATTCAGTTTTTAACTGGGAGGGAGCTATTTCATAATATTCTAACTGGGACTAATGCCAAAGCAGGGGTAGAAATTTATGCTCCCCAATTTTTTGCTCGCCAGCTTGGTTTTGGCCAAACTTGGCCTGTTCCTCTTTGCTATTCGAAGAACTTAATTGGCCATTTTCATACCATTAATAAGGTGGAAGCAGAGGCTATAAACGCTCGCAACCTCCATTTATCAAGCCACTTTTCGTTAGCCCCTTTTAATTCTTGTCATGCCACTCACCCTCTTTTTGAACAACTCTGACCATCGGTGAAGCGCAGATTATTTACGACTAAGGCCAATCGTGCCTTTCATTCATTAGACCAACCAAGCATTTCTTCTCCTCCTCCTGTTTTGGTCACTCCTTTATCTGTTCGGAGCCCCTCTCCTTCTCGTCGCGCTAAACAGTCTGCTCGTCCATCTTCTTCTCTCCCTGCTAAGCATACTACGGCCAAGAGTGCTCCAAGCCGCAAACGGCCAGCCTCAGCATCTCCCATTCTGGAGGATGATGTTGATGATGATGATGCCCCTCTTATCGTCAGGAGGAAGGTAATTAAATTGGTCTGTTTACAAATATGCTTTTCCACATTTGAAACTTTTCTGTGTACTGATGATCTTTTGGACTTTTCAGAAAAGTTCAGCCTCTCCTTCAAAGGCTTTGGCATCGACAACTCTTGCTCCATCATCCTCTGCTGATGCTACTTCATCCAAACCGGTTGATGAGGGGACCATGCTTAAAGATACATCTTCAGTCCCAGAGTCTTCATCACAATCCATGGATGAGCCACCTTCCTCCCAGGGCGTCGACCCCCCAAACATCGAAGCAGAAGGTAATTCAGTTTTTTGATGTCTTACCTTTGCTCGTGCTATTGGTTTCTGATTTGTTGCTCTTGAGCTTTGCAGATACTCCTATGAGTCCGCCCGTTGTGGCGACATCTTCTCGCTCGGACAAAGGGAAGTCCTCACGAATGGATAAGTCGTTGGTGGCAAGCTTGGCTGAGGGCGCGCCATCTTCTACGATTGTCGACGAGGTAGTTTTTCTTTTTGCTTTATTTCTATTTCCACCTTGTTCGTTGTAGTGAGGATTTTCAATATTGGCAGTCTTCTTTGCAGGACTCTGACAGGATTGTGCGTTCTATCCAAGACTTGTTCGCTTCCTGGGGGCAAATTCAGACGTTTCGCCCTGCTCCATCCGATCGTCCTGCTACTTCTTCAGAGGAAGACTTGAAGTTCCTGAAAGAACTGATATTTGAGTACGTATCCTTCATGGATATGGATATTGGAAGGGCTAGTGCTGCCAGGCACAAGGATGAACTTGAGCACTTGAGTGCGAAGTTGGAGCAAGCATTGACGCTTCCGTCGCTCAATCTTTCTGTCGATTTTAAACCGACGTTGAAAGTTATCTACTCCGAGGTCCTTTCTATGCTGGCCAAAAATACTGAACTAAAGGCCAAGCGTACTCAATATCTTCGAGCCGTAGCTGAGAAAGAGTCTTTGCGTATGGAGATTAACAAGGCTGAGGACGAGTTGAAAGAAATCTCCTCCGAAGTCATGATTGAAGACTCTTTGATGGTTAACTTGGCTGCTCAGATGAGGGAACTTCAAGCTAAAATGGACGACTGCAGGGCGAGGATGGCTGCTAAAAAGCGCAACGCCTCCGAGGGAATTGAGGGAACTAAGTCCTTGGTCGAGCAGTACAAAAAGGTGGAGGTTGATGATGATGACTTCGCGGCTGAATTGAACATCACTTCTTCTCGACAGAACGAGGATTGGGAAAAACTTAGGGAACGAATTCGTTCTTTATGGGGTAGACTGTAATTAAGACATACGATGTCTCTTTTCTTTTGTAATTCAATTTTTCCCTTTGTAACTTTGTTCATTATTAATGAACATTAATTTCTTGTGCATTTATTTGTTTATTTTTTAGTCATCAATTTTTTAAGCACTTAACTGCTTTGCACTAAGAATCTTGTCCATTCCCTCTTGATATTCCCACTACTGTTCCCAAAACTTAGGGCTATTTAATTCCGTTTATTAGACATAAATGTGGCTGTTCATATTCTGTCTCTTCATCTTCACCCCCCTATAAATGCTTCGCATTTTTCATCCTCTATCTTCATCTCTTCATTTTCTTCTTCGAAATCAATTTGCTGTCATTCTTTGGCATTCTGACAATCAACCTGATTCAAAAATGGATTGTTTAGTCCGTCCGCCTTATATTTACCTTGATGTCACCTTTGGTATGGGAGGTATAGGAAATATTTTCTGGCCAGCAGCGAAGTTCTTTCCTGCAAAATTCTTCCCATCATCTCTTTGTTCTTCACAAGGAGTCAATGATGGTAGGCAATTTTTGGGCTGCTTGTGGGCCACTTTGCTTGCTGAGAGTGCTTCTCAGCTTGTCTGCTGAGAGTGTTTCTCAGCCTCTTTGCTCGCCATTGCAGCAATGCATTTAGGAAGGTGGTGAGGCCAGTACACCCTCTCACTTGGCAATCCCACCATTGCAGCGATGCAATTAGGAAGGCGGTGGGGCCAGTACACCCTCTTACTCGTCAATCCCACCATTGCAGCGATGCATTTAGGAAGGTGGTGTGAAGCTTACTCAGCGATCAATCGGGAGATCATCTTATTTTAGTTGTATTTTGTAGCACGTCCATCATTTGTATCTTTTGTATTCTTGTAATGAACGTTTGATAATAAAGAACTTTATTCGAACGTATTTCGCTCTGTCTTTATTATCTTTTGATCGTCCAGAATGTTTGGTTATGTTTTTATCTGGTCACATTCCCATAAAGAAGGAACATATTTTTTCAAATATTTGCCGTTAATGAATCTTACATGCTTGGTGCCGTCTAGATCTTCCAAGTGGTACGCTCCATTAGGCAATACACTGTTTATTTTGTATGGTCCTTCCCAATTGTGCGACCACTTCCCGTACTTTGGATCCTTGGTATCCAAAGGGAGAATCGTCTTCCAAACTAGTTCATCCAAGTTGAACGACTTGGCTATGACTTTTTTATTATAAAATTTAGCCATTCTTTGCTTTTGAACTTGCAACCTATCTAAGACGTCCAACTTCAATTCGTCTAAACTCAATAAATTTTGAACTAGTGATTCAGCATACTCATTATCATTCAACTTATGTTGCAAGCACACTCGAATCGATTGCACGTTGATTTCCATAGGCAAAATAGCCTCCTGTCCGTAAACAAGTTGAAAAGGAGTAACTTTGGTGTTTGACCGAGGTGATGTTCTATAAGCCCATAAGGCCTTGTTCAAATATTCGTGCCAATTTCTGGCGTTTTCATCTATCATCTTTCTGATGATATTTTTCAGAATCTTATTAGAAGATTCCGCTTGTCCGTTGGATTGAGCGTAGTACGGTGTGGAGTTTACTAATTTAATCCCAAACTCGCTCAAAAATTTGTTCACTTGATCCTCATTCAAAGATGTTCCGTGATCTACCATTAAAGTTTGTGAAATTCCAAACCTATAAATAATGTGATCACGAATAAATTCTATAACATTCTTCCGAGTGATCTCTTTCAAAGGTACCGCCTCTACCCATTTGGTGAAATAGTCGATTACAACTATAAGAAAAGTATGTTGCTTGGACGATGGAGGGTAGATCTTCCCTATCAGATCTATCGCCCAACCTTTGAACGGCCAAGGTTTAATAATAGGTGCCATCTCTCGTGCTGGTGCCCTTTGTATTGGACCGTGTTTTTGGCATGCTAAACAACTTTTTGCATACTGAACGCATAATTCTCCCATCTTTGGTCAAAAATATCCACTCCTAATAATCAACCATCTCATCCTATGGTCAGCTTGATGAGCTCCACATATCCCTTCGTGCACTTCAGCCATGATCGTCTTGGCTTCTTGTAAACTTACACACTTTAGTAATACACCATCAGAGCGTTTCTTAAACAGCTCTTCATCTATTAGTGTGTAATTCAGCAAATATAGTTTTGTCTTCCTGCTAATCCCTCCATTAGGTTCTTTAAGGAACCCTTTAATCTCTGTTCTCCAATCCACTGCATCTCCATCTTGTATACAGTGAAGTTCAATTTTTCTCACCCTTCTTTGAATCACGGGCAATATGATTCCATATTCACAAGTAGACTTCCAATTCAAAACCTTTGAGTACCCTGATGCCATTTGGGCTAACTTATTTGCCATGTCGTTATATATCCTATTAACGCATTGGAGTTCTACTTGATCGAATTCCTCTAGTAATTCTTGGGCGATCTCGTACTGACTTATAATGGAATCACTTTGGCATTTAAAATCACCGATCAATTGATGGATCATCAATTGAGAATCGCCCCTAACGATCACATTTCTTATTCCCATATCTACCATTAGTTCTAGGCCTACAATTAAAGCTTCATATTCGGCCTGATTGTTGGTGCACATTCTGTCTAAGGTGAATGCAAACTTGTAGCAAATCCCTAAAGGATTAATCAATGCTACCCCTACTCCTACACCTTTAGAGGTTTTTGACCTATCGAAATACAACACCCAAAGTTTTAATTCGAACGAATTGATTTCTAATTCGATTTCTTTAGGCACGTCAAGGTATGGATGATCGGCTAGAAAGTTAGTCAAAGCCTGATTTTTGACTGCCTTTTGAGGTATATATTGTATTTCGAACTCTGATAAAGCTAATGTCCAAAGGCCTACCCTTTGGTGTAAAATAGGGCGCGAGAACATATACTTGACTAAATTTACTTTAGAAATTAAATAAATGGTTACGGGCCGTAAATAAGCCCTTAATTTTGTACATGTGAAATACAGTGCTAGACACAATTTTTCAATAGCAGAGTAATTACATTCACATTTCGTTAATCGTCTACTTAAGTAATAAATTGTCCTTTCTTCACCAAATTGGTCTTCCTGTGCGACCATTCCAGCTATTGATTCTTTTTCAGCCGATACATACACTTTCATTGGCTGTCCCTAGATTGGTGACACCAACACTGGTGGACTTGATAGATATGTTTTCAGGCTTTCAAAAGCCTTTTGATGTTCTTCTTTCTAGACGAATTCGTCCTGATTTTTCAGCTTTAATAGCGGCGAAAAGACTTTAGTTCGCCCTGCACAGTTAGAAATAAAGCATCTTAAAAAATTTACTTGGCCTAGAAACCTTTGCAACTCCTTTTTATTGCTAGGTGGTTTAGCTTCTAAGATGACCTTCGCTTTATTTTTATCAAGTTCACTCCCTCTCTTGTGTACTAAGAAACCAAAAAAGTTCCCTGCATTAACACGAAATGCACATTTCAAGGGATTCAACTTTAACTTATATTGCCTCATTCGTTCAAACGAATATTTTAACTGTTCGAAATGGTCTTTTTCTTTAATAGACTTGACTACTATGTCGTCTATATACACCTCAACAAACTTGCCTATCATGTCGTGAAAGATTAAATTCATTGCCCTTTGATAAGTTGCCCCTGCATTTTTTAGGCCGAAAGGCATAACCACCCATTCAAAACATCCTAGAGACCCAGGGCATCTAAAGGCAGTTTTGTGTATGTCTTCTTCAGCTATATAGATTTGATTGTATCCTGAATACCCATCCATGAAAGAATACATGACATGTCCGGCAGTTGAATCTACTAAAGAATCCACCGTGAGCATTGGATACTCATCTTTGGGTGTAGCTATGTTTAAATTTCTAAAGTCTATACACACCCTTAGTTTATCATTCTTTTTTAGTATTGGCACAATATTCGACAACCATTCAACATATCTGGCTGTTCTTATAAAACCTGCTTTCAATAATCGCTCTATCTCTTTCTTAATTTCAGGGAGTACATTAGGAGCAAAACGCCTAGCAGGTTGCCTATGAGGTTTAAAATTAGGTTTAGTTGGTAATCTATGTTCCACTAAGTCTCTATCTAAACTAGGTATTTGTTCATATTCCCAAGCAAAACAATCTTTGTACTCTTTTAACAAAGCGATTAATTTGTTACTAACCTCTTGATCGAGCATCTGGCTAATGAACGTTGGGTGATCTTCTCCTTCATCGCCAATATTTACTTTGATTAGAGGGTCTTGCGCTTGAGCGTATCCAGGTTTGGCAATCCGCATCACTTCGTCGTCCAGTTCTTTTGTAAGTACTTCTTCTTCCAAACAGTCCACCTTGTTGACTTCTCGACCAAGGCTTTGCTCTAACTCGAATACTGCCAACTTGTCCTTCAGCGCTTTTAGGGCAGTCTCTTCCTTCGCTTTGTCATTGCATTCCTTATTGAAAGCCATCAGTCTGGTTTTGAAGGCCTGAATATCGGCCATTTGTTTTTGTAACTCAGAATCCATTCAAGATTCCTTGATTATTCTTTTGCCAATCACTGGCTCTTCCAGGGCTACTATATTTGGCCTCATCTGTTTGAACATCTCAGTGAGTGCGTCCACTGAGAATGGTTCTTCACTTTGCGCGACAACCTGAGTTTCTTCCCCGTCTTGTACCACTCTGACAGATCCATAGTTTCCTTTGTACATGAACTTTTCCACCGAGTTTGCTTCTGCGACAAAAGGCCTATAATCGGCCTGTACTACCTCTGCTTCGCCTTTGTCATTCCAAAAAATAAGGCATTGATGGAGCGACGAGGATATACAGCGACTTCCGTGTATCCAATCTCTTCCTAGGAGCACGTTGTAACTAGTAGGACCATCTATTACAAAGAAGACAGTGGTCCTAGTAGTCGTACCTATAGTTATGTCTAATGACATAACTCCCTTAGCTGAAGTTGCTCCTCCATTGAAGCTAGTGAGGATGACTTCTGTAGGAATCATATCACCCTCTGTCTTTGCGAACTTTCTCATCATCCTGGATGGAATGGTGTTTATAGCTGCTCCATTGTCGACAAGCACTTTTGCCACTGGGACGCCGTTAACTAGAGCTTTAACGTATAATGGCCTCAGGTATTTTGTCAATTTCATGGCTGGCCGTTTAAAAACAACCTTTTCGGCAGCCTCTATTTCTACCTCTTGCTTGTTTTCTATCGAATTATCCCCTTGTGATAGGTCGACGTGCAGTATGTCACGCTGATCCTCTGTCTCCTGAATTTCCTTCTTACTTTTTTCTAATGCTTCCTCATCAGTTATCCAACCTGTGGGAGGGGGCATTATTTTTGGAGGTGACCCATACTTCTCAGAGCGAGGCACTCTCTTCTTCCTTTTGGGTGTCCCGTACAGTACGTAGAAATCGAAAGGACGCCCAGATGGCTCCCCCAACAAGTCTACTTCGCGAACTCCCTCTTGATGTAGTTGCTTAAACAGAGTATTGCGCGATACTCCTTTCTTTTTCCTTTCTGCTTCTAGGTCGATTTCTTCTTCAATGTCTGTCATCCCATCGTCGTCTTCATCGTTGTAGGCCTCTCCAGAAGTCTGGCCTTCTTCACATACCAGCACGCAGGCTTCTCCTTCGTTGTCCTCCCTCTCTTCTTCCTTTTCCTTATTCTTGAATTCATTGGCCAGTAGGTAATTATTGGCCACGACAGGAGGCAACGTACCGAATTGGATAGCAAGGGGCTGATCTGGATCTTCTTCATCCTTTTTGTCCCTCTCAAACCTTGATCTCCCAAAAGAGGTTTTTGGCAGTTCCTTCATTGATTCATATGTACCAGTCTCTTTACTACCTTTGAGGACGTTTTGATTGGCTACCTTGAGTAGTAGAGGCGCTTTAGGATGTGGCATTCCTTATTGCTGCCTCATCATCCGTCCGTAGTTTCGCTGGAAACGCCTTTGTTGGGTCCTAGTCATCTCATCAAAGGGTATTGTCTTTCCTGCGCTGTACTGGAATGAATGCCATACATTTGGCCGGCGAGGTTGTGGCCTAAATGTTCTTCCAGTATCTGCTGGTCTGAACTGCCTTTCAAAAGGCGGTCCTCTATAGAATGATGTACCTCGCCCTCTACCAGGCTGAATGTTTGGGAAGAAGGCAGGGCGATGAGGATGCTGCCATGTCCCCGGTTTCTCCGTGTCTCCATTTACTTTCCTCTTACACCTTGCACACAGGACGTCTTCGTCCTTTTTTGGTTCTTTCCCTTTGATTCGTTCGAAGACACTGGGATGTGTTTTAGTATCCTCTTCTCCATCATCTATGACCAACTTGAATTTTGGCAACTTGTTCTTGAATCCAGACGTTACCATGTTTACCCCAAGTGGCTGTGGGAAAGGATTCTCGTCCACTGCCATCTTTTTCTTATCATCGAACGTAATTCGTCCTGATTCAATAGCATTCTGCAATACGTGACGGAAGACCAAGTAATTGTTAGTCAAATGTGACCATGCATTATGCCACTTATATTATTTTTTACCCTTTATTTGTTCAGGGTTTGGCAATTTGTGTTTATCGCTCAACTTTATTTGCTTATCCCTATATAATTTATCGATTATAAGGTCAGCTTTGGTCACATCGAACGAGAACGTTCTAGCCTTTATGTTTCCATCCTTTATGGGTTCATCTTTGTCCGATGGTCTAGGCTTGGCTATTATGGGACAAGTATATGTATCTCCTTTTACCAATTCGGCCAAACACATTTCGGCCTGATCGTATGATTCGTCGTCGATGGTATGAACGTCAAAATTTGGGTCTCTGTAATAAGTCTCTTTACTAGAATTTTTCATTTGTTCTTCTTCTCTTATCAGTCGTTCATACCTAATCACATTCGCACTCAACTGGAAAAGGTCAGGAAATTCCTTGTCCTGGAACTTCTTTTTTAAATCAAAGCTCAAACAGCCTTGTGCGATCTTGACAAATTCTTTTTCGAGCAGAGGTACAAAACACTTGCTTTTTGCTGTTTTGAACCTTTGGAGAAAACTTTCTGCCCATTCATTTGGTATTTGACGTAGATTCGCCAAATCAGCCAAAGTGACTTCAGACTCAGTTTTATAAAACTGAGCGTGAAACAACTGTTCCAGTTGTTGCCATGTTTGAACAGAGTTCGCTGACAAGTTGATGAACCAGGAGAAAACTACTCCTGTTAACGAACTAGGGAAAAGTCTCATTTTATGGTAATCGGTTACATCACCACTTTGCAACGTGAATCGCCCTATGTGTTCTAGAGTAGACACCTCTCCTAAACCGGTAAACAGTGAAAATTCTGGCACTTTGTACCCTCTAGGCCATGGATATGCTTGGTCTACCCAATCAGGATATGGTTTTGTATACGTCAGCCTAATGACAGGACGCACCACAAAAGCCATCTGATCCTGCACGATTTCCATAATCTGGTTCCTCAACATGACATTGAGATCATATGGAATTCCTACAGGCTGATTAACCGGTTGATTTGCATGAGGTCTGATGTTTGGTCCTTGATTGGCAACAAAATTACCATAATTAAGACCATTACCATTAGCCTGGATATCTGTTCCCTCATTACCATGTGGAATATTCTGTCCATTGTTTAGGACATTATCTCTCACGTTTGGACTACCCCCCAAGTTAGGCATGCCGCTACCATTGTTTTGATTTGGCACTGTAGTACCCCCTTGGTTTGAAGTAGAGGGGCCAAAAAGCGGTTCTACCCCTTGATTTGGATTTAGGACAGAGGGATTATGTCCCACAATTGTCCTGGTTTGAAAGTGGTTTGTAAGAGGTATAGCCGATTGACATATTTGGCCTACTAACTTATTCATTGTTTCGTTTAACGTCTTTAGCTGTTTGGCCATATTGTCATAGTGTGTATTTCCATTTTGTGTAAATCTTTCCATATTATGAATACTTCGAAGATTTACCTGTTCAACGACGTCTTGTGTGAGTTCTCCAAGCAATGCACGCATGGTTCGAGGACTCAACTCCGTCATTGGTTCATAACGACTGTTACTGCTTTGATTTTGTCCATCTGTTCGTGGAGAGGCATGCTGCTCCTCATATCGCTCGATTACAAACTGGATTCCTCCCTGACTTGCTCCTTCCTTGTTGGATCTCTGAGGCATATTGTTTCACCTTTTGTACTTTCAACACCTAACACCACTGTCCCACTGGGCGTGCCAAATTGTTTCGCGCGGGTTAAGTCGCTAACAATTAAAAAGGATCAGACGATTGTGTAAGGGACAAACCTCTTGAGACAAAGTCTCAAAAATGGGTGTTCTTTTATTGGCGATGAACTTTACAATTAGAAATGAAAAACAACGTGCCTCCAAGGGGCGCAAGCACACGAGTTACAGAAAGAAAAGTGTTTAAGTCTAAAAACTAAGGAAATGAAAATTACATATTCTCTGTTCGAGAATTTTGGATTCGGGTCCTTTGCTTCTACGTCCTTTCTCCCTTTTATAACTCATAGACGATCTCTTTGTGATTAACTACTCTAAAAACTGCTTGATCGTTCTATAACTACCCACTTTCTTCGTAGTGGCCATTTTGTCATGAAACTGCCTTTTAACTGCTGCCATTACCTTTCATCGTTCAACCGCTTTCGATTGAATTCCTTGAGTCGTGGAACGTGATAGGGCTACTTTAACAACTGCCTTGATAATTGCATTTCTTGATAACCACGATGCGTTATGTCTGTTGATACCTTGGGCGACTTGAAAGTTTGGGCGAGAATAGAATAACAGCTCTGGGCGACCGTATGACACTTTATTCGTTCAAATTCTGGACGACTTGCAAACTTGGGCGATGGCGTTACCGCATTCTTGGGCCCCTTATTTGGGCCTTCACCTTGATTCGTTCGATTGGACTTCGTTTTTTGGACTATTTGATTTGGGGATCCTCCAATTGGGCTTTACTCCTTGGATTGTTTGATTTGGGCTGAATTTTTATGTGTCAACAGAGATCAACCCAAATAATTACTCTGAATTTAATTTTTTATTATTTTTTATTTTTTATTTTTTTTATTAGAATTCGGGTCTATAAATACGAAAAAAATTTCATCAAAAACTCACAATTCAATTTCTTTTCAACATTCTCCTGTATAATCTCTGTACTATCTAGCCACGGTTACTTAGCAATATAATTTTGCAACTATCACTCTCCGAATTTAACAATATTATCACTCTCTTGATTTCACAATTTCATCACTCTCTTGATTTCACAATTTCAACGAAGATAATATTTTTACGACTACTTATATTTTTGTTTTTGCGTTATTTTACCTTATTTTACGTAATGGCTAGGCCATCATCATATTTTTGGAACAAAGATAGTTATATAGTTTCTTATCTAAGTTTTCGAAGATTCAATGAAAAGGCTAGCTGTGTTATGATGTTCGATAAAATGTAAGAATAATATTTAAAGTTATTTTTTCTAAACTAAGGTTTGATAAAAGAAATTATTTGTTATCAAACACAATATAATAGATTAACTGATTTGTCACGTTGCACAAATAATTGCACATTCTTTACAAGAATTTAATATGATTAATAAAATATTTAGTGTATCTTGTAAACCGTGCGTGGTTAATCATGTTGTTTTACGACGTCTAAAGTAATTAGAATTTTCTTTTCGATCTGGTAAGGGTTTTGCATATAATTCTTTTTAAGTGTTTACAATCCATGATACAATCAAGTGCACATGTCATATACGTTATTTCAGGTAAATTAGGGATGAAAATTTTGAAATATGAAGGTGTAAATTTCTCCTTAATTTTTCTTCATATTCCCCGAAATATTATTAGTGGGTTCAATTTTATTTTTTCAACTTGAATTTCAATCGAAATTATAATAATCTATTTTATTTTTCATTTTAATGAAGAAATAATGGCTCAAATAAGACCTTATATTTTATAAAATATATTTTCGTCTCATGTGAATGTGAATTTCATTTTCCCAATTTCAATTTTATTATACATTGTGTAAAATATTCTTTAGCCTTCTTAACGTGTATGGGTGAGGTTTCTCCACTATCACGTGTACGTGGTGCGATGAGAAACACATTTAAAAATATTTTTCGTCTTGTACGAATTATATTTTTCCTAACTATAATGTTTGATCCCGTCTCAAATTGTATGGGTACGAAGATTGCTTTCACTTGTATCAAAATAAAATAGATTATTCGTCCAAAACAAATATATTATTGCTACAAAAAAGAATTATAAATTGTGCAATTTGTACTCAAATTCGAATTACATAGATTTAAATTTTTAAGATTCCGAAATGTATAAAAGCAATATGCTTGCATTCCATTCTGCATACACCGAGCACACCGCATGACTTCGCTCCCAGTTTTGTCCACAGTTCGTCTTCTTTCTCGGCTCCCTTCGTTCACACATTTTCACATCTATTTTGGGTTGTCGGGTTTAACCATGGAATGGCATAAATATATTTCTAATTTGGTAACCAAATCTCGCCTAGGCCTAGCACCAAATCGGAAAAGTACGTAATATGATGGACAAGGGGAAAGGAAAAGTTACTGATGAACCATCTAACTAGTGCGTTTGCATTGATGACAGTGTGTGATTCATCATCTCCACAATATAGAGCGCAAGAATCAGTGCAACACCACCGTCGCCAAGTTTCTAAATCCCTCTTTTATGTTCTTCAGTCTATTTTGATCTTTATATGCATATATTGAAGGCAATATATGATTAGGTTTAGGGTAAAAATATCGAGATGTTCTCCTATTTGTTTCTTAGTATAATTTAACATGTTTGTGTGATTTGAAATTGTTTTATGTTAACAATTTTATAGCTTTCAGATATATTTACAAAGAAAAAAAAAAAAAAGGAAATTTGTGAAACTCTAATAATATTTTCGTTTGTTTATTTGTGCTTATATGTGTTAGATGGTCTTGCCGATTAATGATGAAACTATTAGAATTGCTTATAACTTTATTGTTACTAGGTTGTGTTGCTTAGATTAGTTTTACGCTTATGAATGTGAAATCATGATATACTTTTGAGTACAGTAGTCGAGTTAGTTATCTTAAATTTGTGTATATTGAAGGCAATATATGATTAGGTTTAGGGTAAAAATATCGAGATGTTCTCCTATTTGTTTCTTAGTATAATTTAACATGTTTGTGTGATTTGAAATTGTTTTATGTTAACAATTTTATAGCTTTCAGATATATTTACAAAGAAAAAAAAAAAAAAAGGAAATTTGTGAAACTCTAATAATATTTTCGTTTGTTTATTTGTGCTTATATGTGTTAGATGGTCTTGCCGATTAATGATGAAACTATTAGAATTGCTTATAACTTTATTGTTACTAGGTTGTGTTGCTTAGATTAGTTTTACGCTTATGAATGTGAAATCATGATATACTTTTGAGTACAGTAGTCGAGTTAGTTATCTTAAATTTGTGAGTTAATTACCTTGATATAATAGGTTGATTGAGCTTTGGACATAGGTTATCAAAAACTAAGACCATATCGTGTATAACACAATTCATTAACCACTTGAAATGATAAGGGGGCCATTAAGTCAATGTTAAGAGTTATTGAGATATGTGCTAAATTTGTGCTTGTTTAATACTTGAGTGATGTGTTGTGCTTAAATGGAGAATCGAGCAGTCTCGATCTGTTATTATTATCTAGCGTTCCAGCAAGTATGAGATCGATATTTTAGCACCATCACACGTGATACCCTTAAAAAAATAATAATAATAAGTTATGGCAAGTTATAGACATCAATTTCATTCTTGCTTCGTCATTTAATAGCAAATTTTAAGTAAAAGGTTGACAATATATAGATTTGGTCAGAAACATTAGTAAAAGATTCTTGTGGCTGTCAACAAAGGCTGAAGAATTACAAGTTTTGTCTCTTATTGCTAGTCCACAAAAGCGTGTGTCTTCTTGACGGGTTTGCGTGGAAACTCTAGAGATGACAACGGGTTGTGTCGGGTGTTGCCCCCATCTCGCCGAGTAATTTTTTGTCTCGCACTCACCCAATTACTCGTTCAAGGTGGGACGGTTTGAGATTTTGTCCTGTTTACTATCCCTTATATATATATATAGTTTTTGATAATTCATTTTATTGCCTCCATTTATTAAAGTGAGACAATAATATATTTATTAATTTTTGAAATTTATTTATTTATTTATTTTACAAAGTTTAATTATTCACATATATTTGGCAAACTAATATTTTTATTGTTTGCCATATTTCTTAGATAATTTTAGCTGACGTCTTCTACTAAAACTAATGAAATTTCGTAGAGTTTTTCATTTAAAGCATTGAATTCTTCAAAAAAAATTAAAATGGGCAAGATAGGGCCGTTATTACCTATCCTCGCCCTGATTAAATAGGTAATCCTCGCCCCGTTCGAGGCGAGGCCTCGCGCGTATCGGATTTGGCAGCTTTTTTGCCATTCTTAGGAAACTCAAAAGCCATAAGAATTTATAAATGGTTAATATTTTATGTCTATCCATTTGACATGTCTTTTGACAAGTTTGGAAAAAAAAAATAATAAGATTCAAAAGTTACTTTTTAATTCGTTCGATTACCTTTATGAAAGTGTTTTTTTCTAATTAGAAAGATTTTTAGAGAAAGCTAATCTAATATAACTTTCTCTAAACGTACTTTTAAAATAGAAAGCTTTTTAAAAAAATTAGATTTTAAACAAAAAAAATAAGGTAATTTCCTTCAAAAACCCTTCTACAAGAAACAAAAATAAAAATAAAAATAATGCCAAACGTTCTCTAAAAGTATGGACCCATGAAGTTTAAATTTTATTATTAATGTAGATATGTTTTATTGAATCATCGCATCTAAAAATTAGTTTTTAAAATTGACTTGACATAAACGAGATAATTATTTTTTGTTATCGATTTCGAAATGATGCTATTTTAAGTGAAGATGAGTAGAACATATGCAACTTGTTTTACGTTTTATTAAATATATTTTTATTTTTGTCCCCTATGAATGTGAATTTCGTTTTCCCAATTTCAATTTTATTATACATTGTGTCAAATATTCTTTAGCCTTCTTGCCGTGTATGGTTAGGTTTCTCCACTATCACATGTATGTGTCGCGATGAAAAACAGATTTAAAAATGTATTTCCTCCGTGCCAATTATCTTTTCCTGATTATAATGTTTGATGCTGTCTCAAATTGTATGGGGCCAAAGCTTGCTTTCACTTATATCAAAATAATTTAAATCATACGTCGAATACAAATATATTATTGCTACGAAAAAGAATTACGAATTGTGTAATTTGTTCTTTGATTAGAATTACATAGATCTAACTTTTTAAGAGTTCGAAATGTATAAAAGCAATGTGCTTGCATTCGATTTTGCATACATCGAGCACACCACATAAATTCGCTCGTGACTTCGTCCAAGGTTCGTCCTCTTTCCCTTCCCCATTCGTTCACACATTTTCACTTCTATTTTGGGCTAGTATGTAACTATCGAATGGTATGAATATACCTCTAATTTTACTTTTTCCATTTATTTGTAAGTACAATGGCACCAACTTGGAGAGTGCATTATATGACGGACCAGGAAAAAGGGAAAAGCTACTGATGAATAGGGATGGCAAAAGGGGGGTTTGGGGCGGGGGCGGGGGCGGGGCAACTTTTTGCCCGTTTATTTTTTTATTTTTATTTTTACATTTTCAAAATTTTGAGTTATGTTATTATTAGAAAATAAAATACAAACTCAAAATGAGTTTTTAACGGCATAAATTGTCTAGAAATGAAATTATTTTTAATCTTTTTTTTTTTTCCTTCAGGGGGCGGGTTCGGGGAGGGGCAAGGTAGGGCGCCCTACCCTGCCCTGCCTTGCCCCACCAACCCGTTCGGGGTGGAGCGGGTTTTTTTTTACTATCACTATTGATGAACCATCAAACTATCGCGTTCGCATTGATGATAGTGGGATTCATCGTTTCTACAATACAGAGCACAAGAATCAGTACAACACCACCCTCGCCAAGTTTCTATATCCATCTTTTATGTTCTTCATTTTATTTTGATATTTATATGCATATATTGATATCAATGTATGGTTTAGGTTTGGAGTAAAAATATCGAGATGTTCTCTTATTTGTTTCTTACCGCCCTACCCTGCCCTGCCTTGCCCCACCAACCCGTTCGGGGTGGAGCGGGTTTTTTTTTACTATCACTATTGATGAACCATCAGACTATCGCGTTGGCATTGATGATAGTGGGATTCATCGTTTCTACAATACAGAGCACAAGAATCAGTACAACACCACCCTCGCCAAGTTTCTATATCCATCTTTTATGTTCTTCATTTTATTTTGATATTTATATGCATATATTGATATCATACATTAGGTTTGGAGTAAAAATATCGAGATGTTCTCTTATTTGTTTCTTAGTATAATTTAACACGTTTGTGTGATTTGAAATTGTTGTGTGTTAAAAATTTTATCTCTTTCAGATATATCTAAAAACTGAAATTTTGAAAAACTCCAGTAACGTTTTTGTTTGTTTATTTGCGTTTGTATCAGTTAGGTAGTCTTGACGACTAATGATGATACTATTAGAATTGCTTATAACTTTTAAATTGTGATTAGGCTGTGTTGCTTTGATTAGTTTTATACTTGTGAATGTGAAATCGTGATATAAGTTTGAGTACAATAGTCGTGTTAGTTATCATAAAATTGTGTGTTAATTACCTTGATATAATAGGTTGATTGAGATTTGGACGTAGGTTATCAAAAACTAATACCATATCGCATAACACAAGTCATTAACCACTTGAAATAATAGTTTGGGGGTCATTAAGTTGATGGCAGGAGTTTTTTAGATTAGTGCTAATTTTGTGCTTATTTAATACTTGAGTGATGTGTTGTGCTTATATTGAGAATCAAATAGTATAGACCCGTTATCATTATCTAATGTTCGAGCAAATGTAAGCCCAATATTTTAGCACCATCACATGGGATACGCTATAAAAACTCGAAAAAAGAACCCAAAAAAAAAACGGAAAGGATAAAAAAATTGTGGCAAGTTATAGACACCAATTTCATTTTTTGCTTTGTCATTGACTTGCAAATTTTTAAACTGGTCAGTTGACACGTGTCCCCCTATTTTTAATTCATTTATTGACTTTGTCACCGTAGCAAGGCTATGAGAAAATTATTAATATCAGTTTTTTCAACTTTTTTGTAAGTTTAATTGTGTTCATCTAACTCAAAATGTTTGTGTCCGCCATTGGCATCACCTTCTCCGAGTTGTCATGTAGAAGCTAACCCTCCATGGCCTAGCCAAAATACTATAAATTGTTGCAAAAGTGAGGGGCCGGGGGCTAGAGGTCCAGGATTTAGTCCGGCTAAGCTGGGACACCTGGGTTATCAAAAAA
>NC_036240.1:7100492-7108934 GCF_002742605.1 Olea europaea var. sylvestris
AAGGTAATTTCCTTCAAAAACCCTTCTACAAGAAACAAAAATAAAAATAAAAATAATGCCAAACGTTCTCTAAAAGTATGGACCCATGAAGTTTAAATTTTATTATTAATGTAGATATGTTTTATTGAATCATCGCATCTAAAAATCAGTTTTTAAAATTGACTTGACATAAACGAGATAATTATTTTTTGTTATCAATTTCGAAATGATGCTATTTTAAGTGAAGATGAGTAGAACATATGCAACTTGTTTTACATTTTATTAAATATATTTTTATTTTTGTCCCCTATGAATGTGAATTTCGTTTTCCCAATTTCAATTTTATTATACATTGTGTCAAATATTCTTTAGCCTTCTTACCGTGTATGGTTAGGTTTCTCCACTATCACATGTATGTGTCGCGATGAAAAACAGATTTAAAAATGTATTTCCTCCGTGCCAATTATCTTTTCCTGATTATAATGTTTGATGCTGTCTCAAATTGTATGGGGCCAAAGCTTGCTTTCACTTATATCAAAATAATTTAAATCATACGTCGAATACAAATATATTATTGCTACGAAAAAGAATTACGAATTGTGTAATTTGTTCTTTGATTAGAATTACATAGATCTAACTTTTTAAGAGTTCGAAATGTATAAAAGCAATGTGCTTGCATTCGATTTTGCATACATCGAGCACACCACATAAATTCGCTCGTGACTTCGTCCAAGGTTCGTCCTCTTTCCCTTCCCCATTCGTTCACACATTTTCACTTCTATTTTGGGCTAGTATGTAACTATCGAATGGTATGAATATACCTCTAATTTTACTTTTTCCATTTATTTGTAAGTACAATGGCACCAACTTGGAGAGTGCATTATATGACGGACCAGGAAAAAGGGAAAAGCTACTGATGAATAGGGATGGCAAAAGGGGGGTTTGGGGCGGGGGCGGGGCAACTTTTTGCCCGTTTATTTTTTTATTTTTATTTTTACATTTTCAAAATTTTGAGTTATGTTATTATTAGAAAATAAAATACAAACTCAAAATGAGTTTTTAACAGCATAAATTGTCTAGAAATGAAATTATTTTTAATCTTTTTTTTTTCCTTCAGGGGGCGGGTTCGGGGAGGGGCAAGGTAGGGCGCCCTACCCTGCCCTGCCTTGCCCCACCAACCCGTTCGGGGTGGAGCGGGTTTTTTTTTACTATCACTATTGATGAACCATCAGACTATCGCGTTGGCATTGATGATAGTGGGATTCATCGTTTCTACAATACAGAGCACAAGAATCAGTACAACACCACCCTCGCCAAGTTTCTATATCCATCTTTTATGTTCTTCATTTTATTTTGATATTTATATGCATATATTGATATCATACATTAGGTTTGGAGTAAAAATATCGAGATGTTCTCTTATTTGTTTCTTAGTATAATTTAACACGTTTGTGTGATTTGAAATTGTTGTGTGTTAAAAATTTTATCTCTTTCAGATATATCTAAAAACTGAAATTTTGAAAAACTCCAGTAACGTTTTTGTTTGTTTATTTGCGTTTGTATCAGTTAGGTAGTCTTGACGACTAATGATGATACTATTAGAATTGCTTATAACTTTTAAATTGTGATTAGGCTGTGTTGCTTTGATTAGTTTTATACTTGTGAATGTGAAATCGTGATATAAGTTTGAGTACAATAGTCGTGTTAGTTATCATAAAATTGTGTGTTAATTACCTTGATATAATAGGTCGATTGAGATTTGGACGTAGGTTATCAAAAACTAATACCATATCGCATAACACAAGTCATTAACCACTTGAAATAATAGTTTGGGGGTCATTAAGTTGATGGCAGGAGTTTTTTAGATTAGTGCTAATTTTGTGCTTATTTAATACTTGAGTGATGCGTTGTGCTTATATTGAGAATCAAATAGTATAGACCCGTTATCATTATCTAATGTTCGAGCAAATGTAAGCCCAATATTTTAGCACCATCACATGGGATACGCTATAAAAACTCGAAAAAAGAACCCAAAAAAAAACGGAAAGGATAAAAAAATTGTGGCAAGTTATAGACACCAATTTCATTTTTTGCTTTGTCATTGACTTGCAAATTTTTAAACTGGTCAATTATGTGTTGACACGTGTCCCCCTATTTTTAATTCATTTATTGACTTTGTCACCGTAGCAAGGCTATGAGAAAATTATTAATATCAGTTTTTTCAACTTTTTTGTAAGTTTAATTGTGTTCATCTAACTCAAAATGTTTGTATCCGCCATTGGCATCACCTTCTCCGAGTTGTCATGTAGAAGCTAACCCTCCATGGCCTAGCCAAAATACTATAAATTGTTGCAAAAGTGAGGGGCCGGGGGCTAGAGGTCCAGGATTTAGTCCGGCTAAGCTGGGACACCTGGGTTATCAAAAAAAAAAAAAAAAATTTGTTGCAAAAGTGATCCGAGGACATTTGCATCTTTATTGATAGAACATATTTCACACTTTACCTATTTCAAGAGATCTTTCGTACGAGATATTTTTATGATTGATTGTTGTGACATTTCTACAGTAGTCACCTAAACGATCAACTTGTCAATATACTTTTCAGATGTTAGATCTAGACTCTATAGTAGCTACTTTTCAGAAATATTAAATGTCAATCATCCTATGGTTGATGGAGTGACACCTAGCATGAGACACCTCGACCATGAGGATGAGGCCACATGTCTTTCCATTCAACGGTGATAATTTTTTCATTTTCAGCTACAAAAGCTTGCACTTAGGGTCAGTTTGATTGCAAAGATAAAATTTAGGTGGAAAGAAAATGAATTTCAGAGAATTGAATTGTCTAGAAATTATTTTATTGATAATTGTCAATTATTGTGTTTGATTAGTATAATTTTTCATTGAAAAATGTTTAAATAAAAGTGTTTTTTGGTATTTTTTTGGTTTTGTTTTACATGAAAATTGTCAATTAAAGTGATAGAATTTACTGCTATTGGTGATGGAGTTTGTTTCCATTGCAAGATGGAGTTTGTTTCCATTACAAAAATAATAATAATAATAATAATAATAATAATAATAATAATAATAATAATAAATAAATAAATAAATAAATAAATAAATAATAATCATAATAATAATAAATAAAATGATGCCATGGGGCAAGTTGATCAACATTAGAGTTGGGAGGGAATGCTTACTGTTGTTGTAGTTCCAGCATGAATTACTCAAGCTGGTTATTCATAATAATAACAGGACTTTGGTGCTCAATACTTCTCTATTCTTACCTCCCCGATACCTGTCTCTTAGATTTTATTCCGGAGAAGCGTAGTGAATGGCTGTGTTAGGTGATGGCCATTTTAGATAAAATTTGTTAAATCCAACATTTGATGGGTTATCAATTTGGGGAATTTTGTTTAACGTAATGTCAATTTATCTTTGAGTGACTGTGTTCTTAAAACCAACTTGTTGCAGCTGGACCGAATTTGTTTTATGGAACCGAGTATTGAGTCCTTGAGTACAAAATGCCCATAATGGAAACTTAGTGGAAATAAGGATTTTTGTGTTTCCATAAAGTTAAATGTGAGAAATGTGTGGAAGTGACACCCAGGATAAATATAAGGATCAGACAACTTAGGTGGCTGAAGAATGCTAAATTTTATTTGATCATTTGGTAGATTTGCTGATGCATCAAACACCGTTGATATCGCTGACCCAAAGTTTATTGAGAACAAGGTTTTGTTTGTTTATCTTCTATTGTTTTCAAAATTTCTTTTGTTTCATTTTGAACAATCTGTATGTTATTAAGGAGGTGGAGTTGGGCTACAGTAAATACATTGTCTCTGGGCAAGTGAAGTTTTCTGCTCAAAATGGGAAAGTTATCATAGATGTGACGATTATAACTAGACCTGAATTTCATGAGAGTAAACTATTAACCTTTTAAATTTTTTTCAGAAGTAAAAACTTTGACCAGACAATTTTTATTATCCCTCCAAGCATGTTTCCATATTTTGGACTTGATAACTTCTCTTGTATTACCATATATTGATTGGAAACTGATAGCTCTCTAGTCGCAGTTTATTAAAATAACGAAGAAGCTTTTTCTGTCTCTATGGCTGCTATTGACAACTCCATGCTCTAGAAACCTTTCTCATTTTTAGGTATAATAAAGTTGGCAGTTAATTGAATAATAAAATGATTCTGTGGAAAAGAGAAGTTTAACATTCACGTGGTGTCTTCTCTAGTGGACCTTTTGGCTGTCCCAGGCTTAAGTTTTAGAGATAAGCTTGACTGGAATTACAAAACCCGTTGTGTTCATATGCAAAACTAAATGAATATCTTTTGTTGCAGGCTGAATTTTTATGGTTAAACTGTAGGCTTGAGTTGATACATGCCAAGAAAGCTTTAGAAGATCTTGAATCATATGCCTCAGAAGAGAGATTGGGTGACAGCAAGAAACTTCCAAAGGATAGATTATCAGGCAAAGCAGATATACATAAAGCTGCCAATTGCTTGCACCCTCAGGTTAAGAAAATCCTTCTAGATTGTTTAAGGGAAAGAAATCTCATGCTTCCTGTTTGTGGGGAAGAGAAAGGCTTTAAAAGTTGGTACACTAGGTATTTGGGGTTTTTATTTGCCAATCCTGATTCTTCTAGTCGACGTGAACTAATTCAGAGAATTGGAGAAGCACCATCACCAGCCCCTACAGTTTCACCACCTAGTCAAGCTACATTGATTCCAGCTGCTTCTAATGCTCCATTTCCTACTAATCCCCCATGGCTTCCATTTTTCCTTCCTGACTTGAATGATTCAAGCTTACAGATTAAAACTAGCACACATTCGTCTAGAAGTAAAAAATCTGCTTCAAAAAAGCAGTCGAGCAAGAAAGAGAGCAACAAGAGAACTGTTATTGCCGCTGTTGCAATTGCTGCAGTGTCACTTGTTGCTGCACTGTCATGTTTCTGCTGTTGCAGGTGTTGCAGGACTGGCAATCGACGAGGAAGAAACGATGAGAAGCCACTTCTCTGCTTAAGCTTAAGTGACTATTCTATTGGTAAAATTGTTACTTCCCCACATATGATTTCATCTCAAGTGCGTGCTTAGTATGCAATATGAGACTAGACTGGATAATACAATGACAATTTTGTAGATCTTTTATCTTTCTTAATATTGTCGAGTATTACCTAATCTACCTCACCAAACATTCTATAAGAGTATATATTGCATCTTCAAGTTCTAATTTTTTCTTAAATTCCTATCTTCAGCCTCGTCACGGAAGTCATTTGATCTAGCTACTTTAATGAAAGAAGACCAGCAAGGTAATCAGTTATTTCATGGTTCACTGAACCGGAGTAAGAGTAATGGCAAGTTTTATGCGGATTCAGAGATTAAGATATCAGTTGGTACCACTGCTGGATCTGGCATCAACTCAAGGAAAGATTTCGTGCAAATGCCGTCTGGAATGTTAGGTAAACCTGGTTGTCCTCCTCTCAAGCCACCCCCTGGAAGGACAAATCCTCCAAAACCACCTCTAGGCAACACAGCACCTCCCCCACCCCCACCAGCACCACCTATAAATCCTACGGTTAATGGTAATCTTCCACCTCCTGGAGCACCTCTTCCACCTCCTATAACCTCTGGCACGAAAACTGGTCCTCGTCCGCCACCACCTCCAGGCAGTGTCCCTCCACCTCGGCCACCTCCCGTAGGCTTGAAACCACCTCGACGTTCACCTCTTGGACCAAATCATGAGTCTACTTCTACCTCAAGTGACTGGGGATATGGCGCTGCTTCCAAGACCAAGCTGAAGCCATTTTTCTGGGACAAGGTATCGGCCAACCCTGATAATGCAATGGTTTGGGATCAGATCAGAGCTGGGTCATTCCAGTAGGTTTATTCTTTCCCTCATTGTTGATTCTGCTCATAAACTAGTTCATACTGATTTGTCAAGCTCTGTCTGAGAGACATGGGATAAACTATGTATAGGTTTAATGAGGAGATGATAGAGAATCTATTTGGATATGATCCCGCTGCGAAAAATGAAAGTAAGGGCAAGAAAGGGTCTTCATTTCAAGATTCTCTTCCTCAACACATTCAAATAATTGATCAAAAGAAGTCACAGAATCTCTCCATTTTTCTCAAAGCTTTAAATGTGACCACGGAAGAAATTTCTGATGCACTTCAAGAAGGTAATCTTGTTTCTCTGGTCCTTTCTGAATTTTGCCACAAGTTTTGAATTAGTTGATGGCTAAAAAGGGAAAAGTTAATTTGCTTCAATCAAGTGAGCTAATTCGGTGTCTAATAAAAATGAAACCCCATTTGATAGAAAAATTGATCAAATGTTCTGCTTAAGGCTTTTGCTAAAATGAACACTGTTAAAATGGGTTGGTATGACGATGATTTCGATGGAAAAATAAAAACAAAAAGTATTCATTCTAGCATTGAACTTCAAGACGTCAACTATAACTACAGTTAATTATCTCTTCCCTTGAAAGAAAAAGAAAAAGAAAAGCTGTGTGTTTATGCTAGATTGATAGCTGAGTTAGATATGCTAGAACTCTGCATTTCGTTTAGGATATAGTTTTTCGTTCTGTGCTTTCTTCATCTTAAGCTTTGATTGGTATTCATTACTGCAATTTCGTTTAGGATATAGTTTTTCCTTCTGTGCTTTCTTCATCTTAAGCTTTGATTGGTATTCATTACTGCAATAACTAATTTTTTCATTGGTTCACTGTGAAAACCTGAAGAGAATGATGGTGAGATAAGAACTCCTCCTGTCCTTCGTTGTTTGATATATTTTCCCTTCTGGATTTCTCACTGAAAAATGCCTCCACCAAAAAGTGTAACAATTTGTAGTTTAGATTCCAAGATTGCCCACATAATTTATAAAAGAAAATGCAAAAAAAAAAAAAAATAACTAAATGATATGCACATTCAAACTCATCTCAAGACGTCTCAGATAATAGCGAGTTGATCCTCAAACTTTCATTATTTATATAACATATCCTTTACAATGGAAATGATTCAGATCTCTATTAAATTGTCTCGTGACCCTCGTAGACCCAACTGTACAAAGTTGAATTTTGTTTTCCAACTTGGGCTGGTGCTCAGAAATTTGAAATTTGGTATGTTTTCAAGAGGGTCACACGAAAATTTAACATGGATTTGGATGTTGAGAATCAATGCTGAAAATTCCCCAAGAAATAACAAGGCATTAGTACGTCGATGGTTATGTTGTGTGTTATAATTTTACTTTTTCCTTCATCATCATTTCTTTCTTTCTTTTTCATTTTTTCTTTATATATATATATAAGTAGCTAACCTTCAACTGTATCAGGTAATGAACTTCCCACAGAACTTATTCAAAATTTATTAAAGATGGCACCAACATCAGAAGAAGAACTAAAGCTGAGACTATACAGCGGCGAGCTTTCTCACCTTGGACCTGCAGACCGCTTCCTTAAAGTCTTGGTCGAAATTCCATTTGCCTTTAGGAGGCTAGAAACATTGCTTTTAATGTGCACTCTTCAAGAGGAGACATCAACAATAAAAGAGTCCTTCCAGGTATTAGAGGTGAGATACTGGTGCTGTTAAATGCCAATAAATTATAGGTAGAAAAATTCATACAATTATTTGGATATATTACTTGATTTCATTTCAAACATGCCCACTCTGATTAAAAAATAAAAATATTTTCATGTAAATCATGTCAAATAGATTTATGGCATTAAAAACAATGGGTTAAGCTGTCCCCACGATCAGCGCGAAGAATTACTAACAAATATACAAGAAACTAAAAATAAATTTATTGTTCGATGGCCCATTTCCCTTTACCTTGTTTTAATTCCACATGATAATGTGGGAAGACAGCTGACAGTAAAGATTAAAGAATGTATTTTTTCTGATGGAGTTTAAGGGAAAAGAGTATTTTCCCATTGCATACAAGAGATTAGGTAATCAATTTCGCCTTTATTGCAGCAATTTATGCTATATATTTCATCTTAATAGCATGTTTAGTAAGGAGAATTGGATAGTTTCAAGGAAGAACGTAATCTTTTTATAGTGACCAGTCCTATTCGATATTGAGTGCCAGACATGCACTAAATGATTTGTCATATGTTCAAACTGTCTGATGCATATTTCATTACTTACAGGGGCAGCATTAGCCTTAAATCTATAGTTTCATTAATGTCTCCAAAATAGTGCACTAGAATGTCCGCATCACATATTGCAGGTTGCTTGCACAGAACTGCGGAAAAGCAGGCTGTTTCTCAAACTCCTCGAGGCTGTCCTGAAAACGGGAAACCGCATGAATGATGGAACATATCGCGGTGGTGCACAAGCATTTAAGCTCGATACACTTCTGAAGTTGGCTGATGTGAAAGGAAAAGATGGGAAAACAACACTTCTGCACTTTGTTGTTCAGGAGATAATTCGTTCAGAAGGTATACGAGCTGCTAGAGCAGC
>NC_036240.1:7112827-7136547 GCF_002742605.1 Olea europaea var. sylvestris
CTTTGAATAAATCTAAAAATCAAAGCATTCGGGGAGAAGTTGAAGTTGACTGAAAACTCACATACCTTATTCATGATGATTTGAGAACAATATAATTTTAACAAGTTTCACCTCAAATAATTTTCATATCTTGAAAAACTACCAGGAGCACAACAGGAGAACGTGGATTGTTAATTGTATAGAAGATGCAAAAATGCATTGAAGACATTAAACTCGGCTGTTATATATACAGGGAGTGCACATTTTGTGTGCGCAAGTCACGTGCACATTGTGTTCGTGCGAATCAAGTGCGTGTCTTGTGTCTGATTATCGATTTTTCATTTTGACAAAGATACGTTAATATGCACCAATTGTTTGAAAATTCTCGAAGAAAACTAGAAAATATGCTACAATCAATAATTTATAGTAGCAAAATCACAAGATTAATTGAAATTTTACCATATATTAAAAATTGGCATGCCTCAAAAAGCAAAAGCATGTTAATTTTTACTTAAAAAAGCAAAAACATGGTACCCTAAATTTTAATGATTTGTCAGAATAGTGGACATTTTAAAAAGCAAAAACATGTTAATTGTTACTTAAAAACACAAAATTAATTTCTGGAATGTGCAAGTTAACAAAGTTTTGAACAATTTCTATCCTTGATGAGATGTGACAAATGACATGAATCAACATAATAAGATTTTAAATATGTAATATGATATCCACTTAACTGAACTTCATATCACATGGATATGATCCCTAATGGGTACATACAACATTACTCAAATTTTGTATATACATAATTTTAGCACGTACTTGGACTGATTTCAGTTCACTTTCCAATTTTTCAGGCTCAGCCACCGGTATGTCTAGTTTATATAACATTGGTAAAGAGAGGTCACCAAATACAGCACGATACGAATACCAGAGCTTCGAATAACAAGATGGACATGCCAAGAGATGCAAGTATATAACACCCGCATCTTAAACGTCTTAAGTTCAAATATTCACGCACCAAGTCAACTAAATATTACTCGAAAAACAATCCGAAGATCAAACCAGTGACAAGAACACCTCAAAGCTGAAATGGCTCCCGGATATATATTTTACTTTGTGAATTTACACAGAAGTGGTTATACATCACATGACAAGAAAGTTGCCTTGTGCTGATGATGCAAAACCAAGTATATCAATTTGGCTATGGTTTAAGGAGAAACCATATTTAGTCGCTAGAAACAAAAGCAAGGTTCCAAATGATGATCCTGACTAGGTCACAAACAGGAATTTCATATCAGCCTCTGTTAGTTTAGCCAAAGCCTCTGAAGAGCCACCCACAGTCCTGTAATAGAACAACTAAGAAAATGAGAAACAGTGCCAAGAGATGAAAATTACACCTCTTCCAGGATTAAGTTTGCGTGATAAGATAAAATTGGTGAGTCACGGGGAAGAAGAATAAAAGTTGTCTATTTTCCTTTATGAATGAATTTAGAGCATGTTTGGCTAAGCTTAGCAATAAGTAGAAGTTACTTTCAAGTTCATTTCAAAAAAACTTCGGAATACACTGCTTTTTCTTTTTTTCTTTCAAATTTGACCATTATAAGAATTACTCACTCACTTAAAAGTGAACTTTTTTCAGCATAACAAAACATGCTCTTATAATGATTTCTTCCACTGCCAATAGCACATCTAGACAGGGATTTAAATAAGGCATATTTGGAGAGCGGATTAACGGAGTTATATTGGAGTACGAAATTCTCTATTTGTATTTTATGATGTAGGAAACTTATGATACAATCTTCAAACACCATTTGAAGCTCGTAAGAGAGTAACTCACCCTTCAAATACTAATTCCTTCTTCTCCTGCAACTTCAAAATTCTCTCCTCAACTGTGTTTTCAATGATAAACCTCACAATCCTATTAATGAACAAAACAAATATTACTAAAAGCTTAAGGTCTTATCAAATAATAATCAGAAAGAGATCAGAGAATGCACAATTACCTGATTGGTTTGTATTGTCCTATTCGATGTATTCTATCCTGAGCTTGCCGTTCCACAGCAGGATTCCACCAAGGATCCATCAAGAAAACCTAGCAAGGTCCAACAATGAAAGCACTAGTTAAAGATGGTGCCATTTTCATTGTTACTGTTCTGGCTGTTAAAATTAGATCCGCTTGTCTAGGACTCGATCTTAGTACTAATCCATAACGATCAAAGTCGAATCTCATAATCAAGAACAGCTCGTGAATTCCTTCATTTCAGACTTCTAAAAGTGAAAAAAGCTCGCACATTGGAGAAAAAGAAGGGAAAGTGGGGGCTTATTCATTTCCTCCTCTAGTTCTCTTGCCAATATAACTTAAGTTAGAAGGTATTACTTGAATGAAGATGTAAATACAAGGCAAAGAAGAATATATAAACATCTCAAACCATCGTGGCATTAAAATAACACAATAAACAGCTAATTAACCACGAAAGGGGTCCATACATTTGATGCCACTGTAAGATTGAGTGCAACACCTCCTGCTTTCAAGCTCATAAGAAATATTCTGCAATCAGGATCCTCGGTAAATTTTTTGATAGCAGTATCTCTTGCTCCTAGGGACATAGACCCGTCTAACTGAACACAGTTCACTCCTGACTGCAAAGAAACACATAAATCTAGTTTTCTCTCTTTGATACAAGAGTGACAACAAAACCAAACTAACACATGCCATACCTTCTCAAGGGAGTAATGTATGAGATCCAGAAAGGATGTGAATTGGCTGAAGACAATTCCCTTTGCAGAACCATCCCTTTCAACCATGTTTCTGATTTCCTCTCTCTGAAATTAATTAACTCAGAATGAGCAAATACAGTGAAAGGATATCGTTATCAACATACCTTAAGAGCGAAAGGATATTGTCATCTCCCAACAAATTTATAACAGTGATCTTTTTAAGTAGAACTACCTAAGCCCCCGATTGGCCCCCATTCTCCTCCTCATTCTTTTTCTCTCTCTTATTTTCAATCACACAATCTTCCATAAAATGATATTACACGCAAATCAAAAACTTTTCATTCTTTTTCAACCACACATTTTAAAAAAAAAACACTATTCCAAGCATTAAAATTTGGACGGAATGGGGGTCAAACGGGGGCTAAAATCATCTAGATAACTACTATTATATCTACATTTAATTTATCATGTAACCTTCAAGTCCTATTGTCTGATTTTTTCAAGTTTGGGAAGCGGGATGGATAGGAGGGTTAGTGTCCTCCAGAAACAGATGGAATAACAATTGCCTTTATTCCAGGCAAAATGACTGCAACTCTGATAGAAATACTTCCCTCGTTTGCTAAGAAAGATTTCAGGAATGTACAAAATACTAGATTAGCAATCTGTGATCAGGCATAAGAGATCCTAGAAGCACGGAGGGGAGATTCACTTGATCTGGTAGAAGGTGTGAGTTGATAGTGGGATGGAGAAGATTAACATAGACAATATGTAGCTAGCTACTGAGACGTAGAGAGAACAAAAGAGAGACAGAGATCATCAAGGCTTCATCCAGTTAGTGTCATGATACGTACTACTTAAACCGCCTAACCAAGGATAGCACCTCCTCCATCCACCAGTAAGTAAAAGGAACTTCTCCTTATTTTTAGTTTTGTCTTTCTATTTGCAAATTGTTTCCTCTTAATTTTCCTTTATTTTTTTCTTTTTTCTTTTTTTCTTTTCTTTTTTATTTTTTTTTTGGGAGAGGGGGTTCAAGCTTTACATACCAAAGCATCTATTTTGGTGCTTGTCTGAAAATCATTGAGCTGAATTCTATTCAAAATACTAGAGGACCTGAACCCTCTAATGGTGGTTCTTGCATTCTGCTCCTTACTATCCTTGTTGGCAGTGAAATCAACAGTAAGTGGCTTTGAACATAACGGGCAGGAGGCCTGTCCCTTGCTAGCAGAATAATCAATCAAACACGATTTGCAGAAGACATGTGCACATGATGTCACCTGAAGCAATGACAAAATACATATTGGAAAAGAGAAATAAAAATAACCAAAAAAATTGATAAAACAAGACAAGATCTTGTGATGGTCCAGGACTAAAGCAGACCAGCACTGAGCTCAGAAATAAATTAAATCTTAGCAAACTAATAAAATAACTAGACGATAAACTGCAGAAATACATATAAAAAGGATGCTTGATCATTTTCTCGATATATTAGTAACTCAGAGCAAACTTGATAACCACTACCTAGAAAATGACCAAAAGAGTATAGGTTATCTTGAATAATTAAAGAAAATTATCTGTCTGATTAAGCAATACGTTACTCAAAGACCCACTAGCATTTAAGGTCATACTCATACATGGGAAAACTTGGCCTAGACAAAAAGATGTCAAACCAAGTTGTGCAATGCATACCCAGAAACTTCATACCGATGTCCACCCCCCCATATCAAAGGCAATATCAACAGACAAGTTCACGTGATGCACAAAAGGAAGCGGACATAAATATATATCTGGTGTGTTCAAAATTCAACCATCCAATTAAAGATAATCCAAAAGCGGAAGAATTATAGTTCACCATTGTCTATACAACAATTTGAAATAAGCATCTACAAATGGAAATTTAGAAGATTTTTAAACAATAAATATAACACTTCAGTCATAATATTTGGCCTGGGTCTCTACCACATAGAAGGACCAAAGATAACAAATAGAATACATTAACAACTTACAACAGGATCTTCTACAAGATCGTGACACAAGCTACATTGTTCACCATTGCTAGTATCAACTGCTTTACCCTTTCTTTCCATTGCAGTAAGAGAATATTCCACAAGGTAAGGATGATCAACTGCCTGTCATAGTAAGATAGATCAATCAGACATTGGCACATTAAGCCCCCGTTTGTTTCCCATTATTTTTCCATTAAAATGAAAAATACGACCGTTATTCATCACATCAAGCCACCATATTTGACTTTATATCTCTTGTGTGAAACCCTTAACGGCTATATTTTTCATTCTCATTTTTACATTAATGTGTATCAAACAGGGCCTAAAACAAGCAAGTGTTTGATTCGCGAAACCTCAACCATATTAGCCAGATACCAATCCAGAAGCTGGGTAGATATACTAATCATATCTAGATTTAGCTAACGCTAGTATTGCTACTTGCTTCAACAAGCCAAATTGCATATGACGTCACAACAAGTTCAAATATGCAGCTCTTTCAAAAAACAATCATTATAAAGTGAATAAATCAACATCATTCCTAGTCCAATCGGCATTTCTAAGTCACATAACAATAAATGTGCAGAAATGAAACCATGTGCACAAAACAGTACTTTACTAGGTAAGGAACCATCATTTTCAAAATGCATAAGAAGACAACAATTATGGCATTAATCAACAAGGGAATGGGATTTGTCTCTATAATGGATGGTACCAAAGATTTAAATAAAACCCAAAAGTATAAATACAATATAATATTAAATATTCTGTTGAAGCTGATACTGTTTACATGAACAAAGTAGGCAGTATTTCCATCATGAGAAGATAGGATTTCAATAAAATACCTTTGAAATTACTCACTATGTCCTCTCCTAGTAGATAACATGCGAAAGAATTGAAGTTAAGAAGAGAGATCTTTTAAATCAATGCATACCATGTGCCATCTAATATTTTTTAGGTAATAACAACTCCTGAATACTGATAATGGACTTACACATTAGTTTTCCTGTATATATACAGTAAGCGTCAAGAAAATAGTATCCATAGCAATTTATTTCTTCCAGAAGCAAAACACTTGATGAATAACCCACTAATAGTTGCAAAATTATACTTGTCTTTTGTCTTGAGCAAAATTTCTTTGAAAAAATAATTTGCAAACACAAATAATTGCGTGTGCTTATAACATTCCTTCTCATCTTCAAAAAAATATGAACTCCAGGAATGCATTTAACAATAAAAAATATCAAGATCGCAATAGAGCAGAAGAACCTATAACCTGTCGTAGGCGCGTCAGAAGATCAAATATGTGAGCATAGTTATTCATCACAGTCCCTGCCTCAACAAATCTGCAGATAGAAAAGTACATTGATAAACAAGAATGAACCCTATAAACAATAAAATTCTTACATTCTCAGCCAAAAAGTCAAGACCTCTAATGTTAAAATGGTAATTTAACAACAGATGAAGCAAAAAGGAAAAGGTAAAATGAATTCACAGCACACTTCATAACCGAGTGTTCATATGCAATTAAGCATCGTAGCAAAGACATATAGACATACAGCATATGAAGGCCTCAATTTTTAATCCCTAAAAGGAAACAAAACATAAACCAATAACTCAGGAAGATGCAGCAGAAGAGGTCAAAACATCAGCCATACAAGACTTTGAAACTTCAGGAGAACATCATTCAAATACAAGTGATTCGGAAGCGGGAAACAGCAACAATCATTGAACAAAATTAACTTGAAAAAGGCCAAAACATACAACATAAACCAGTCATTTGCTAAAAAAGAGGCACCTATAAACTTAATGGACAAATTTTGTGATAGGCCAAATGCCAAATGGAATAACCATTTAAGTGCTTTAAAAGAGTCAAAGCAGTGGAGAGCTGCAAACCAGAGACTGCCCAAAAAGTCAACCCTCAAAACTTCAATTAAACAAGTCAAAAAAGCAGAGATGAATAATAGATGACATACGTATTAAACTGTGCCTGGCTCTCATTGTACATTGCTGTATAATAATCATCTTCTCTAATATCCAGAGTGTGCCTCCTCAAGTTAACCTGAATTACAATTAAGAGATCAACTAAACAAAACAAACTTCTGAACAGATGAACTATTCTAGCCTCAAAAACATACAATTCTAGGAGGAAGTGCAAGATCAGCAGCCCTGCCCTTTTTGGTACGTCTCAACACTATGCTTTTCAATATCTTGTGCTTCAACAAAATCATAGCATCCCTACCAGGCCCAGAATTTCCATAATTCTGTATTGGTGTTGATACATACTGAAAAAAGAAAGATATCACAGCCTCACTATCTCAGCACACCATGTACACTAAAAATAACCGGAGAACAGAAAGTAGCAAGTATAGAATTAGCAACTCACTCTGTTCCACCAGCAAAAGTGTCGTACAGCTTTATGAGGGCAGTGCGGGCAATCTGTCGAGGTACTGTACTCATAAACAAGGTTTAAAAATACATTATTGGTGATGGAATATGCTAGGACATGATATAAAGTTAAAATCAAACAAATTTAAGGTATCAAATTTACTAAAGTTAGAAGTCCACGTTGGTGATTTGATGACAACCATTACTAATCAACTCGACAAGTAGAGTCTGATATATAGCAGTGCGGATAGTAGTTATAAAATAACATGAGTCAGTAAAATGGAGGATCTTCATGTAATGTTCAGGTTCACTCTAAGACAGCATAGAATAACCCGTTTGTTGCATAAAGCTGATAAATACCAATGTTATACTTTCATGGAGCATGAAATATAAAGAGAATACATTAAAAATTTAACTGAAGGCTGCATTTAGCAAAAAGAGGAGCGAACAGAGCTAACCAAAACTATTTCTTTTTCCACGGACAGCAAGGAACAAGAAATAAAGAGTGCATACAGCACAAGTCCCAGCTGTGAGGAGCTAGCAAATAATATTGCTCTTTGCACAACATAATTATAAGTTATCCAGCAAGTTGCCGTATTTGTGGATTTACTGGGAGGCATACTAACAAATTTCAAATAATTCAACTTCATACTTGTAAAAGCAGGTCTGTTGTTTCATTCCCCAGATTTTTTCTTTTTCTCTTTGGGTTTGGGAGATGGGTTCACAGGGTGAATAATTTCCAAATGGAAACGCTTCAATTGTACCTATAATCTAGTGAACGGCAATCACAGTCCTTGCAGAAGTAATAAGAGTAAGGAACTATCTGCAGAAAGCGAACCTGCATGAATGCAAAGTATCTTTTGTGAGATCTAAATATAATGTTGCACGAACAAACTAATCTACTGTCAGAATAACTTACGAGTGAGTAGAGCTCTCCAACACGATTCTGGAGGGGAGTGCCACTTAAAGCCCACTTATATGAAGATTGTAAAGCAAGAACTGCTCTGGTTGTATTACTGCGTCTGTCTTTTATAAAATGAGCCTGTGTCAGAGAGAAAGATTTAGACTGGTGTTTTTTAGGAGGGCAGAAGACTGGAAGAGCCAAAAACTCATTCAAAAGCCTTACATGCAGAATGAGCAAATGAATAAGTACAGCCACTGATGTAGACTTGTTAGAAAAAATAATAACACCACCATAGAAGCATATGGAGAGAGAGAGAGAGAGCACTTAAGAACAACAAATATAAATTTTAAAAATTTAAGATTAATGGACCACGAAGATGAACTAGAAGATTCAACTCAGAGATGGTTCACTAGCATACTAACACATGGCATCCAATCACCAATCCGCTATTTCTATATGCTGGATCATTTGTGTGTCTATGAAATAGGTCAATAGTGCAATGATATTTATAATAAAGAAGGCACTTAACATTCTGACTCATAGATGATCAACATTCTGACTCATAGATGATCACCATAGTCCATTAAGATTTAATGAAAAAGCAAAATGCAGGGCAAATTAACAGGTTTATCCTAAATGCTTCACTTGATAGGTTCAAGCCTCAGCCACAAGGCTATAATGCATGATGGAAAAATCAAAAAGACTGTAGCACGAAACTCTTTACCGGCAATTGTCCTAACAAATTTTTGTGTATTATTAATAATTTGGCAACTCAAAAGGAAATACATAACGAGCAAGGTAAGCAGGAGTTGACAGCTGAGGCATCCAACATGAAGTGAAGGGGCAGTTAAATGGAAGTACCCAATGATAGAGAATTCAAGGGATCCATTCAGTGATCTTAAGGCCCCGTTTGGTAGCCATTTTTTAAAATGCATTTTTCTCACTCTTCTTTTCAACCATACATTTTTTACTAAAATAATATTACACGTAATTCAAAAACTTTTCCTTATTTTTCAACCAAATATTTCACATCAATTTACTATTCTAAAATGCATTTTTACATAAAAATGCCTATCAAACACCACCTAAATAAAAAGTATGAAAATTAAATGAATAAAGGAATCTTTCGATGTAAAAAGATCCCACAAGAAACAAATCTACAAATTGCTTCACATTTGATCCTATTTAAAAGCATACACCGTAAGGGACTCTTTGAATTAAAATACAAAAAAGTTTTAAGAACCAACAAACCTAATAGCTCACCTCATCCAAAATGATACGATTCCATTCCACAGAGTGTAGTATAGATTTGCCTAAAGGCAAGAATTGCCCAGATGGAGCTGAAGTTTCAATTAAACCACCATTTCCCATGTCCTTCTCGCCATCATTATGCTTCCTATCTTTCTTGGGATTTCTCTTCTTAGTTACAACCACAGAGTCAGATGTTTTCTTCTGCTTGTAATCCTTCCTCTTCTGCTTCGACTGCTTATCAGTCCTTTCAGCACCAGGTCCACAAAAGTATTTCAAGTGAATTTTCAGCTTGTGATCATAGAATAGTTTTCCACACCACTGGCATTTTTCTTTGGGTGGCATCATATACTTCCTGTAATCAGCCTCCACAATTGAATATGTAGTTATAACAAAGTCATACTCAGAAAACTGATAAATATTCCTTTCTCTGTTGGCTCCATGATAAACAAGCACCTTTGTGCTTCCTTTTGAAGTGAAACGTTCTATCTCACTAACCCATTGCATCACAGCCACAACGGGACATATAACAAGTGTTCCTTTAATTATTGGAAACTTTGTGGTGGATGAGGTAGAAGATGAAGGTAATTCGTTCCCAAAGGCTGCTCGACTGATTTCTCGTTTAGCAAGAACAAGTGATATTGCCTGGACAGTCTTTCCCATCCCCATCTCATCTGCAAGAATGCCTCCTCTGATTATAGATTCTTCTTGCTTCAAAGACCAAGCTAACCATTCTTTCTGGTACCTCAGAAGTGGCATTATCAATTCAGATGGAGGATCAACAGTTTCAGCCACCATGTCATTCTGATTACTCAAGTCAATGTCTTTTGCCAAATTTTCTGCCACCCACCTCTCATTCTCTTGTTCCAGTACTTCCCACATTAATATGGGTCTATCCTCTTTCTTCTTCTTACTCTTCTTCTTTCTCACTTCCCGCATATCTTCAACAACTCCAGAAAAATCGAACCCCAACATATTCCCCTCAACTTCTTCCCGAATAATCCTATCAGTATCCCTTTCTCCCTCTTCTTCCATGCCACCATTCTCTACTTCATGGCTCTGTTCTCCCCTCTTCTTCGAAGAGTCTCTTTTCATCCTCTTTGAAACACTGGGCACACCAAAATCATCATCACCAATTTCCATTACAGCCTCTTTTTCTGAGTCTTCATTACTTAATGCATTATAATCGGCATCCAAATCTATCATACCAGGATCATCATCAGAGACATCTATGTATTCGGGATTCATGTTCCCTGCGATCACTTCCACTGTCAAATTTAATACACAACACGATAATTAATATACACACGAATAAGCATATAACTGCAGTAAATATACAGATAAGAAACAGTCTGAAGATAAAATTAATAAAAAGATACAAGAAAAAGGATACGTTTTTTATGAAATGGAGCATCTAAGGCTACAAAGAGATAAAGAAGAAATAAAAAGGAATAGTACCTTTGGAAGAAGAAGCGCCATCACCACGAGTGCGAAGCTTCATTGTTGATATGAAGTAAAATGGGGAAAAACACAATAAAATTAGGGTTTTTCCTTGTGCTGAAAAGGTGAAGATGGAGAGGGCATAAGTTTTGTCTCTCTCGAAATGGTTATAGAGAGATTAGAAACATAGCGTAGCGACTAGGAAATATTGAATTAGAGGTAACTAATCTATTGCATGTATATCAAATAGATCATCTACCTTTTTCCTTGATATTTAGTTTTCTAAATTTTTAGATTTTGTTAGAAGTGGGTACAGTTTGGTTCAATCCAGTTAGGTCCGATTCTGAAGGGAACCAAATCAAATACTAATGAAAATCTTAAAAATGGAATCATTGGTTCCATATTCAATTATAAAACCAAACCGAAATAGAACCAATCGATTCCAATTCAATCCGATTCTTTATATTGAAAAATTATAAAAAGTGAAAATCACACCCATCCACATATTTTGAGATGCAACTCCAAAAATCAAATCCAAAGTTTGTATACTCAAAAATCATATTATAATTAGAAATTTTAATGTTAATAATAATATTATAAAATTAATTTAATTTACATACCTACGTTACCTCCATCCACCAAACCCTGATTAATTTTCATCCCTTCCTTCTCTCTCTTCATCTCTCTCCCTTCTCTCTTTTTTTTCTTTCATCGCACCGAACCACGATCAGTGGCGACATCGCACAGGTCATTATTGCACGTGACCGCAGTAAAACACTGTTGTTGCGAACAAGATCTAGCCCATTTTTTGAACCCTTACCCCATTTGTAGCTGCTTCGAAACACAAACACAAATCATAGAAGTGAGCGACGGTGTCATCCCGTGTTCAAGGATCTGAGAGTGACGATGTTAGCTTCGGCATCATGACACAGCAACTTTGGGTGGTTTTCATGCTTTCGTGGTTTTTCAGCAACGACGATGTCATCTCCGACCTGATTAGATCTATTTTGTTGTGATTTTCGCGTTGCCTCATAGTGGTGATGAGGTAAGGCAACGGTGGTGAATCTGCTTGGGGGTGGGGTGGTGGTGATGGTGGTCGTGCTTGCAGTCACAGTAATGGTAGTGGTAGTTTTGGATATGATTTTTTGGATTTAAATTTTGGTTGTGTTTGGGTAGAGGTGGTCGCGATTTGATTGTGGTGGTGAGGTTGTGGTAATGTTGGCAATGCTGGTGAGATGGTGGTTATGTTGGTGGTGGTCGTGCGGTGGTTGTGGGTGGGATGGAGTGGGTGAGGTGTTTGTGACTAATTATTTGGTGGACTGTGACCAATAATTATTTGGTAAACTGAAGCGATGTATGGTGGTGTTTTTATGCAATGTGTTGACTTGTTTGAGGCAGCGGCGGCGGCGGTTTTGACGGTGACAGTTGCCGTGGTGTTGTTGGAGGCAGCTTGTGAGGTGGTAGTTGCAAATGTTGATGGTGATCTCAAATTATTTAGTTGATTTTGACCATTAAATTGGTTAATCTGTGACCAATAAATAATATGTGATTAATGAAAAAGATAAAATTTGACAAAAAAACATAGTGATTTAAAAAATTGTTAATTTGTGATCGATAATTTGATAATTTGTGACTGTATAATAAGTTGTAACTTATAATATTTGTAATTTGTGACCAATTAATAAATTGTGATTTATAAATTTTTGTTTTGTGATCAATAAATTAATTATGACCAATAAAATTTTTGAATTGTAAACATAAAATAATTTATGACAAATAAAATTTTGATTTGTGACTGAAAAAATAATATTTTACTAACTAAATCGTTAATTTGTCACCAAATTGTATAGATCTATGACCTTAATATATTTAATTAATAAAATATATAATTAATTAATTAAATCATAAATAAATATCTGATTTTTGAAATTTGTAAACATTGTTCTTAATTTTGAAATGGGTGATATTTAGCCTCTTAGTTTTGAATTTTTCCCTTATAAAAATGAAGTATGAAACTACTTGTCATTTGAAGGAAAAGACAAAAATAAAGTATGAAACCACTTGTGTTATTTTTAATTTAACAACGCAAAAAATCAATTGAAAAAGGCAACAAACAAAAATTCAATCCAAAACTCAAAATCAACTCGTAAATGGGAAATAAAATTATTAAACATAGCATAAACGGTTAAATCTCTATTGAAAAATAGTTTTTAAGAAAATTTGTACAACAATAATCTGATTATTTTTAGTAATCCTCAAGGACCTTGATTCTTGATGACCAATCACTTTGGAAACAATGAAAGGTACGAATTCTTATTACATAATGAACTAAAAATATATTTTCCCTATTGGGTTGCATTGAAATTGTAAAAAAATCGAAACCAAACTGACCAATTCTATTTGATTCAGTCCAGATTTGAGAAAAGTGCCCACCCCTAGATTTTGTAACACCCAAGTCTCTATTGACGTTTTTTCTCGTCCACGTAATCAACAAAGGTCAATTGAAAATTTGAATAATTTAAAAATGATTTTTCCTCTTAAAAAATAGTCGCATGTTTCTATTCTCCCAATAAATGGCCCTATACCAAAGTCACTTGTTTAAATACCATGTCTATTATTTTCGCATCTTTTACTTGTGAAGGCATTCAATTTTTTAATTACGATTTTTTGAACCTTTTTAATATCAAATAGAATGCAATCAAAACCATAGGACTCCACGTAAATTTTTTCACACGAATAATACATTACTTGGCATACGAAGTGGTAGACAGCTTTGATCATAAACGCATGAAATAAACATGACAATTGTCAAAGCTTGCCACATAATTATAAGTCCAATTTAGTATTGTCTCAATAAACTATTAATACTTGAATTATAGCATAGTCGTGTGTAATTAATACAAAACAACGCTATCAAGACATTGGGGTGGTACAAATTATTTTACTGGCTCAAGAGAGCCAAATTACATAACAATGCTTAACAAAATATCATTTTTGGTTCAAGTTGTAAAATACCAAAAGATCTACATTTAAGCTCATACCCGATTGATTAACCTGAAGCATCAATATTTAACTAAATAAGATCATGATAACAACGTTCAATTCGTATAATACCCAGTTGAGTGACGTTATCTCCAAGTAGTTTTGTTGGGTTATCTGATGAGATATATTCAGAATCTATTCAATCATGCTTTATTAGTCATTGTTCGTCCAACATTATATATTTTGTCGAAACTGACTACTAAATTGATTGCCAAATAGCTTGTGACATGAACCATACCAGTTTCCATCTAATCATCTTTAACAATTTCTCTTCTTCATTTTTTCTTTTGAGTTCTACATAATTGTTGATGGCTCATATTTTATTTATTTAAAATTCTAGGATAGTCTCCATATTCGATTACTTATCATGAATTTTGCAAAGGAAAAACTTATAGTGGATTGATGGGAGACTAAGGGAGAAGAGACAAGGGACTATGACAGGTCTGGAGAATAGGTTGCGAGACGTTTGGGATAATAATTTGAGGGATGTGGCTATAAGTAATCTAGTTGGGGTGCAGGTGTGGGACTTACATGTTACAAATATAAAGAGTGGTGACGTAAATTCAGAAAAAAATAGTTAGAGAGTATCTGATATTTAGGCCATAATCTAGGACCTTCAATGCATATTTTAGTGGGAAAGGAAATTTCGCGGCGAGAATGACATGTTTGTCCATTTTATAGTGTTGCCAGTGGGAATTGTTAATGCGGAGTCGCCAGAAGATAAACGGCAAATAACAATTATTCCCATATTTTTATTTTTTTTAAACACAAAATATAAAAGTCCACTTGCATCTAACTTAATTTTTTTTTTTTATCACATCGCACAAGAGTAAAATAATTATTAAACGAGTGTATTTAATTGGTACTTTTAAAACTTCTTGAAATTTAAATGGTTCAGGGATATTTTATTTAGGCTTTTTGAGACTCTAATAAAGTATTAACATATTTAATCGAGATTTTTATAGAGTTTTAAAAAGTTTTTAAAAGTTGCGGTATATTCAATTAAAACTTTTTAGAATTCTCTATAAGTTTTAGGGTATTCAAATTGTTAATGACTTTACAAAGTTTCCATAAAACTAACTTTTAAACAAAAAAATACAAAATAAAATCTTGAAAATGAAGTATAAATAGAAGCCTAAGACTTGACCTTCAACCTACAAAAATTGGGGAAATTTTGAATTTTAATCAAAGCTTTGAAAGTTTATGTAAAAGGCAATAACCTCTATACACTACCCAAAAAAAAAAGGCCTCCAGCGACCAACGAAATTGGTCTTTAAAGGTACTTTTTTGGTCCTTAAAGATTTTTAGCGACCAAAAATCTGTGGTCGTTGCATGGTCGCTAATTCACCGTCTGTGTAAACCTTTAGCGACCAAAAAAAGTGGTCGCTAAATGATATTCCTTCAGCAACCACCAAATGGTCGGTAAAAAGGCTTGGTTTGGAGTAACAAGTTGGTTAACTTTCATCCTTTCGCAACCAAATGTTGGTCGATAAATGAAATGGTAAAAATGAAAAACCACATTTCAACAACCACGCAATGGTCAATAAAGGGCTCGATTTGAGGTAAAAAGTTGGTTAATTTGTATTCTCTTGCGACCAAATGTTGGTTGCTAAAACGATAGTAAAAAAAATTATCAATGTCTCAGCTACCAATTTTTGGTCGGTAAAGATGCAACATTAGTAACCAATATTTAGTTGTTATAACCCATTAATAATTTTTCAATTACTAGATATAAAAAAGAATGCACAAGAGAAAATAACAAAATTAAAGAAATTCACAATATACAAAACCGAGTACAAAAGGTAATTGTACTTGCACATAAAATAATTATTAATAGTCATTACATAAATTTAAATATCCTATATATAACCACAAAATGTGTCATGCACCTTAATATCTTAGTTACAAATGTATCCTAGACTTTTAGTACAAACGGGGTATAGACTAAACGAAAAATGAGTTCTAGACTAGGAAATTGTGAGGAATGAACTTCACCATTGCCAGCTCCAATCACAAACAAATCAAACTCCTTTTGAGTCTCCTACCCACCAGCAATGCCTAGCTTCCCATCAAAAAGCATCTTCATTGTCATGATGTTATGCTATACATAAACAAAAATCCACAAGCAAGTAGTAAGAGATCAGCATATGATAACAAGCACTTTCACAACCAAGAAAATCGAAAAAAAATAAAAAAAATACCTGATCAAATGTAAATCGAGATAAACTAATTGCACAATTTTATAAGCAAAATGTTGTCGATTTTGGATAAAAGTAAATAAGAACAACCAATATAATAGTTTAATCTTACCTTTTTTTTATCAATGATTGCTTAAACTCAGGAAAGAGAGAAAAAAAAATAAGATTACCACCAATATAATAGTTTACTCTTTCCTTCTTTATCGTATGACCAGGTCGATAGCTCTTCATTTAACAATCCACCTGCACACAAGAAACACGTATCTAAAGTTTGGCATTCGTTTAAAATTTGGAAATCGCATAAGCCATTGCGAATGCATACCTATAGAAACTATTTTGTTGATTTTGTTTTCTCCTTTCCATTTGCGAGTTGGAACAATCTCGTATAGTTCCTTCACGGCTTGGCATAGTCAATAGACCATATCAGAAAGGAAAAACAATTGACTAACTAATTTTGCAAAACCAACTTCGTCCTATGGAGGATATTTACAAATGGTTACATTCGTATGAACAAACAGCCTTGTAACAACAAGATAAATATTTGTATGCATACTTGTCAACATAACATTATTTTACTATAAATAAATTAAGAAAACTAAGCTTTCCAAGGGATAACTATCCATTGGAATTCATTTTAGTGAAAGATACTAACTATATGATTGCAGTTTTTGATAAAAGACAAAGAATTTGGGTAAAATTATCGCTTCATATAGATATTAGTTACTAGAGAATTGAGATTCAATTGATATCGAAAAGAAAACAATTGATCAAGTCCTATAGAATAAACCAAACCCAATGAGTATAAAAACTTGAGATCTTCCACCAACTCTGAGATTTAAAATGTACATTATAATAAAATTATTACATCCTATAAATGATAAATCAGTATTTAGGCGCAAAGAATATTATACATGATCATTGATCACTTATTCTGTACTTTTTTGCATAGTGCCTATGGAATAGCAATCTCCATCTAAATCAATTAATTAATAAGAAGAAATCGGATAAATAAACATAATAAGCAAATTTGACCATTTTTACAGGATCCAATACTTTAAAATAATTTACAGGATCCAATAAGGAATATGTGAATCGTGAAGCAATTAAATCAATTATTCAACTTCTAAAAACTGTTATACGGGAAAGAGATGAAGCCAAAATTACCTCAACAGGCAACAGGAATATGTCTCTGCCTTTAACTTCTCCGGCAAAAGTTTTATCCGTGCTTCCTCAATCCACACGTTCAGGTCAATAGCCTGCTTGGCCACTTTTAAAACCTGGCGAATTGAATTCGAGTCTTGAAAAAAGACTGACAAAAAAATGAACCGAGTACTTCAGATTTTCGACGAGAGATTAATGGGAAATATGAATCGTCGTATAGGGAATAGACATAATTCTTTTGGTGAATAATGAAGATGATTACCAATTGAAGTCTAAGAGTCTAGAGAAAAAACACGTCTCTTGACTCTATCCCTTTCCTCCATTTTAAGGATACAATTCTTAAATGTTTCACTCTTCTTTTAAAACCCACGAGCTCCAACATGGCGTCATACTTCAATTTTAGCCGGACACTAGAAATACCGTAGAAGATGTAGAGCAGAAGCAGTACACACAAATAGAAACTTTGAGGGTTAGGGTAGGAGAGATTTGAGACTAAGTGGAGACTTTTTAATTGGGAGTTATATTGTGTTGGGTATAAGAATTGGGCCGACTTTGTAGATTATTTTTCTTTATTTCATCATTTAAAATTTTGAACTTTAACATTTAACTTAAATAAATAAACATAATATCAACATCAAATTTTGAAATTGAATTATCATCCTCTCTTCCGAAGGAAAATGAAGAGGAACCATAGCCCTCAAAATAGCACTACTCTAGTCTCTAGCCACCATCGTCGTCATTCCATGTTGTATTACTATTTATCTTTTTTCTTTGTAATTGAGATGCCGCGTTCTTGTTGAAAATGACCAATAGTGAAACTTGGGATAGATCATTTTGGTTTTGAATTATTGTAGTCCGTTCACATTGCTATTAACACAAATCGATTAGTTTATTTGTCTCATAATATGAAAAATAAAAGCATAAATTTTTCATATGAGCTTGTAAAAAAATTTAAAAAAAAAAATCGTCATTATTTGGCTATCATCTATAAATTATAGGTTATTAGCACAAACATCCATGCATTTGAAGTTCATTATGCAAAACATCCATTCCTTTCAAATTTTTTTTCGCATTTTCACCTCTATTTTTCACATTTTATTGCATAAATCATTATTTTCATTCAATTTCAATCTAGTTCACGTGGCGGCTTCTCGAATGACCACACAAATTTAGTAATATGTCATTTGAGTTCGATTTGGTTGAATTAGCATATATTGAGGCTAAACAGAAGAGGAGGATGGCAGGTTAAAGATAGATTTTATTCTTTATTTCTAAATTTTTAATAATTTACTTGGGACATGTTTGCACTTTTAAAAAAAAAGAATAAAAATAAATTGGGGTTATGGTTGCAATTAGTTCTTTGTTTTCTTTTCCTTTTCTTTTTGTTTTAATTAAATATGAGGGTATATTCGTCATTTTAACAGGTTTTATTAACAAATTGGATGAAAATGATGATTTCATGGTCATTCCTCTCTAGTTAATGTAAGTGAAGTAGTATTCTTGATTTACTGCTTTTATTATTTTCATATGTAACCACGGTATCCTTCGCCATAAGTAAGGGCAAATTAATAAAATTTCGTAGGTACCACCCTCTTTTAAATTAAAAAAATGTTCTAGCAAGCATATTATAGAGTATAGTATGGTCGATTATGGTCGCCAAAATCATATTCTGATCTGCAACCACGAAAGTTGGTCACTATAGAAGTTGAAAAAATAAGTGGGAATAATGGCGTCAAGTATTCCATCAGCCAAAAAATTTGGTTGTTGAAAGATATAGACCAGCGACCAATATATGGTCGCTAGAAACTTGTACTAAACAGCAACCAAACATTCTGGTTGCCATAGAAGTCAAAAAGTTGAAAAGAATAAACGGGAGTGATAGCGCCAAGTATTCCAGCAACCAAGTACATTTGGCTGTTGAGAGGCATACACTAGCAACCAATGTATGGTCGCTGAAACCTTGTACTAATCAACAACCAAACAATTTGGTCGCTGTAGTAGTCAAAATGTTGAAAAGAACAAGCGAGAGTGATGGCGCCAAGTGTTCCAGCGACCAACAAAATTTGATTGTTGAAAGGCATACACTAGCAACCAATATTTGGTCGCCAAAACCTTGGACTAATCAGGGACCAACGAATTTGGTCACTATAGAAGTCAAAACGTCGAAAAAAATAAGCGGGAATGATGGCGCCAAGTGTTCCAGTGACCAAATAAAATTTGGTTGCTGGAAGTTATATAACCAGCGACCATGATGTGGTCACTGGAACATTGTACTAATCAGCAACCATATTGTTTGGTCGCTGAAGAATCTAAAAAATGTGGAAAAAACAAGAGGGAGTAACTGTGCCAAGTCTTTCAGTGACTAAACTAATTTGGTCACTGGAACATTTTACCAGCGACCATTAGTCGGTCGCTGAATATGCAGCGACCAACATTTGGTGGTTGCTAAAAATGACAACCAGCGACCACATAGTGGTCGCAAAAAGAGTACCGAAAAAAAATTTCAATTTTAGCAGACCAACACCCTGCACCGACCAATTTATGGTCGGTGAAAGTATATTACAGCAACCACTTTTTTATGGTCACTCAAGCATTGGTCGCTGGAGCCCATTTTTTTTGTAGTGATAATTGGTAATCCCAGTTCCTACATGGCCCCCAATATCTAAGTTCATTTTTTTTTTTGTTAAATTTATCTTCACCCATAAATTTCATAGAGATAATGAATTCAAATATATTGTAAATTATTTCAAATAGTGTTAATCGTGTCCAAGAAACTCTCGACTTGAAAGTTATATCTACTTGTTGAATTGGTTTTTCAATACAACAAGACCAAAAGAAAAGTTTTTACAAGAAATATGGGCCTATCATGCAAGCTGATAGGAACTCTCAATTTCTTATTTCGTTGCTAATTCTCTTAAACAAAAGTTTCTAGAAAACTAACCTTTAAACAAAAATAAAATCTTGAAATTGAAGTATAAATAGAGGCTTAGACTTGACCTTCAACCTGCAAAAATTGGGAAAGTTTTTACAAGAAATATGGACCTCTCAAGCATGCTGATAGGAAATCTCAATTTATTGCTTCGTTGCTACTTCTCTTAAACAAAAGTTTCTAGAAAACTAACTTTTAAACAAAAATAAAATCTTGAAATTGAAGTATAAATAGAGGCTTAGACTTGACCTTCAACCTACAAAAATTGGGGGAAAAAATGAATCTTAACCAAAGCTTAAAAAGTTTACATAAAAGGCAATGCCTCTATAATTGGTAATTCTAGTTCCTATATGGCTCCCATCATCTAAGGCACCGTTTGATAGGCACCAATTTTTTGGAGAAAATATAATTAGAATGTCAATTTCCAACTTTTGTGTGTTTGATAGTGTTATATTTTTCATGGAAATTAAGTTTTTGGATTTCTTGGGAGTTGTAGTTTTCTAGCTTTTGTGGGAAATGGTGGGAATTGATTTTCTAGGTAGTTCACTTTTTTTTTTTTTTTGGCAATGGAAACAAATTCTAAGAATTATTGTAAAAAAATGGTTCCCTTTAATCGACAATTTTCATGTAAAACAAAACCAAATGAACACCAAAAAATAGTTGATTTTCTTGGATTTTATTTTTATTTTTTATTTTTTTTGCAATGGAAACAAATTTTATCCCTAATTTCAGTAAATTTCATCCATTTAATTGACAGTTTTTATATAAAACAAAGCCAAACGAACACAAAATTACACTTTTATTTCAACATTTTTCACGTGAAAAATCATACCAATCAAACACAATAATTTAAAATTCTCAGGGAAACAATTTCTAAACAATTCAATTCCCTGGAATTCGTTTTCTTTACACCCAAATTCCATCTTTGCAATCAACCTGACCCTAAGTTTCTTTTCTTGTTTGTTTGTTTGTTTGTTTTTATTTATCTTCATCCATAAATTTCGTGGAGATAATGAATTCGAATGCATTTTTATAGTTACTTCACATGGTGTTAATCGTGTCACACTCTCGACATGAAAGTTATGTCTACTTGTTGAATTGGTTTTTCAATACAACACGACCAAAAGAAAAGTTTTTACAAGAAATATGGGCCTCTCAAGCATGCTGATGGGAACTCTCAATTTCTTGCTTCGTTGCTACTTCTCTTAGACAAATGTTTCTAGAAAACTAACCTTTAAACAAAAATAAAATCTTGAAATTGAAGTATAAATGGAGGCTTAGACTTGACCTTCAACCTACAAAAGTTGGGGGAAAAAGTGAATCTTAACCAAAGCTTAAAAAGTTCACGTAAAAGGCAATAGCCTCTATTGGTAATCCCAGTTCCTATATGGCTCCCATTATCTAAGTTTATTTTTTTTAAAATTTATCTTCATCCATAAATTTCATGGAAATAATGAATTCGAATGTATTATATAATTACTTCAAATAGTGTTAATCGTGTCCAAGACACTCTCGACGTGAAAGTTATGTCTACTTGTTAAATTGGTTTTTCAATACAGAATGACCAAAAGAAAAGTTTAAAAGAAATATGGGTCTCTCAGAGAAGTTATATTTATCATATCACGATCATCATCAGAGACATCTATGTATTCGGGATTCATGTTCCATGCGATCACTTCCACAGTCAAATTTAATACTCAACGCGGTAATTAATATAAACATGAATAAGCATATAATTGCAGTAAATATACAGATAAGATCTCATCTGAAGATAGAATTAATGAAATGATAAAAGAAAAGGATACGTTTTTAATGAAATGGAGTGACTAAGGCTACAAAGAGATAAAGAAGAAACAAAAAGGGATCACACCTTTGGAAGAAGAAGCGCCATCACCACGAGGGCGAAGCTTCATTGTTGATGTGAAGTAAAATGGGGAAAAACGCAATTGTTTCGCGCGTGTTAGTCACTAACAATTAAAAGAGATCAGACGATTGTGTAAGGGACAAACCTCTTGAGACAAAGTCCCAAAAAGGGGGGTTTTTTATTGGCGATGACTTTACAATCGGAAATTAAAAACAGAATGCCTCCAAGGGGCGCAAGCACACGAGTTACTGAAAGAAGTGTTTAAATCTAAGCTAAGAAATTTAAAATTACATGTTCTCTGTTCGAGAGTTTTTGATTCTGTCCCTTTGCTCTATGTCCTTCCTTCCTTTTATATTCGTTAGATGATCTCTTTGTGATCAACCGCCTAAAAACTGTTGGATCGTTCTATAACTGCCCATTTTCCTTGTAATGGCCAACTTGTTATGGAACTACCTTTTCTAACTGCTGTCATTACTCTTTGTCGTTCAACCGTCTTCAATTAAGTTCCTTGAATCGTGGAACGTGATAGGGCTACTTTAATAACTGCTTTGATAACTCCACTTCTTGATAACCACAACACTTTATGTTTTCTAAGACCTTGGGCGACTCGAAGGTTTGGGCGAGAATAGAGTAACAGCTCTGGGCGACTGCATGGCACTTCATTCGCTCAGATTCTGGGCGACTTGCAAATTTAGGCGATGGTGTTACCGCGTTCTTGGGCCTTCCCATTTGGGCCTTCATCTTGAATTGTTTGTTTGGGCTTCGTTCTTTGGGCTATCTGATTTGGGGATCCTCCAATTGGGTTTCATTCCTTGGGCCGTTCGATTTGGGCTGAATTTTTATTTGTCAACAATTACCCTCCAATATGGCAGAATTAATACCAATTATTAAATTTTGCCATATTCACTTTGTGTTTCCAGCAGCATTCGAAATTCTCAAGAATTTCAATCATTGTTTTCTTCCATAGCTTGAAAAGGTGCGACGTTTTGCGAACCCTTATAACCCCCAAACACGCCATTTCACTGCACCATTAAATCACGTCTCATTTTTTCGCGTTTCTCTCTATGATTTACTATTCATCTTTTTGTTTCCCTGCTACGTAACTCTGAAAAAACTTCGTTTCATCCCTAATGGCTACTTCACAATCTCAATCTGGCGACTCCTTTAGTTTTGATGACTTTCAGAAACTTCTGAGCCGTCCATACATAACTCCGAACTTTCTTGCGCCTGCCAATGTCGAACTCAATGAGTTCTACCTAGGTCTTTTCTTCAACAATGCAGAGGCAGTCGAACAGGCGGCGGTGGGCCAGCTGTTTCCTTGTACTCAAGGCCCTCAATTTCTAAACTCTCTACCGTTGGGGTCACTTTGCGAAAGAGGTATTCGCACTTGGCCTAAATCTGATGTAATTTTCCGTGGGTGGCATGCTCGCCTTATGGACCATGGTCCTACTAAGGCACTTTTTGATAATGCTAGGATTTCTGATTTGTTAGAAATCTCTATTCAACTCCCTACTTTTGATTCGGCACTTTTTTCGATCGCTTTGAGTTTTTTGTCTTCTGAGTATAATACTTTTATTTTCCCTCTTGGCCCCATGTCTATTACTTTAAGGGATGTTGGGGCCCTAGTGAATCTGCCACCTTTGGACGATACCATCTTTCTTGGTATCTTGGTTTCTGGTAGCGCCACAAAGTTTGGTAGAAACTACACCGAGTCTTATTCAAGCCTGCAAACCCTTCATAACCATTCGAGCGCTGAGCCTTCCCACACTGAGCGAGTGGCCTTTCTTCTGGTTTGGCTTTGTAAATATGTTTTGTGTGTGCCAAGCATAAAGCCCTCCCTGAGCTATTT
>NC_036240.1:7153342-7167489 GCF_002742605.1 Olea europaea var. sylvestris
TCGCGAGCAACACTATCTGCTAGCACACAAGCGAACAAAAATATAAATATATTAGATAACTTTTTCATAATTGCATCAAGTATTGAAATCGTTTGACACTTCACAAAAAGTTTATAAATAATACAACTAAAACTAATTTTTTTACTTGTTTTATGCTTGATTGACGTGTGTTTGCATAGTCCATCAAATTGTCATAAATTTCTAATTTGATTATATCTTGACCTTTAATAGTCAATTATTTTCTCTCTCTTTGGTAGGATGCACATCCCCAAACTTGCTTTTCAATTGCATTCCCAAGGTGTTTATTCTAAGATTGATCATACAATACTCTTTTCCTTTCTCGCTCAAGTTTAGTTGGGTTTCACCAATGAAAATCACTATCTCAATACGTGATGATTATTCTTAAGTTTGAGTGCTTGTTTGGTAGTGATTTTATTAATTATTTTTTGACCGTTAGAGATAAAGTAGATCCTACCTGTGAGAGAAGAATTTAAAAATGATCGCTGGAATAGTGAAATAACAGTCAAAAAATTAATTTATTTGGCTAAAAATATGTACCAAACAAGCTCTAAATGTTTTTTTTTGTTATTGCTTCAACACACTCTGTTTTTTCCCCCTTCTTCTATTTTTTTGATCTTTTCTTAGATTTTCAAAGGTAGTATTCACTCTACATTGCAGGTAGCCTTCTTCCCTAGTAGATCGTCTCCTAAACATTGGCGATGAATATGACCCAATTACTCAAGACTAACTTCACACAACCATGTATGTAACTTTTTGCTAGATGACACGGCTAATGTAATGCCTTTTTATTTCTTTGAATAAATAATTGAAATCAAACCTCCAGCAGATGGTTTTCACCTAGTCTCTACTTGTTAACCAAAAACATTCCATACAAATATTCAACATGCACGAAATCAACACATATCTAGATAACTCCCAACAATATCAACCACCCCCGAACTAATCCTTTCAATAGGTTAAGTGGTTGTGTTTTTAATCATGATCTTGGTTTTTAAAGACCTAAGTTCATTCAACCTATTCTATCAATGTAACCAATCCAAAAATACATAATAATTATCATGACTATTGCGGTCAATATAATACGTTTTAATATTGCATTACCTATTCTCAATTTATGAAACATAAACAATTTCAAATAATTTCAATTAATCAGCAAGGCTATCCAAGTCACGCAAACACACATAAAAAATTTCAACTTTTTCACTTCTTTTTTTTTTATTTTTTTTTCGAAAATATCACACAAACAAGCAAATAAAACTAACTAATTAATTTACAACCCCAAACTTAAAGTATTCATGGTCCTCAATATGTGCACAAAAGAGGCTTCAAGAAGGGTTAGCAATATCCACAGTGAATATGATGTTTCTTGTTTAGCACTTTCAATGTCTTTTACTTGCTCGTTTTGTAAAATATTTTTATTATATCTGAAAACGAATAGAAAAACAATTAGCAATATATCCATATGCGAATTTATACTAATTTAATTAGGAATCATAATTGTAAGTTAGTTTTGACCTAAAAAAATGATAATAAAAATTGAATGAAGAAAAGAAAGAAGGGGAAAAAAAAGAAAGAATGAAAAAGAAAGGAAGAAAGATTTTTTTTTAAAAAAAAAAAAAGAAAGAGAAAAAATTCATCTTTTTTAAAAGTTAAAAAAAAGAGAGAGAAAAAGAAAGAAAAGAATAAAAGAAAGAAGGGAAGAAAGAAAAGGAAAAACTAGAAATAAAACAAAAAAGGGTGGCGCCTAGTGCCCAGTTTCTGTAATTTTTTTTAATTACAAATGTGTTAAAAAGATGAACATAAAATAACAAAAAAAAAATTAAAATTAAAAGTTTTTCAACTAAAAATTATTCAAATGTGCCTATATATTAAATGCAACCATAATAAACAAAATTAAAAAGTTAAATGTTATAAAGATGAGTTACTTCCCATTAGTTCTTGATTTATAATCTCAAACTCAACTTCAGGCAATGATTTTTCATTGAATTTTTAATAGAACTTTGAAGGTCTTGTTTAGCTTTCGTAGATTGTTGTTGCATCACTTTTTCACTTCTTCCAATATTTTAATTTGTCCTCTTGAATATGGTATGACTTGTCGAAATTATTTGATTCAAACTCAACTAAGAATACTTCGATCTCATCGTCTTTAATCACAAAATCAATGAAGTTTGAGGTTTGTATACTAATCCCATCTTCTTTGACTACCACTAATTCGTTGGCTCCTTTATGTTTAAATCCTCGATTTCTAGACGTTTTTCTTCTTTAGTTGATTTCTTGAGTTGAATAATGAAGAGATCATCCATAAGCACGTTACTTGACTTGTCTGAAATTATTAGATCTTCAATCCTTTTATATTTTTGCATGATGATGTCTCCTGTAACTATTTCCCCATCACCGTCTTATTCTTCATAAGGTTCATCGAAGATAGCTTTCATTACTTTATTTGGAGTTGACAATAACAAGCAATTATTAGTATAATGCAATGTACAACAATATTCACAAGTCGGTCTAATCTTTTCATAAACAATAGATTTGATATTTAGTCCCTTTGGGAAGCCATCTTTATCAAATACGATAGGTTGATTGTATCCCCACTTTTTGACTTATTGCCTAAAGAGGAATTCTCCAAAGAACATGTCACCTTCAATTAATTTTGAATCAATCATTGTGAATTTTGTACCTCTTGCTTCTTTTCATTCCCTCTTAATGGAGCAAAGAAAAACAAGTATAACAACTGAAAAAAAAAGAAAAAACAAATAAAAGCAAGAAATTATTAAAACTAATATTAAATAATCTTAGTCCCCAATAATGGTGCCAAATATTTGTTGTCGATTCTTATATCTCGCAAGTGTACGGATCGTTATAAGTAATAAAGTGGACTTATGAGTTTGGATATCGTTCCCAAAAGAACTACTATTTAACAATTGATTCAATTATTCCTAACTTGAATTTGATCGAAAAAGAAGAAGTTATTTTTCTTTTTTGATTTTCTATTTTAAATATACTAAAACAAATAAAAGTGATTTTTTAATACGATTGTTTAAGTATTAGGATTCATAAGTTCACCATGATTATCCCTTTAATCTCAATAACCAAATTTTACACAATTGATAATGTTTATCTGTTCGAATTTTTCGAATTCATTTAATTTACTCCTCTCGAGTTCTCATCGAGCGTATTTAACTAATTCAATTTCGTAACTCTATGTGAATCAATCTTAATTAAATGCACTTGTATTCTAAGAATTCATGTAAAGATCAGAATAACTAGTATAATTATATCTACGTTTTATACTAATAACCGATTTTTACTACGTGATCTAAACAAATAATCTGCATCTTTACGTAACTGTTGTTCACGAAATCAATGAATTAGTGGCAAATTAATTCAAGCATTAAGAATAGAAGTAAAAACAATTCATAAAATCAATTGGATATTTAAAACTTTAATTAAAATTAAGGCTCAAAAATAGGTTATAATGATTCATCTTAACTAAATACTTAATTACACATCTTGCGAGAAGAATAAGACAAGAAGGAATTAAAGTACATCATCGGGTATTAAGGAAAAACGAGAACAAGATGAAGATCTTATACCAAGAATCCGTCTCTCCTTGTGAAATCCTTGAAACCTTATCTTCTTGATTGATTTCTTGATTTTTCCATCTTTTTGGCTTGAGTACTATATGTATAATGAATCCCCAAGCCTTGACTTGAATGTATGTGTATAATGAAACTACGCAAGCCCCCTTTAATTGTTGGACTAAGGTTTGTATTTATCAAAAAAAATTATGCGAAATCCTTGTTCATTTTGATTTCACTAAAGAGTTTAAATTGGTCTCTACTAAAAAGTTCAAATTAATTTCTACCAGAGTTTAAAAATAAAAGAAAACAAATTTCCTTTTCAATTGAACTCATTTTCTTATGTAACTTCATTCCTCCATCTTTTTTTATTTTGTAATTAAGCCATCTTCATTCCAAAATCATAATAGTTAACCCTAGACAAGTTTCAAAGTTTGCAATTTAATCCTTAAACTTTCCAAATGTCGAATTTAACTCCTAAAACTTATGAATTTTTTTACTGAATGCTTCATTAATATTTCCAATTGATCTCTTGCAATCCGATTAATCTTCAATTGCTTCAAATCAATTCTGATTGAGCACCAAATAGCTTTTTTCATATAAATTGTATCCAAGTTGGAATTTTCCTATAATTTATATAATTTAAACAAATTAAGTAGGTAATTGCTCAATTTATATATAATTAAATAAGAATAAAAGTTCGAACAAGCACATAAAATGTACTTATCACCTATCACATAAATAGTTAAAGGTGACAATAGCATACTTAGAGTATATTGAACAAACCATGTGTCGAGTTTAATTCTATAATATAACCATACAAAGAATTAAATTTAACTTGATCACTTTGTATTTCATTTAAATCCCTAGACAGTGTAATGTATATCTTCTCATGATTTTAATATTTTTCGATTCATCAATAGGTGAGATTAATTTGATTGGTTAAATATTTTGATAAGTTGGTTGCTTGAGAATAAGCGAAATAAAGAACATGAATTCGTGTCTGGAATCGTCGCCCTAAAAAATGATTAGAATAACTACTTAAGTATTTTCTATTAAAAGATGTTGACCCCAAAAAAGTGCCAACAAAATCCTGACCTCGCCCACTTTACATGGAGATCACCCTGAATACTCCGTTAGGAGGGTAGAGGTCATCGACTGAGAAAACGGTCCGACGGCCATTTGCAATCCGACGATCAAGTTAATCGTCGGATGAGAGAAAAGTATGAAAGGCAAGAGATGGAGAAAGGGGGTTTGGTTAGGGTTAGGATAATATACTTTTGTATAAAATGAAATCACACACACATATATAGAACAATGGAAATAGGCAACGTGGGCCGAATCCAATCATAGGCCCAAAAATATCTGGCTTGATTAAATAGGTCCAATTTAATTAAATAGTCGATGCCACGTCAGCAATGTGAGACCCTATCCATCATGCGTATGCCACATAATTTATGGATATAACAATAGTCTCCCAAGTCTGAGTCGTACATTCATGTGCGGATCGAACTTCAAAATATGAGTAGTCAATTAGGTGAGATCTTATAGATTGCCTCAAAATTATGAGTAGCTCCAATAAGCAATGACTTACGAACTGTCTCGAAAATATGCATCGATCCCAAATAAGGGAAGACCTACGTATTAACTCGAAAGATAGATACTGAATATAATTTTTCAAAACTTCGATAGTGCCTCCTCTATAATATGGACTAGACCAACCTATAATACAACATAATGTATTCACCACACATGTACAAAATAAATTAGGGTCTACTTACCCCTCAAATTACTTATGACAATAAAGTAAATAATGACATATCACATTTTTTAAAGATATAATGTGCAGAAGGTCTGTCATACATCATATGAAATCATATGCTTGTACAGCTCAGTGCAACAATATTGCTAATGTAAAGAAATTAACATGCTGACAATAATAAAATAATAATATGGATAATGTGGCATACATATTGGTTGTAGTGAAAATAGTGTTATGACATACTAACAATGATATGATATGCGTATTGGGCATCAGTAATATAATACATATGCTAGCAGTGAAAATGTGATGATACAAAGATACTAGTATCACAATAGTCCCCCAAGTCTGAGTCGAATATTTATATATGGGTCGAAGTTGAAATATAAGCCACTGTAACGAAGTTGATGCAAAGGCGAGACTCTGAATATAAGCAGTAGAGACAATACCCTAAATGTAAGTAGTAGAGGCAGTATTTTGGTCATAAGTAGATGTGATAAGTTGACATCCTTACATAAGAGTGGCACATCCATGTCAAAGACTTCCTCCATGTTATTTGATCCAGCCATGGAAGGGATAATACCTTCAAGGTAGCAAAATATGGCTCCATGTGAGAGGCATCACACTTATCCTTGTTGAGTCCTTTTTTAACCTCTTTGCAAGGGTATCATTTTTCCTTGTGAGGGCTTCCTCCATGGTGTTTGATCTACTCACGAAAGGCTTCGTCTTCGTAGGTATTATGGTATGCCCACCCCTTTCCTTACGAAGGATAAATGACATCTTTGCATGGTGAATGATTCATACATACCAAGGGGCTTCTTGCATGGTAGATGGTTCATCCATGCCCATGTAGGGGATAATATAAGCTCTTTGTAGATAAGTGGATGTTGTTACGTCCCTCACCAAACCACTTCGGTACATTACACCAACTCCTTAGCGAGGTGCCACGTGTCCCTTCGAAGTGGTTTCGAAGTGATAGGCGCCTCGACCAAGTTCGTTAGTTGATGTGCTGCAGGGCACAAGTAAATCTACTAAGTTGTTTGAAGCATCTTCTGGTTCCAAAGCGTGTTATACTTCGAGGTGCATACTCAACAGATCCCCCCGTCGCCAGATTCAGAGAAATCTTTATGTCAGGATCCTTCCATCTCCAAGGATTAATGGATGTGACATCTTCATGGGTTGATTGATGTGACGTATCAACTTTATGTCAAACTCAATTAAGAGGAATTAATTACTCGCCCACTCTAGATGCGGCTAATTGACGCATATGAGCAGACACCTCAGGCCGTCAGATGCATACACGTGTCCTACATCAATGGTGCTCCTCGTCTATAAATGTCAAAAGTTTGGCAAAAGACAAAGGAAATGAAACTCTAACAAAACTAGACACTTCATACTCAAGTATTACATATTCTCATCCCCGCTCTCTTGCACAATTTCGATCACCACCAACTGACTTGACCGTCTGAGTGTATACGGTCGCCGCCGCCCCCGTTGATTCCGACCGTGTGTTATTGTGCACAGGGAGGAACACGTGGAGTATCTCTCGGTTGGCTAAGTGGAGCTCCAATTCATGAGGTCAACAGATGTAACATAACTGAAGAAGAAGCAAAATAAAACTCTGAAAGATAGATAGCTATAATCCATTCAATGCAAATGCATGATGAGTTCTTTGAAAAAAAATACATCCATAATGCAAAAACTCATACGATGAGGAATATCGAGCTGATGGTTTGTCATAAACTATCGGAGTCTTATATGCTGGCCTCGAGATGACGATATCTTACAACTAAGCTAGATGATAGTGAGAGGCGATGAATAAGCATCTAGAGAAGCCAAAAACAAGCATCTGGTGAGGTGGTGAATAAACATCTCACGAATAGCTCTTGAACTATCGGAGTCCTATAAGTGACCTCGGATGAGGGCTTACAGCTAAGTTCAATGACAGTGAAAGGCGATAAATAAACATCTCGTAAAGCTAGAAATAAGCATCTGGCGAAGCGAGGAATAGACATCCTCATTTATAGTTCTCGAACTATTTGAGTCTTATAAGTGGCCTTGGACAGATGAGGGCTTACAACTAAGCTCAATGATAGTAAAAGGCGAGAAATAAACATCTTACAAAACTAGGAATAAGCATTTGGCGAGGCAGAGAATAGACGTCCCGTAAATTGCTCTCAAACTATCGGAGTCTTATAAGCAGCCTCGGATAGATGAGGGCTTGCAGCTAAGCTCAACGATAGTAAGAAGCGAGAAATAAACATCTCACAAAGCCTGGAATAAACATGACAAGGTGGGAATAGACATCCCGTAAATAACTCTTGAATTATCGAATTCTTATAAGTGGCCTCAAATAGATGAGAGCTTACAAATAAGTTCGATGATAGTGAGAGATGAGGAATAAACATCTCGCAAAGTCAGGAATAAGCATCTAGCGGGTGAAGAATAGACATCCCACGAATAGCTCTCGATCTATCAAAGTCTTATCAGTAGCCTCGGGCTCGAATAGACGAGGGCTTATAGCTAAGTACGACGATTGTGAAAGGCGAGAAATAAACATCTTGCAAAGTCAGGAATAAGCATCTAAAAAAGAAAAAACAAATAAAAGCAAGAAATTATTAAAACTAATATTAAATAATCTTAGTCCCCAATAATGGTGCCAAATATTTGTTGTCGATTCTTATATCTCGCAAGTGTACGGATCGTTATAAGTAATAAAGTGGACTTATGAGTTTGGATATCGTTCCCAAAAGAACTACTATTTAACAATTGATTCAATTATTCCTAACTTGAATTTGATCGAAAAAGAAGAAGTTATTTTTCTTTTTTGATTTTCTATTTTAAATATACTAAAACAAATAAAAGTGATTTTTTAATACGATTGTTTAAGTATTAGGATTCATAAGTTCACCATGATTATCCCTTTAATCTCAATAACCAAATTTTACACAATTGATAATGTTTATCTGTTCGAATTTTTCGAATTCATTTAATTTACTCCTCTCGAGTTCTCATCGAGCGTATTTAACTAATTCAATTTCGTAACTCTATGTGAATCAATCTTAATTAAATGCACTTGTATTCTAAGAATTCATGTAAAGATCAGAATAACTAGTATAATTATATCTACGTTTTATACTAATAACCGATTTTTACTACGTGATCTAAACAAATAATCTGCATCTTTACGTAACTGTTGTTCACGAAATCAATGAATTAGTGGCAAATTAATTCAAGCATTAAGAATAGAAGTAAAAACAATTCATAAAATCAATTGGATATTTAAAACTTTAATTAAAATTAAGGCTCAAAAATAGGTTATAATGATTCATCTTAACTAAATACTTAATTACACATCTTGCGAGAAGAATAAGACAAGAAGGAATTAAAGTACATCATCGGGTATTAAGGAAAAACGAGAACAAGATGAAGATCTTATACCAAGAATCCGTCTCTCCTTGTGAAATCCTTGAAACCTTATCTTCTTGATTGATTTCTTGATTTTTCCATCTTTTTGGCTTGAGTACTATATGTATAATGAATCCCCAAGCCTTGACTTGAATGTATGTGTATAATGAAACTACGCAAGCCCCCTTTAATTGTTGGACTAAGGTTTGTATTTATCAAAAAAAATTATGCGAAATCCTTGTTCATTTTGATTTCACTAAAGAGTTTAAATTGGTCTCTACTAAAAAGTTCAAATTAATTTCTACCAGAGTTTAAAAATAAAAGAAAACAAATTTCCTTTTCAATTGAACTCATTTTCTTATGTAACTTCATTCCTCCATCTTTTTTTATTTTGTAATTAAGCCATCTTCATTCCAAAATCATAATAGTTAACCCTAGACAAGTTTCAAAGTTTGCAATTTAATCCTTAAACTTTCCAAATGTCGAATTTAACTCCTAAAACTTATGAATTTTTTTACTGAATGCTTCATTAATATTTCCAATTGATCTCTTGCAATCCGATTAATCTTCAATTGCTTCAAATCAATTCTGATTGAGCACCAAATAGCTTTTTTCATATAAATTGTATCCAAGTTGGAATTTTCCTATAATTTATATAATTTAAACAAATTAAGTAGGTAATTGCTCAATTTATATATAATTAAATAAGAATAAAAGTTCGAACAAGCACATAAAATGTACTTATCACCTATCACATAAATAGTTAAAGGTGACAATAGCATACTTAGAGTATATTGAACAAACCATGTGTCGAGTTTAATTCTATAATATAACCATACAAAGAATTAAATTTAACTTGATCACTTTGTATTTCATTTAAATCCCTAGACAGTGTAATGTATATCTTCTCATGATTTTAATATTTTTCGATTCATCAATAGGTGAGATTAATTTGATTGGTTAAATATTTTGATAAGTTGGTTGCTTGAGAATAAGCGAAATAAAGAACATGAATTCGTGTCTGGAATCGTCGCCCTAAAAAATGATTAGAATAACTACTTAAGTATTTTCTATTAAAAGATGTTGACCCCAAAAAAGTGCCAACAAAATCCTGACCTCGCCCACTTTACATGGAGATCACCCTGAATACTCCGTTAGGAGGGTAGAGGTCATCGACTGAGAAAACGGTCCGACGGCCATTTGCAATCCGACGATCAAGTTAATCGTCGGATGAGAGAAAAGTATGAAAGGCAAGAGATGGAGAAAGGGGGTTTGGTTAGGGTTAGGATAATATACTTTTGTATAAAATGAAATCACACACACATATATAGAAAAATGGAAATAGGCAACGTGGGCCGAATCCAATCATAGGCCCAAAAATATCTGGCTTGATTAAATAGGTCCAATTTAATTAAATAGTCGATGCCACGTCAGCAATGTGAGACCCTATCCATCATGCGTATGCCACATAATTTATGGATATAACAATAGTCTCCCAAGTCTGAGTCGTACATTCATGTGCGGATCGAACTTCAAAATATGAGTAGTCAATTAGGTGAGATCTTATAGATTGCCTCAAAATTATGAGTAGCTCCAATAAGCAATGACTTACGAACTGTCTCGAAAATATGCATCGATCCCAAATAAGGGAAGACCTACGTATTAACTCGAAAGATAGATACTGAATATAATTTTTCAAAACTTCGATAGCGCCTCCTCTATAATATGGACTAGACCAACCTATAATACAACATAATGTATTCACCACACATGTACAAAATAAATTAGGGTCTACTTACCCCTCAAATTACTTATGACAATAAAGTAAATAATGACATATCACATTTTTTAAAGATATAATGTGCAGAAGGTCTGTCATACATCATATGAAATCATATGCTTGTACAGCTCAGTGCAACAATATTGTTAATGTAAAGAAATTAACATGCTGACAATAATAAAATAATAATATGGATAATGTGGCATACATATTGGTTGTAGTGAAAATAGTGTTATGACATACTAACAATGATATGATATGCGTATTGGGCATCAGTAATATAATACATATGCTAGCAGTGATAATGTGATGATACAAAGATGCTAGTATCACAATAGTCCCCCAAGTCTGAGTCGAATATTTATATATGGGTCGAAGTTGAAATATAAGCCACTGTAACGAAGTTGATGCAAAGGCGAGACTCTGAATATAAGCAGCAGAGACAATACCCTAAATGTAAGTAGTAGAGGCAGTATTTTGGTCATAAGTAGATGTGATAAGTTGACATCCTTACATAAGAGTGGCACATCCATGTCAAAGACTTCCTCCATGTTATTTGATCCAGCCATGGAAGGGATAATACCTACAAGGTAGCAAAATATGGCTCCATGTGAGAGGCATCACACTTATCCTTGTTGAGTCCTTTTTTAACCTCTTTGCAAGGGTATCATTTTTCCTTGTGAGGGCTTCCTCCATAGTGTTTGATCTACTCACGAAAGGCTTCGTCTTCGTAGGTATTATGGTATGCCCACCCCTTTCCTTACGAAGGATAAATGACATCTTTGCATGGTGAATGATTCATACATACCAAGGGGCTTCTTGCATGGTAGATGGTTCATCCATGCCCATGTAGGGGATAATATAAGCTCTTTGTAGATAAGTGGATGTTGTTACGTCCCTCACCAAACCACTTCGGTACATTACACCAACTCCTTAGCGAGGTGCCACGTGTCCCTTCAAAGTGGTTTCGAAGTGATAGGCGCCTCGACCAAGTTCGTGAGTTGATGTGCTGCAGGGCACAAGTAAATCTACTAAGTTGTTTGAAGCATCTTCTGGTTCCAAAGCGTGTTATACTTCGAGGTGCATACTCAACAGATCCCCCCGCCGCTAGATTCAGAGAAATCTTTATGTCAGGATCCTTCCATCTCCAAGGATTAATGGATGTGACATCTTCATGGGTTGATTGATGTGACGTATCAACTTTATGTCAAACTCAATTAAGAGGAATTAATTACTCGCCCACTCTAGATGCGGCTAATTGACGCATATGAGCAGACACCTCAGGCCGTCAGATGCATACACGTGTCCTACATCAATGGTGCTCCTCGTCTATAAATGTCAAAAGTTTGGCAAAAGACAAAGGAAATGAAACTCTAACAAAACTAGACACTTCATACTCAAGTATTACATATTCTCATCCCCGCTCTCTTGCACAATTTCGATCACCACCAACTGACTTGACCGTCTGAGTGTATACGGTCGCCGCCGCCCCCGTTGATTCCGACCGTGTGTTATTGTGCACAGGGAGGAACACGTGGAGTATCTCTCGGTTGGCTAAGTGGAGCTCCAATTCATGAGGTCAACAGATGTAACATAACTGAAGAAGAAGCAAAATAAAACTCTGAAAGATAGATAGCTATAATCCATTCAATGCAAATGCATGATGAGTTCTTTGAAAAAAAATACATCCATAATGCAAAAACTCATACGATGAGGAATATCAAGCTGATGGTTTGTCATAAACTATCGGAGTCTTATATGCTGGCCTCGAGATGACGATATCTTACAACTAAGCTAGATGATAGTGAGAGGCGATGAATAAGCATCTAGAGAAGCCAAAAATAAGCATCTGGTGAGGTGGTGAATAAACATCTCACGAATAGCTCTTGAACTATCGGAGTCCTATAAGTGACCTCGGATGAGGGCNTTCATCTCACCCTATCTCTGCCATTGCTGAGACAAGTAAACCTAATACATGTCTTCACTCCTCTTCTTCAAATTGGGCCGTTGATTCTGGTGCCACGGATCATATGACAGGTAATCCTAGTCTCTTCTCCACTTTTTAATCACATACATCTCCTTCAAATGTTACTTTAGCTGATTATTCTATTTTTTCTGTTCTTGGCTCTGGCACTATTAATCCAACCCCGTTAATTTCCTCATCCTCTGTCTTAAGTCTACCACAATTTTCATTCAATTTAATGTCCATGAGCAAACTTACTCGAACCTTAAATTGTTGTGTCTCATTTTTTCCTAATTACTGTCTTTGTCAGGATCTTGTGAAGAAGAAGATTATTGGTAAAGGACGTGAATCGAGCGGCCTCTATATTCTAGATACCCAAGTGCCTAAGTCCATTGCATGTTCAAGTGTCTTAACCCCTTCTGAAGCACATTGTCGGTTGGGACATCCGTCTTTATCCTTGTTACAAAAATTACATCCTCAATTTTAGAGTGTGTCGTCTTTAGATTGTGAGTCATGTCGATTTGCGAAACATCATTGCATGTCCTCAGTTCTTTGAGTCCATAAAAGAGCTAGTTGTCCTTTTGAGTTAGTACATTTAGATGTTTAGGGTCTTTCTCCTGTTGTGTCCAAATTGGATTTCATTATCTTGTTACCTTTGTTGATAATTTTTCTCGTGTGACTTGGCTTTATTTAATGAAGAATCGTTTTGAATTATTTTCTTATTTTAGTGCCTTTTATGCTAAAATTAAAACACAGTTTAATGTTTCGGTACATACTTTGAGAAGTGATAATGCAAAAGAATATTTTCCAATTCTTTCCAGATTTACATGTTTCAGAATGGTATTCTTCATCAATTCTCGTTTGTTGACATACCTTCTCAGAACGGTGTGGCTGAAAGAAAAAATAGACATCTTCTTGAGATAGCCAGAGTACTCATGTTCCAAATGCATATTCCTAAACAATTTTGGGCCGATGCAGTCTCCACAGCCTTTTTTTGATTAATCGAATGCCTTAATCCGTTCTTCCTGGTGAGACTCCTTATAGTGTCATTTTCCCTACTAAACCATCATTTTCTATTGAACCTACAATATTTGGTAGTACTTGTTATGTTCGTGACGTTCGTCCTCATGTAACTAAATTAGATCCCAAATCCTTAAAATGTGTTTTTCTGTGTTACTCTCGTCTACAAAAAGGGTATCGATGCTACTGTCCGAGTCTTACCAAGTATCTTGTGTCTGCTGATGTCACCTTTCTGGAACATACTCCTTTCTTTCCCACTTCTTTTAGTAAGGGAGAGGATGATGATCTGTTGATTTATCATGTCACTTACCAGTCAAATAATGTTGTTTCTATACCCGTTGTTCCCACATTACCCCCACCTATTAACCAGATGTACTCCAGACGACGAAACCCTCCTAATGCATGTTCGACACCTGACTCTTCTTCAACATCGGATCCAATGTCCAATGATCTTGAACTACCTATTGCTCTTCGCAAAGGTAAACGATAGTGCACTTATCATATTTCATCATTTGTTTCTTATAATCACTTGTCCTTTTCTTCTTGCTATTTTGTTGCCTTCATAGATTCCGTGACTCTTCCAAAAATTGTTCATGAAGCCTTATCCCATAC
>NC_036240.1:7175419-7179053 GCF_002742605.1 Olea europaea var. sylvestris
TCCTTTGAATGAAGGAACTGTCATTTTTATATTTCCCAAGTTTCCATCCAACTCCTCCCTGCGATCATTCCGACCCCGTCTGTCGAACCTATCGCCTCTATTCCTCATCCTTCCCATCTCAATACCGTGAAATTCATCTTCGCCCATGTCACTCCCATATCCATACTCCTCTCACCTTTCCCTCCTAGGGTCCCATCTATCCGGTCCTTTGGCATTGGATACATTCACTCGATGCCCCCGACTAAGATTAGCCACCGATGTATCCAATCTATTCATCCAACCCTCCTGCTTCTCCAACCTATCTCTCACATCTCCAAACGCCCTTTTAAACCTCTGCACTAAATCCTCCGTTGCATTGCTATTATTGTCTTGTCGGCTTGAGTTTGATTCTGCCCTTTCTGACATCCTAATACTAAAATTTTATTTTACTGTCTCACCAAAAGTCACTCGGAACACACAAAATGCTTTTACCCTCTATTAAGCTCATCTCTCTGCCTTTTACCACTCAGTTCTTTCAACAATTGCCTCTAGGAGCAATCAATGAACTCAATCAATCAATCAATTCGTGTAGAATTTTCCAAACCGGATGTGACTCAATAATTGTAACAAAGGACTCAAAGAAAACTTTTAAGACTTGATTTGAATTGAAGGAATGGAGTGATTCAATGTGTCCAAGTAATTTAGAAACGATAATGAATAATAAAAGTTGGTATTTGACGGATCAATAATATTCAACAAGTTTTTTTTTAATGTACAGATGAACAGTAATTTTTTTTTAGATCCGAAAATCAATAACAAAACCAACAAAGAAAAGGAAAACTGATTTGGGCAAAAATTGAGCCCAAAAACGAAATTTGAAGATTTTTGATAAAAAATTTTAGATCAAAGATCAAGAAAATCTTCTGGAAACAAGAACACAAGAAATTGAAAAAAATATATTAGAAAATAAAGGATATAACCTGATTAAATTGGAGTCAAAACTCTGATACCAACTGATGCGAACTCCGTAGCAATGGAAACTACGAAACCCACGACGAGATTGATGCGGAACCCAAGAACGCCAATACTAACTCGGTTTTGGATCTTGAACCCCAAGAATTGAACCAAGAAACCCTAGATTAGTGAAAAACCTAAAACCCCTTGAATTACAATTAAAAGAACCCACAATCCGATTGATTAGAACGCCACAAGAAGTTGAATCTTGATAAGTTTCAAGATTGTTCAAGAAGAATAATAAATTGAAAGAATAACTCTCTCTCTATAACATTAAGCAATAGTCAAAGTTCAAAAGTCTTTACAATGAAAAAATATTCTCCTATTTATACTATTCCTCGAATAAAAGTCAAAAGGAAATATAATTCTAATAATCTAACAAAATTCCTAAAATATTCGTCCAATATGGTAGGAGTTTGATTAAGAATGAAATTCTAGTAAAATAAGGAAAAACACGAAAAAAGGAAAATCGCATCCAGAAATGAACCATGCGGTCGCATGGTTAAAACATGTGCGGCCGCATGGTAATAGAATTTCGGCCAATTGTAATCTCGGTCTCATGTTGTGCGGTCGCACCGTGCGGCCGCATGGTTACACTGCCCACTCTCGTCTTCGGCTGCTTGTAACGCATTGATCCATTTTGTTTCGGCCTTCGACCCGAACACGAAACTTGTCCCATTTTGAGTCTCGAACATGGTTCCATCAAAAGTTTCTTGAACGAGCAATCCTATCGCTTGTTTCACTTGCTTTTTCCTTGATCGCGTCATTGGTCTGACATCGACTATCAACGGGTCTCGTCCCGCACTTGCCTTCGTCGGGCTCGACTCCTGGATCATATCAGGCTTAATCTATGCGGTCGCATGGTTAAGCCTTTTTCTTCTTCTTGATTTTGAACAACAAACAAATAAATTTCAACATGATCTTTATCTCATTTGAATCATGATTCCTTGTGTTCAAGAGATCCAGGCGGAATGTTGAGGTAGGAAGGGTAAATGAGGAATTCTATCTAACCTTGCTTGCTACCAAAATCAAGATAAACCATGAAAATAAAATCGCTTCTAGAAGCAAAACTACGTCCTCTTTTCTATATTTTTCTCTTCTTTTTTTATGGTAGATTTTTCTATTTTTGGTAGATAACTGCTTTCCAAGGATCAAATATGGCCGATTTTTCAACCTTTACCGAAAGGCTCCTTTCTTCAAGGGAAAATTCGTATGCTTAAATTGAGCCTTTTTTCATACTTTGGAGGTATTCTTAACTCTTTAGGTAGAGAACTGCCTAAAAATTTCTTCATTTTTCAGTGGCTTTTTGAATGTGGTGTTAACATGGTTAGTGTGTCATTTCTACAGACAATAACAATTTGTTGATCCCAAAAATGTGCCATTAGAATCGTGACCTCGCCCCCTTCACGTGGAGATCATCTGTACACTGAACACCCCCTTAGGAAGCAAATGATGTCGGTTGAGATAAAAGGTCGGGTGATCGTTTGCACTCCAACTGTCAGGTCCAGGGCCAAACAAGAGAAAAATATGAAAGCGCAAAAGACGGGAAAATGAGTTTAGTTAGGGTTAGGATAAGATACTTTTGTTTGAAACAAAATCACATATGTAGAGAGAAATGGAAATGGGCCAAGTGGGTCGGATCCAATTATAGGACCAAAAATATCTGGCTTGATTAAATAGGTCCAATGGAAGATCCAATGGCTTGATTAAATAGGGCCAAGTGGGTCGGATCCAATTATAGGACCAAAAATATCTGGCTTAATTAAATAGTCGATGCCACGTCAGCCAATGAAAGATCCCCTCCGTCATGCGTATGCCATGTAATTTATGGATATAACAAACAGTTAAAATTTGAGCTCAATGTTTAGCGACGGCTAAATTTTGACGTCGGTGTCTAGTTCACATGATCGTTAAAGAAAATTGTAGTTAAGTTAGTAAGAATAATTAGAATGGCAAAACAGTCATTTATGTTCGAACCAAATTATCGAATATCGAACGAGGATAAAATACATACATGGTAGGTCAGAGGAAAGTATTACACATTTATTAGCTTCTACGATTTATATATTATAAGATTCCAGTCGTTTTCTTTTAATGGAAAAAACGAAGATTAATAATTAGATTAAATGGTCTAGGGTCGTTTAGACAAGATCTAATTATTGGAGTTTGGATAATATATGTCCGATCAGGTCTCGCTAGTAGCTCTATAAAGTATTGAAACTTAATTAAGGTAATTATAATAGTTTTGAACTTATTTATAATTACAATAAAATTTGTATTCAGTTGTAATTACTATAAAAATTTTAAACTGAATTATAATTATAATTTTAGGACTACACATGTAATCAAATGTAAATTAATTGAATATGGACTTTAATTAAAACTCCTACTTGAATTTTAATTAAAACTCCTATTTGAATGTGGAATTATTATTGTAAAAGGATTGTAACTATTACATTTTTATAAATAGAGATTAAATGTAATCTAGATATCCTATAGAAGAGAACAATTATAATTCAGTAATACACTAATACCATAGCGTTCAAATTTGGAGGAAAAAAAAGAGAGAAAATAATTATTTTATTGCTTTATTCAATCGTCCAGTTCAAAAATTAATTTTTTTATATAATTAAAAGAGTAT
>NC_036240.1:7183235-7238581 GCF_002742605.1 Olea europaea var. sylvestris
TTTGGTGCAATAGTTAGAGATGTCCTTATATCTTAACAAATTTAAGATTTTCCATCAGAAACTACTTTCCATATAAAAGAACTCCTTTAACAGTTAGGATTCCCAAAATCAAGAAAATTATAATTCCTAATCCCAAAACACTACTTATTCACTTATTTTTTTTGGGTTTTGCTGAGTGCCAACTATCCCCCACACAATAGGGGAGTCCACTCTTTTTTTATTCGGCATCCCCTCTCTTGTGAGGCACCCCGGTGTACACTAAGCAAAACTCTATTTTTTTACTTATCAACTGGGACAAGGACAAGGATTGGTTACATGGACATTACCTCATAGTTTACTATGTGATATCATATACACCATATATTTTAAATCTTGAAATTATATGAATGCACTGCCACCCTCCACAGAGGGGATGTAGCAAAATTCTTGGTTTTATTGCCTTATTTGGTACCAATCCGTGCTTATAAAACGCAGAAGATGTACGTTTTTAATCTCTCACGAGAATAGAAGATGGATTGCGGCAAGGTCGTACTTGATGCAATTAATCAGGTGCTCTTTGCGTACAGTTGTGGCCTACTTGGTTTCTCGACGGCACTTGAAAATAAGAAATTTTATTAACATCAATATGAAGAAAATGAGAAAGTGGAAGTCTTGTGTGTGGAGATGAATATTTGCATAAAGAAGTGGCTTTCTCGATTTTCTCTTTTCGCCCCCGTCTGCAAAGCTAAAGTGTTCCCAACGCAGAAAGACAATGCAAGAAATCGGCATTGAAGTAGAAATTCCCATCTCCAGGAGATAAATAACATATTCTATCATTTAAAGAGTATCTATGAATTTAGAGAATAAAAATTTTGAAGTATTCCAACAGGCTCTTTATATTTAACATTTAATTTTATTACTCTAAGAAAATATTTATTATTTTTTTCCATCTTTTATTTTAATTAGTTTTTCTCTAGATTATTATATTATTATTTTACATTTAAAATTGAAATACTTTGAATGCATTTAATTATAGAGAGAGAGAGAGATCTAAATTAAAATATTAATTGAAAAAGTTTCTTGAAGCATGATTTTAAGGGTTGATTATTTAAAATAGGGAACATCTCATGTTTAAAGAGTATCTTGAAGATGTTCTTATTCATACTAAATTTTTTGTTATTTTTTTCTTCGGTAATACTTTTTCTCATGTTCGATGAGAAAAATGTACAGAACACTGTTGTTCAATAAAAATTTCGTTATGTGAGATGTTCCCTTTTAAATTTCTTAGGAACAAAGTTTATCTTCATGGTCTCACTAACATTGGAGATGAAAATTTGATTTTAATTTGAAATTAAAGTCAACAATTAATTTTACCAACATGAGAACACAACTTTTCAACTATAAAATTCATGAACTTTTATTAAACTCTATTAAAAATCTAATTTTAATAGACACCAAATAGGGGCTTACAAAAGAATCATGTATTTATCAATGTCAATAATCTAGGTTCTTATAAAAGAAATCTTTTGTCAATTTTGTTGGGAGGAAATTGAAAAATAAAATAAAAAACAATATTTCCAGCCAAGGACTGTAACTAAGCAGAAAATACATTCAACAATTTTTGTCTTATCTAGTTAAAAATCGTTTACATAGAAATTACGAATTGAATTCGAGAAATTACTATAAGTGCACAATCCCATGAACTAGCGGCATCATGTTAACTTGGAAGAAATTTTTGTGGGCATTCCATACTAAAGTTCAATAGTATCGAGTTATTACACAATGTACGAATGTAAGGATATTTAACTTGACCAGTTGGTATCTTGCACACAATTCCTCCATCGAATTGTAGAAAAGCATACAGATCAATCAGTTCTTCAAATTTGGCGGATTCAAAGAGATGATCTTGAAAATACTTGTCATCATAGTGTGTTCCATATGTATTCCAAAGCACCTGCATACAAAACACAATAAGAATGACCTTTTCAATTTGGCCCAGGTGGTATTTTCTTCTTGCTTCTATGCTTACTACTTCTATAATGTGTCAGGAAAATTGCGAAACTGACCTCAAGAAATATATAAAAGGACAGATAAACAAGAAAATTCATTTCAAGATCAACAAGAAAAGATTGACAGAGAAATGGAAATTGAGTAACTCATCAAACAAGCTGCATACGTATACTACGGATGAGAGAATAATGTGTGGAACTCCTATATAATTAATTGCCAACGTCAACCTTTTTGATTACTTTGAAAAAGTCAGCCGTTCGTGTGATCAGTTCAATCAGTTCTTCAAATTTGCCTGGATTCAAAGAGAGGATCTTGACAATACTTGTCATCGTAGTGTGTTCCATATGTATTCCAAATCACCTGCATACAAAACACAATAAGAATGACCTTTTCAATTTGGCCATATTTCAAATTTCTATAATGTGTCAAGAAAATGGCGAAACTGACCTCAAGAAATATAGAAAAGGAAAGATAAACAAGAAAATTTATTTCAAGATGAACGAGAAAAGACTGACAGAGAAATGGAAATTGAGTATTTTCTGCTTTAACTCATCAGACAAGTTGCATACATATACTACGCATGAGAGAATAATGTGTGAAACTCCTATATAATTAATTACCAATGTCAACCTCTTTGATTACTTTGAAAAAGTCAGCCATTCGTGTCAGAATAATTGCATTCAGTGTATAAATATTTAACAAAAATCATATGCACTGCACGTGCTTTAGCCTTTATGCATAGCAAATTTTATGTACATCAATTCTACACTTGACCGTCATAAATCATCTGAAAGATAAAACGTGCAGGATTTAAAACTGTTTGAGCGGCACATTAGTCAAACACCATTACAGTTCTAATTCAGCACAGTATCCTACAAATCTGGTTAGCTTCAAGTGGAACTCATATGCCTGAAATGGAGCTGGAATCTTCTTTATAAACAATGATCATTAGGACTATAATGGGTCGTTTAGTAATGTTGGTGCCTAGTGCTAGATAATATTAAAGAAAAAATGGGAATGATTCCAGTATAATATTGTATATCAAACATGTCCTAACTGAAAATGATGCATACAGGAGTGGTTGAAACTAACCCTTTTTATATTGGGATTCACTCCAATATAATCTTATTGTTTAATTATTTGAGATAAAGTTTTGACCATCCATCAAAGAAAAAAGAATGGACCGTGCACAGTTCTCAAGAAATCCTTCGACGTGTTGAGGGCAAAGACAGATGACTGAAGACTAAGTATTATGCATTATAAAACTGGAAATGCCTTGGTTTAAAGATTTGTAAAGACTAAGTCTCTGTTTGGTAGGGATTATAATCAAGATTTTAATCTAAGTCAAAGTTAACAATTAATTTTAACCATATATTTCATGAGACTCACAATTTTTTAACTACACATTTTATCAATTTTTATCAAAATCTATTAAAATATGATTTTTAGTTAAACCAAACAGGGACTTAGTTTCAATGGCACTATAATAAGAAAAATGGAACAAGAAATCAAACGCCTGGATTTAAATTGTTCACCCTCAACAAGAAAATTACGTCTACTTGTTGAATTGAGTTATCAATACAACACAGCCAAAAGGACAAGTTTTTATGAGAAATATGGCCTCTCAGCTAAAATAGCTAGCGTGTTATATCAGAAAACAATAAAGTTTTGAGCACTTGATGATGCAAAACCAACCTTAAGCTAGGTTTCAAGAACATACTCCCTTTCCAAGTTATAATTGAAGTATGAATCTCAAGTCAGACTCTCTTGATTTCCTTGGGTTCTCTGAACAGTCACCCACAGTCCTGTAATGGAATAAAAACAAAAATGAGAAACTGGGCAAAGAGGAGAGGAAAATTACACCTTTCCTTTCGAGCACAATACAAAGTACCATTAAAAGCTCTTTAGAGAATCTAACTTACCCTTCAAACAGTTTTCTTTTCATCTCTTGTAACTCCAAAAGCCTTTCCTCAATTGTAGCTTTAAAAAGAAACCTCACAATCCTAGTGATAAATATAACACTTAAGAGGGCTTACGTGATAGAACATTAATCAGAAAGATATCAGAAAATGCACACCTGGTTGGTTTGTATTGTCCTATTCGATGTATTCTATCTTGAGCTTGCTGCTCGACCAGAGGATTCCAGCTAGGCTCCATCAAGAAAACCTACCAATAATTAAGACTAGCAGTATAAGCTAAAAGTGTTAACCGCATAAAGCTTGTCAAAATCACAGATACACCTTCATTTTCAGATTTCTAAAATTGAAAATAAGCATTTCTCTTGGTGTTAACCACAAACCAATGAGTCCATACATTTGATGCCACGGTAACATTGAGCCCAACACCTCCGACTTTAAAGGTCGTAAGGAGTATTCTGCAAGAAGGATCCTCTTTAAATTTTTTGATAGCAGCAGGTCTCTCATGTTTGGGCGTATACCCATCTACTTGCACACAGAGCACTCCTGACTGCAAAGAAACGTGTTAATCTAGTTTTCTCCTTGTTATACAAGTAAAAGCAAAACACAACACACATGTCGTACCCTCTTAAGAGCGAAATGAATAAGATCCAAAAATGATGAGAATTCGCTGAAGACAATTCCCTTTGCAGAACCATCCCTTTCAAACATGTCACTGATTTCCTCCCTCTGATATTAATTTACTGATCAGAATAAGCAAATACGGGACTAAAGAATAAAGAAATAGGTATTATTTTCTAATAAATTCACAAAAACGCCTTTTTGTTTTTTATTCTTTTTTTCCATCTAGGATTACCTTAAGTCGTCAAAAATAATAACTATGTTTATATTACTAAATTCCTCCTGTCACCTTGATACCTATTGACTATCTCTTTTGCTTGGCTTGGAAGTCGTAGGAAGAGTAGAGTTTAGTTTCCCCTTTGTGGGTTTTTTGCTTTGTGTAGGTGGGTGAGTGAGGGGAGGGGGGAGGGGTTCAATTTTAACTTACCAAAGCTTCTATTTTGGTGCTTGACTGAAAATTTTCAATTTTAATTCTATCCAAAATACTTGACTTTGCTTCGCTTTTCTTCTTGCCAGTGAAATCAACAGTAAGTGGTTTTGAACACAAAGGGCAGGAACTGGAAGGCAGTGAAGACAAACAAGATTTGCAGAAGATGTGTACACATGATATCACCTGAAACAATGACAAAATACGTATTAGAGAAATGAATGAAAAAAGTGATAAAGCCAGAAAAAGATCTTGTGATGATTCGGGAGAATGCACACCCTTACTCAGATAAACAAACTTGTGATGATCCGGGAAAATGCACACCCGTACTCAGATAAAACAAACCATATCAGTAAGCTACTAACTGCATGATAAACTACAGATATACATATAAAACAATTCTGATGCAACACTAAAATTAAGTGTATTCTAGCTGAAAAAATGAATTAAATTAATGTCAGATTCTTTAGTTACTTTTTTGACAGCATCTAAGAAAGTTCAGAGAATACTCAAAGATGATCATTACCTGGAAATTGAGCAACGAATATCTGAATATTTAACGAAACTGAACTCTCTCCTTCAACTATATGTTAAGCACAGACCCATTGGCACATAAATCCAAAAAGTGGAATATTTATCTCTCGTCATTGTCTATTTGCCAAGTATGCACGTGCACATAGGATATGAATAGACTCCATTAGGTTATAAGAGAGGTTTTTTGGTCCTCTAAGGACAATTATAATTAAGCATCTTCAAAGGGAAATTGGGTAGATTCTAAAAAGATTAATTTACACAATGAGTAGATTACTCGACCAGGTTTAGGACCAAAAACAATATACCAAATGATTGAATAAAGTAACAACTTACGCGAAGACCTTCTACGGGGTCGTCACACAAGCCACATTGTTCAGTACCCTTTTCTTCAGTTGCAAAAATCTGAAAGTAAGGGTGGTCGGCTACCTGTAGTAGATAACAAATGAAAGAACTCGAGTTAACAAAAGACATCTTTTAAATTACTGGATAATGGGTTGTCATCTGGGTATAACAAATCTTAGATACTGATATTGGGTGTACAAATTAGATTTTCTGTAAATTTACTGTGAGCTTCTAGATCACATTATTCCTAATCATTTTAAAATTATACAAATATTTGTGTGCGCTTCCAACATTCCTTCCATTTTTGTATAAATTACAAATTCCAGGAATGCATTTAACAATGTGTTACATGTAAAAATATCAAATTTTCAAGGAGCAGAAGAACCCATAACCTTCCGTAGGTGCAATACAAGATCAAATACGTAATTGAATAGGATATCATTCATCGGTGTTCCAGCCTCAACATCTCTGCACATAGAAAAGTTCATCGTGCAACAACGAGAATGAACTACAAAAATAATATTCTGATATTATGAGAAAATAAAACCCAAATCTCCAGTATGTATATGCAATTGAGCAACTTTTTTTCCTTGAAAAAACTTTCACAATATTAAGGTCTCAATTTTCAATGACTGCAGAACGAAGCCAAATAACTGAACATACCAGCCATATAAGACTTTTAAAAATGAGGAGAGCATCATTCACAAAGAAAAAAAAAAAAAAAAAAAAAAAACAATAATAATGGAAAAAATATAGCTTTAAAAAAACAAAAATAGGCAAATGAACCCTTCAATATCTAAAAAAGAGGTGTCTATGAACTTCATGGACAAATTAAACAGAAAAGCCAAATGGAATAACAAAGTTGGGTACTTTCAATGAGTCTAACAATAGAGAGAACTGCAACCTGAGATTGATAATTAATAAGATATGGTTGAATGTAAAAGAAATTAACCATCGTATTGTGGATAGAAGAACTGATGGGGAAGCATTAATAATTCTTGTAATAAGAACTGAAATAAGAAATATATTAAAATAACTTGCTTCGTATTGATTGAATGATAATTGTGAAACCAAGGAGAGTAATGGAATGGAAAGACCACAAAAAACAAGAATTCAATTTTTACATTAGCCTCAGCTGAGTACAACCTTTTATAGGACTAGAATACCTACCAAATTCAAATATATGCTAAATCTACAAATAAGGAAAAATATATATGTTGTCTATAATGAAACCGGTACATAAGGTAACAAATAAATCATCAAATCTACATCCATATTCTGAGATCTTCAACACTCCCCCTCAAACTGGATGATACAAGTTAAATAATCCCAGCTTGTCCACCATTTTTTCAAACATGGGTTTAAACAACCCTTTTGTCAATAAGTCTGCAGCGTGTTCTGATAAGGGCAAGTACACCATGTATATTGTTCCATTTTCTATCTTCTCTTTGATAAAATGTCTATTTACTTCAATATGTTTAGTCCTGTCATGATGAACAAGATTGTGTGGCATTGCATTAGCTACCTTGTTATCACAATAAACTTTTATTGGCTTATTCCCCTGAACACCAAGTTCATCCAACAGTAACTTTAGCAACATTATTTCACAAATTCCATGTATCAAAGCTCTAAATTCTGCTTCAGCGCTGCTCCTGGCCACAACTGGTTACTTCTTACTTCTCCAAATGACTAGATTTCCCCACACGAGGGTACAATAACCGATTGTAGATTTTTCGTCCATTACCGATCTTGCCCAATCAGCATCGGTGTAGGTTTTAATAGATCTTTCAGAATTCTTTCTTGAAAAAAGTCTAAGACCAGGAGTCCCTTTTAAATATCTCAAGATTTGACAAACAGCTTCCATATGCTCCGTAAATGGAGCATGCATAAATTGGCTCACAACACTAACTGCAAAAGCAATGTCAAGCGTAGTATGAGATAGGTAAATGAGCTTACCCACTAGGCGCTTATATCTTCCCTTATCAATAGGTGTGCTTCCTAAACAATCCCCTAGTTTATGATTGGGATTTATAGGAACATCCATTGGCTTATTTCCTAACATATTTGTTTTTTCTAAAAGATCCAAGACATATTTTCTCTGTGAAATGGAGATGCCATTTCTATTCCTTGCAACCTCCAGGCCTAGAAAGTATCTTAAAGGGCCTAAATCTTTGATCTCAAACTCTGCTGGAAGAGCTTTCTTCAGCCTCTTAATTTTTTCATAGTCATCACCTATCAGAACTATATCATCCACATAAACAATTAGGATGGTAATTTTTACGTCCGAGTTGTTGTAGAACACAGTGTGATCAGATTAGGCTTGCTTATATCCTTATTGACATACAACTTTCTTGAACCTACCAAACCATGCTCGTGGAGATTGTTTTAGCCCATATACGGATTTTTCCAGTGTACCTTGCCTTCATCAAACCCAGGTGGAAGTTCCATATATACTTCTTACATGTTACTGTTCAGAAAAGTGTTTTTGACATCCAGTTGTCGAAGTTTCCAAACTAGATTTGCTGCTAGTGACAAAAAAACCCTTAATGTGTTTAATTTTGCTACGGGAGTAAAGGTTTCCTAGTAGTCAACTCATAAGTCTGAGAATATCCCCTTGCTATTAATCTGGCTTTATAGCATTCTACCAATCCATCTGACTTGTATTTAACTAAACCCATCTGCACCCAACAGTTGACTTATCCTTTGGTTTTTCCACAATCTGCCAAGTTCTATTCTTATTCAAGGTTGTCATTTCTTTCTCAACTGCCTTTCCCCATTTCAGAATTGACGGGGCTTCGTAAATAGATTTTGGTATCTCAATTAACGACAGATATACAGCGAGAGCTAAACTGATCTATATAGATGAGTGTATCCAATGAAGTTGGAGATAGGATGTTGTGTACAAAATCTAACTCTTTCTGAGTGCAATTGGGACATCCAAATCATTAGTAGAGTCATTTTGTGGGATAGACAAATCACCTGAGTTCAGAACGGATTCATGGTTCTGCTGTTGAACTGTGAGATATTCCACTTTCTCAGGGTTTTTCCTCTTGGAATAAACACGTTGCTCTAGTGTTATTGCAATCTGTTTGTCTCGCCGTGTCATTAGACTTGGTTGTACAAGGGAATCAGTGTGTTGTGGATCAACTTGTTGTAGGTCATCAGGAAGTGAATTGGTGGATGAAGTTGTTTTTAATATGGGAGAGTCTGATTCTTCTATGGGTGATATAGGTAGCTGTGGTGTAGTTTCCCAAAAATGCCCATCATTATTGTGTTCTTCCCCTTTAGGGGAATTTTGGAGAAAATAGGGAAGAGATTCAAATAAAGTAACATCCATAGATATGTGGTACTTATGAGTAGTCGGAGAATAACACTTGTAACCCTTTTGGGTTGGAGAATATCTTAAAAACACACATTTTCTAGCTTTAGGGTCGAACTTGGTACGTTCATGATCTTGGATATGAGTAAAGACAGTACAACCAAACACTTTTAAAGGTATAGGAAGTATTGATAGGATTTGGGGGTATACATTTGACAGAACTGTTAATGGAGTCGATAAGGTGTGTACCCTTGTAGGCATTCTGTTTATAAGGTAGCATGCAGTGAGAACGCATCTCCCCAGAAAATTTTTAGAACACTACGAGTAAACATAAGAGCTCTAGCAGTTTCAAAGAGGTGACGATTTTTTCTTTCGGCAATTCCATTTTGTTGGAGAGTCGTAACACACAAACTTTGATGTATGATCCATTTTTCATTGAGAAAATTTCCCAATACTTGATTGAAGCACTCCCGCCCATTATCGGTTCGAAAAACTTTTATTTTTGCATCGAACTGGGTTTGAATCATAGATTAAAAGTTTGTTTAGTTTTCGGACTTATCTTTTAAGAGGTAAACCCAACATACTCTAGTGTGATAGTCCGTAAAAGTTATGAACCAACGTTTACCTGAAATACTCTTAATCCTAGAAGGTTCCCACAAATCGCAATGTATCAAAGTGAAAGGTGACGAGGATTTATAATGATGAGACTGAAATGAAGAACGAGAATGTTTAGCCAATTGATAAATGTCACAATGAAAAATATCTTTATTGCAAAACAATGTGATAGGCCCCCAATTAAGTATACCTATTCTAGAAGACTCAAAGAAGACTGGAGAAGGGAAGGAGCCATAACAAATTCCGTTAGAAGGGTATAATGGGAAAAGGTAAGTAGCTAGAAAGAAATCTATATATAGATTGGCAACCAATGGTGATAGGCAAGCAATTGTGCACGTGGAATAAGATTTAGGAGAGACGGCCCTCTCAGAAGGCTAGAACAGCTTCTGTAACCTTTTTTTTCATTCAATCAATACAAGCCTCCTTGCTGTCATTTATTTTTTTCTTCTGCTCATTGCAAATTATTGGTAGTCCCTATTAATTTGGTATCAAAGCATCCACATTCAGCAGGATATAGCCATGACTCGTGCTGATCGAGTTGGAGAGTTGGAACAAAGGGTGGATAGCAATCATCACGAACTACAAAAAGGGCTCGAAGTGCTGTGTTCAGAATTTAAAATGATGAACTCGAAGATGCTGGCAAAGTTCGATATGTTGTTTCGTGCCTAGGAAAATCAAGAGAAAGACCGTAAGGAAAAGGCCCCAGTTATGGAGAGTTCATCAATTGACTCCAATTTAACACAAACAAGGGCAAGTGCTGGTCACAACGATGGAGGAGGGTCATGCGGTGGTTGGAGAATCGAGCCACTTATAAGGAAGAAGGAAATGCCCGTGTTTGAAGGATCCAATTCCAACGGGTGGGTTTTTCGTGTTAAGAGGTATTTTCACACCAATAACCTAACGAAGGAAGAGAAGATGGATGTCGCTGCTGTGTGTTTCGACGAGAAAGGCTGATCTGGTTCAAATGGGAGGAAAAACGCCGACCAATGAAGAATTGGGAAGAAGTGAAAATCAGGTTATTACGAAGATTTAGACCGTCACAAGAAGGACCGCTTTGTGCACAATTTCTATCTCTCCGATAGAGTACCACCGATTTGAAACCCTGGCATCGCCATTGACGAAGGTATCAGATTAGATATTGGAGTGTAACTTTCTCAATGGATTGCGGCCTGATATTAGGGCTAAAGTCCATCTACTTAGACCACTGGGCTTGGAACAGATAATGGAAGTAGCCCAAATGGTAGAGGACTAGAATTTGATAAACCAGTAAAGCCCATGGAACAACAGCCCAGTAAAACCCAAGAGCATCCCTTATCAAAACCCAAATCCACTAATACCCAAAATAGAAACACCGTGCCATTGTCTCTCATTCCACGCCCTAATTACCTTCCCAAAATCTATCTACATTCAAGAGGCTTACAGATGCTGAACTCGAAGCCAAAAAGAGAAAGGGTTGTGATATAGGTGTGATGACAAGTTCATTATTGGTCACAAATGTAGGAATAAGGAGCTGTAGGTTTTTGTTATTCGAGAAGGCCAGCGAGGCGCTAGGAGAGACGATGCAGTGCTACAAGCTGGATTCCGGTGAGGGCGAGACTGTCGACGAGCTATTTACCGGTAGGGATGAAGTCAAAAGGATGGGTCAGCCGGTGGAACTACCCATCAACTCCGTAATAGGTCTCACTGCCCTAGGTACTATGAAACTGAGGGGAATGTTTGCCCAGAAAGAGGTGGTTGTGTTGAACGATAGTGGAGCTTCGCATAATTTTATCTCTGCAGAATTAGTTCAACAGTTAAGATTTCCTTTAACGTTCACTAAGAGTTATGGAGTAATCATGGGAACTGGATTGACTGTAAAAGGGGAAGGCATATGCAGAGGCATAACGTTGAAGTTGCCAGGCTTGTCGATAGCGAAAGATTTCTTACCCATTGATTTGGGCAGCTCTAATGTTATTTTGGGAATGCAGGTCGACTGGGACACCTTGACGATGACCTTCAACCACTCAGTGACTACAGTAACATTGCAAGGGGAGCTGAGTATTAGTAAAACTTCGTTCTCATTGAAAACAATGTGGAAAGTCTTTAAGGAGCAAGGGGAAGGACTGTTATTGGAATTGGGAAATATTGTGGTCGACTCAACGGCTCTTCACCTCAACCACCAATCATCCTTGCAGAGGTTTTGGAGGAATTTTCAATAGTCTTTAAGGATCCAAAGCAGCTACCTCCACGGAGAGGTCACGATCATGCTATCATCCTAAAACCAGGGGCCAATCCCGTAAGCGTGAGGCCTTACCGATCTCCACACTTCCAAATTGAACGGTTGGTACAGGAGATGATGGCTGCAGGAATTATTCAATATAATACCAGTCCATTTTCAAGCCCTGTGCTACTAGTAAGAAAGAAAGATGGGAGCTGACGATTTTGCGTGGATTATTGGCCCCTAACAAGGTCACTGCTCCTGACAAGTTTTCGGTCCCTGTTATTGACGAATTACTGGATGAATTGAACGGAGCTACTGTGTTCTCGAAAATCGATCTCACCATCAAATTCGGGTGAAGGCTGAGGATGTTCCAAAAATCACTTTTCGAACTCATGAAGGACACTTTGAGTTTCTCGTCATGCCATTTGGTTTAACAAATGCACCTACCACTTTCCAATCCTTGATGAACTCTATCTTCAGAGAACAACTCCAGAAGTATGTGTTAGTCTTCTTTGACGACATTCTAGTTTATAGTTGTACAGAGATGGAGTATAGAGATCATTTACGAAAAGTTCTACAGATTCTAGTAGAAAACTAGCTCTTCGCGAACAAGAAGAAATGTTCAATCGGGCAGACAGAGATAGAGTATCTCGGGCACATCATTTCAAAGAAAGGAGTAGCGGTAGATGAATTAAAGGTGGCTGTCATGAAAGATTAGCCACGGTAGAAATCACTTAAGGAGTTGCGGGGATTCCTAGGTTTGACTGGTACTACCGTCGTTTTGTGGAGGGCTACGAGAAAATTGCATGCCCGTTAACTCAACCGTTAAAAAAAGATAGCTTTGGGTGGAATGAAGCAGCCGAGGCAGCATTCATGGAATTAAAGAGGGCAGTAACGACAGTGCTAATTCTAGCTCTTCCAAATTTTTCGTAACCCTTTGTAGTCAAGACCGATGCTTCCGGGCACGGGTTGGGAGCCGTTTTAATGCAAAATCTAAGGCCTGTAACTGATTTCAGCCAGGTCCTTCCACCCAGGGCCTAAAATAAGTCAATTAATGAAAGGGAATTAATGGCAAATGTATGGCAGTACAGCAATGGAGACACTATTTGCTTGGGAGGCAGTTTGTAGTCTGAACAGATAAAAAAAGCCTCAAGTTTATGCTCAAACAGAGGTTGGTGAATTTCGAATATAAGAAATGGCTAACCAAATTATTGGGTTTTGATTTTGACATTGAGTACAAACCGGCATTGGAGAATAAGGCAGTGAACACCCTGTCCCTAGAAGATGTAGCAGCTAATTTAATAGCTCTTAGCATACCGAGTACCATCCAGATGGAACAAGTAATAGAAGCTGTAAAGGAAGATCAGGTACAGGGAAAAATTATGTCAACTTCAAGGACGAATTCCTCAACTTATCCGGGATGCACTCTAGTTCGTGGGGCTTTGCTATATAAGGGCCTGATTGCTCTGTCCTAGGATTCTCCCTTTATATTGATGGCACTGCAAGAAGGGCACGACAGTAAAATAGGAGGGCATGGAGGGTTAAAACATACAAGAGGATAGCAGAGACATTTTATTGGGTAGGCATGAAGAAGGACATCCGCTTATATGTAGCAGCTTGCACAACCTGCCAGCAGCATAAATACTCTACTCTTGTGCCTGCAGGACTGCTGCAGCCTCTTCCAGTACCAGAGCAATAGAAGGATTTCCTAAATCAGAAAAGTTTGATACAATTTTGGTGGTCGTTGATCGTTTAAGTAAGTATGCCCATTTTGTAGGCCTCAAGCATCCTTTCACGGCCACTTCTATTGCAGCCATTTTTATCAGAGAGGTGGTTTGATTACACGGGATAACCCAGTCGATAATCTCAGACAAAGACAAGGTGTTTCTCAGCAAGTTTTGGTCTGAACTATTCTGACTCCATGGAATAAAGTTAGGGTACAGTTCCGCCTACCATCCACAAACCGATGGTCAAACGGAGGTGCTTAATGGAGGAGTTGAAACATATCTTCGCTGCTTTGCTTCTGCACAGCCAAAAGAATGGGTCTGCTACCTACCATGGGCTGAATTCTCTTACAACACTTCCTTTCATGTGTCTGCACAACTCACTCCCTTCTGCATCCTATGTGGACGTGATCCTCCTCCCATACTGTGTTTCGAAAAGGGTACAACAATGGTTTCTTCGTTGGACCAACAACTAGTCGAAAGGGATAGAATATTGGAGGAACTCAAGGTCCATTTACATCGGGCCCAACAAAAGATGAAAAAGGGAGCTAACAAACATAGGAGGGCAATTGAATTGCATGCAGGGGACATGGTCTACTTGAAGATGCATCCTTATCGCCGTAAATCCTAGGCACGTCTATCAATGAAAAACTTGCCCTCGATACTACGGACCCTTTAAAATTCTAGCTAAAGTTGGGAAGTTGCTTATCAGTTGATCTACCGCCCGAAACACAAATCCATCCAGTATTCCATGTATCTCACTTGCGTAAGGCGGTGGGGGAACATCATTTAACCACCCAGGTACCATAGAATCTGGAAGCTGACTGGGAGTTACTAGTAGAACCTGAAGCTGTGTTGGGAATCAGAAATGAGTCGCAGGGAATATCTGAAAGTTTGGAAGTGCTGATTAAGTGGAAGGGATTATCAACTATGGAAGCTACTTGGGAACCATTCCATCTCTTTAACCAAAAACTTCCTTCCTTTCACCTTTAGGACAAGGTGTCTGAATTGGGAGGGGTAATTGATAGGCCCCAGTTAAGTATACCTATTCTAGAAGACTCAAGAAAACTTGGAGAAGGGAAGGAGCCATAACAAATTCTGTTGGAAGGGTATAATGGGAAAGCGAAAGTAGTTAGAAAGAAATCTGTACATAGAGTGGCAACCAATAGTGATAGGCAAGCAATTGTGTACGTAGAATAAGTGATGCGGACATCCATTTACTATTTATTTTCTTTCATTTACTATTTATTTTCTATTTGAACTATTAGTTATATTCTATTTGGATTATTATTTATATTTCTGTTATTAGGCTTGTTTAGCGGGTTTGGCCCAACCCCTTCTCTTTAGGGTTTTTGTTTTGTTATTTATTTCTGTTTTGTTACGTATTTGAGACAGTTGATGAATTGATGAATTAAAGAATAGAATGCTTGGGTTGTTGCCTATGGCTTCCTCCTTCTCCCCTTTCCCCTGATTTCTACTTCTTTTCTGGTTTTCTCTCCCCTTTCTCTCCGACTCTTTCCCCCTTCTTGCTGCCTTCTTCTTCTTCTCGCTGGAATTCTACTTGCTAGTTGTGCTATTTTGCTATTTCTAATTATTCTGCAGGAATCATCCCTTATCCTGCATCAAAATGGTATCAGAGTCAAAACTTGGGTAATTTTTCATCTACAATCCAAAACTTTCTTCCTATCCTTTTCCCAAAAACTTGTGGAACAGCACAAACAAAAAAAAATTGTTATGAGGCAGCAGTTTTCTTGTTCAATTTTCTTTCTAGTTGATTAGGCAAAAAAAAAAAAAGAAGTCACTGTTTACACCAGGAATTTCAGTTTTTTTTTTTTTTATAGATTTTTCAGCAGTTTCACCAAAAAAAAAAAAAAATCGTTACTGTTCACACTCGAAATTTCTTTTTTTTTCTTTTTTTTTATTTATCATTTTCTGCAGTTTCCAAAAAAAAAAGTGAAAAAAGAAAAAGAAAAAAAAAAAGAGAAGAAACATCTTTTCTATTATTTACAGGTACATCTTTTATTCTGGTTAATCTAGCTTGACTATTTCGACAAACGAAAAGGAAGTTCTTGCTTTTATTTATTGTTGGTTTATATTACTGTTTCATTTTGAAATTGCATCAATTAAATTTTTGTGGTGCTGCTGATCTATTTTTATCTAAACTCACGTAATTGATCCATTGACCTCGTTAAATCTCACTTTAACCTGCTTATTTTACGTGATTAGGTTTTGACTAGTATTTGACCATTGCTTTATTATTTTATATATATCAGCAGTACTTGCTTGTTGTATATAATTTTAATCCCAAAATTTAAATTAAAAAAAAAGAAATAGCTAAAATTTTCATTTTCCATTACTTGCACTTTTTGTTCGTTGATCTCTCTATTGCATGTCATTAAGTTGCTATTATAGTGCATGTAGTTACATATTGGTCATCTTGTCACTTCTAACTCTAATACCTTAAATATGAACCCCTCACAATTCGATGCACTCACCCTACAAATAGCGGCTATTCAAACTCAAATGACCGCCACTCTTGAGGAGAGTAAGACCCTATCTGTTAGTTTGAAAAATTTTAAACACATCCCTCATTCAATTGAAGTTGATAATTCTAAGGTGTCTCATAAAGACAACATCGTCGACAAGGTAATCAAAAATACTTTCGACCCGATTGTAAGGATAGTGATAGGAATAGGGATCAAATTCGTGAGCGAGAACGAGAAAATTTTGAAATTCTTACTCAATGGAATGCCCTTAAACAAGGAAATCAATTAGTGACTGAGAATATCGCACAATTTGAGGAATTTCGAACCAAATGTCATTTAATTGAGGATGAGAGCACGACTTTGAGTAGGTTTAGCCAAGGTCTGAGAGATGATCTTAAGCGCGAGCTTTTCCTTCGAGGTGTCACTACTCTTAATCACGCTTACTCTTTAACTCGAGATTATGAGTTGATTATTAGTACTCCATATGAAAAGCGTGGTCATCGTCGTTCACCCATCTCATTAGCGTCGCCTCATCATAAGTCTATCATAAAACCTTCTCCGTCTAATGTTCCTCCTATTTGGAAAAATAATTGTAAAGGTCGTGATAGTCCAAGATCTTCTTCTCCAAGTAGAAAGCATATTGACAATCATCCTTCGGTGTCACTGACTCCACTTCCTCCCGTTAAGTCCCTTCTAGGACCTCCCCCGTCTGATATTCCTCCAATTTTGAAAAATAATGGTAAAATTTTTTATAATCATTATTTGGCTTCATTGGCTCCACCTTCTTCCGTTAAGTCCCTTCTAGGACTTCCCCCTTCTAATGGTTCTCCAATCTTGAAAAATCAGGGTAGAATTTCTGAAACTCCAAGGTCTTCTTCTCACTTGTTGTGCGTCAACTGTAAAGACTTTGGTCACATTTCTTCTAAATGTCCTAATCGAACCTTAGTCATGGAAGAACGAAAGAATGTAGTAGAGGAGCCGTTGGAAGATCTAGTCTATAAACCTAAACTTGAAGATTTTGATGACTTGGATGATAGTGAGGACACTTCCTTAGGTGGAATCCAGACTCTTCCCAAGACTTTGGATACTATACCCCTTATCTTTGACAATTTTCGATCACATGTTATATGTCATACCCTTACCCAAGTTAAAGAGCTTGACGATGTCACTAGTTACCCTTGGAAAATCCAGTCGCCTAAGGTTAATACTAAGGCAAAATTATCCACCACTGACCAACCTCAAATTGATGGTCAAAACAGAAGTGCTAACCAAAATCCTAATAATTTATTACAGTCTCTAGTCCAGAAAAATCTTGAAAATTGGGACTTGATCCCTCCAATTGTTCAAATTGCATATAACGATCCTGTGAACTGGTCTTTAGATCTAAAACCCTTTGAAGTTATTCTTGGTTGTGAACCTTTGAAATCTCTAAACCTTATTCCCATGCACCCACATGCTTGTGTGTCTATGTCAGTTGAGGTAATTGTATCACATTTTCATAGCTTGCATATTGAGATCAATAAACAATTTGAAGCAAGTAAAGCATTATATAAACCTCAAGTTGATTGGCATAAACAATACTTTGAATTTAATATTGGGGATTATGTTATATTGCAAGCTTGTAATGCTGGTCTTTTTAAAATTTCAAAGCGTATTGGTCAAAATGCCTATGTCAATGACCTTTTATCACATTATGACCACCACCCTATTTTATTTGTTACGGACTTCGATGCTTACAACGGCTATTTTAGCCCCTCTGATGACCCGTTTCTCCTCTCACATGAGAATTCTCACACTGAATCTTTTGCCATGTCTGCTTCAATCCCACCTATCACAGCACACAAAAATAAAATTGATGTTATTTTGGATGAACAGCTTGTGTTGACCAATGATAGAGAGATTCAGTATTTTCTTAATCGTTGGATGGATCGACTTGATTCTGACGGTACATGGATTCCCAAAGAGAGACTTCAGCGGCGTGAGCCAAATTCATTGGAGCTTTATAAGAGTCAGCAAAATTCTCATTCGCCTAAGTTATCTTGGTCAGCTCATGTTTTTGCGAGTAATTTGCAATTGGCATCGTCATCATTTGTGAAATTTCGATATTTGGTTCGTCAGAAAGATCGTCCCCCATGGCATGACTTGGAGCCTTTAGCATCAGATTCATTGCAACATTTTGATTTATCCACTCGACGGGGTCGAGTTTTTCTCCCACCCCGGGAGAGTTGATGCGGACATCCATTTACTATTTATTTTCTTTCATTTACTATTTATTTTCTATTTGGACTATTAGTTATATTCTATTTGGATTATTATTTATATTTCTGTTATTGGGCTTGTTTAGCGGGTTTGGCCCAACCCCTTCTCTTTAGGGTTTTTGTTTTGTTATTTATTTCTGTTTTGTTGCGTATTTGAGACAGTTGATGAATTGATGAATTAAAGAATAGAATGTTTAGGTTGTTGCCTATCGCTTCCTCCTTCTCCCCTTTCCCCTGATTTCTACTTCTTCTCTGGTTTTCTCCCCCCTTTCTCTCTGGCCCTTTCCCCCTTCTTGCTGCCTTCTTCTTCTTCTCGCTGGAATTCTACTTGCTAGTTGTGCTATTTTGCTATTTCTAATTATTCTGCAGGAATCATCCCTTATCCTGCATCAATAAGATTTAGAAGAGATGGCCCTCTCGAAAAGCTGGAACAGTTTCTATATTTTTTGTAACCTTTTTTTCGTTCAATCAACACAAGGCTCTTGTCTGTCATTTATTTTTCTTCTTCTACTCATTGCAAATTACTAGTAGTCCCTATTACAATGATGATAATAAATGTTTAAGATATGAAAAAATAGGATGACATAAACGACGATGCCACAACATTATGTCTTGTTCTCTAGGGATAGATTCACAGCTTGTAGTTTGAGCTTGTCTATTCCAATAGGCATCTTCCAGAAAATAATAGTCTCCCACATTCCTTAGCATTGCCAATCCTCTTCCCCGAAGTCAGATCCTGAAAATACACAGTGATTCAGTAAAGTTGACACTGCAATGCAAATTTTTAGTTACTTTACTAATAAAGAGAAGATTGCAAGAAAGGTTCGGAACATGTAAAACAAATTTCAATTCAATATATGGAATGAGTCTAATAATTCCAATTTCGACAACTAGTGAGAGTGAACCATCAGCTATTTTTACTTTAAATTGTCCAGGCCGGGGTAAGTAAGAATGAACAATTTTTCATAGCCTGTCATATGGTCCGTGGCACCCGAGTCAATAACCCACTATTGAACATTGTTCCTGCTCGTCAATGCCGACATATAGTTACCTTTTTCAGCCAATAAGTCAAAGGGTGGTACTACAGGAGTGATAAGTCTGTATAATTACTCGAGTTGCACCTTGGTCAGTGAGAGAGAGATATTATTGGATTGGGCAGCTGCTGGTGGCGGTTCTTCGGTGCTCTGGAAACCAGAGGAGCACGTCGGATTTTCCTCTTGGTGAAGCTGAGTTGGCCTCCCATCATTCCGCCTGCTTCTTGTTCGGCGGTCTCCCATGTAGGACCCAATACCGGTCTATGGAGTGGTTGGTCCTCTTGCAGTGCTCGCACCACAAGCCATTATTTTTCTTGGTCACACGGGCTAATCTTGTCCACGAGCAACTAGTGCCGAGTTCTTCAATGAAGGATGCTTGGAGTCTCCAAGTATTAAACGTTTCTGGCTGGCTTCATAGCGTACTTCAGCAAAAATCTCATCAATTGTCAGAGTTGGTTTGATGCCTAGTAGTTTGCCTTGAACCTCATCCAATTCCGGAACTAAACTAGTCAAGAAATCATAAATTCTTTCCTTCTCCACTTGTTTCTTGTACTTTTTAGCATCCTTGGCTGTGTCCAATTTTATCTGGACAAACATGTCAATCTCTCGCCACAGCCGTTGCAGGGAATTATAATACTATGTGACATTGAGTTCTCCTTGCCGTAAATTTCTTGCCTTGTTTCGAAGCTCAAACAATTGGGCAGAATTCTCCAAGTCCGAGAAGGCAACGGTGAGTGCATCCCAAAGCTCCTTTGCAGTAGAATATTATAGATAGGATTCTCTAATTTCTTCCTCGATTGAATTCACAATACAAGCCGAAACCATGGAATTCTATGCATCCCAAGTTGCATAGGCTGGATCACTTTCATCTGGCTTTATTGCAGTTCTAGTCACATACCCAAGGCGTCAACGACCACGTATAACCATAAGGACAGATCTAGACCACTGGAGAAAATTCTTGCTATTTAGCTGAGTAGTAGTAAGTTGGAGAGAAGTGTTTTCAGAGAGGGTAGTCATGGGAAGATAATTAGATGTAATGGGTGCACTTGTAGAGATAGGTTCCGAGGTTGCTGTGGAGGTCCTCGAATCCTCTTCTCTGCGTGCACCAATCATGGCCAATTTTTCCATTCCACTATTCAAGTGACCCTCGGCTCTGTTACCACAAAACCAAGGAGAGTAATGGAATGAAAAGACCACAAAAAACAAGAACTCAATTGATACATTAGCCTCTGCCGAGTATAGCCTTTTACAGGACTAGAATACCTACCAAATTCAAATATATGCTAAATCTAAAAATAAGGAAAAATATATATGTTCTGTATAACGAAACCGGTACATAAGGTAACAAATAAATCATCAAAACTGCATCCATATTCCGAGATCTTCAACAAATTGATGTAATGAAAAAGTGTACAATACCTCTATATTTATAAGCAAGATTATTTCCTACTTCTAATACTATTAGAAAATTGAAACTAATTAAACCTATAATCCTAATCAAATAAAAGATAAAAAAAAATCCTATCACAACTATACAAGAAAACTAGAAAAAATAAACTCTTAGATAAGGTGAAACTATTAATTGTAGTTGTGATGTACTACATCAAGAACAAAGGTGAATAGTTGATGACATACCTATTTAATAGTGTTAGGCACTCCTTGTATGCCATTTTATAATAAAGTTCTTCAGTTTCATCCAATATTAGCCATCTTTCAATAACCTGAAATACAATTAAGAAATCAACTAAGTAGAACACACTTTTGAATAGATTCACCGTTAAACTTTAATTGTATAGCCTTAAAAAACTTACAGTTTTAGGATGAATTCGCAATTCAGCTGACCTCCCTTCTTTGGTACGTCTCAACATTATGCGTTTCAAAATTCTGTGTTTCAACAGAATCATAGAATCCCTACCAGTCCCAGTATTTCCATGTTTTTCTACTGGTGTAGAAATATACTGAGGGAAAAAAAGAAGAAGACATCGCAGCCTTATTATCTCCACACAATAGCTACACTAGAAAATAATTGGAAAACGAAAGAATAATGACTATAGAATTAGCAACTCACTTTGTTCCACCAGCTAAAGTGCCGAAATACATGAGGGCAGTGTGGACATTTTGTTGGAGCACTGTACTCGCGCACAGAAGGTTCAGAAATACATCATTGTTGATGAAATATACTAGGACATGGCAGAAGCTAAAAAACAAATAATAATAATAAAAATCTCAAGGTCGCTAAAATTAGAAGTCCCTATTTCAGGTTCTTAAGGTGTTCGCACACATGCCTTTTTGTAGAGGAACAAAAAGTTATCTGTTAGTTAGGATTATTATCTGTTAATTAGGATTTGGTATTTAAATTTGTAGATTAAGATAGATTAATTTAGTTCCTAGTTTTATGCTTAATTTAGATTAGATTTGTTTTCTTGCAATTATCCTGAATGGTTTGAGATAATTGTGGCTAAATCTCAGGCATTTTTCAGCTATTTATTCATCTGTAAATTCTTTGATATTATGTGAAAAATGATAAAAAAAAGAGTTGTTTTCTCTATAACTTTCATGGTATCAGAGCTCTTGGTCTGATCAAAGTTCACAATGACTAAGACTGCCATGATCGGAGCAAATAGAAACCCGAGCATATCAGGAGATTCTGCTGAGAGTGCTCCTCCTTCGTCTGTCATTGGAGCAGACAATTCAGGCACTACAGTCAATAACTCCCTTCAGTTAACAGCCCATAAATTAAATGGCAGGAACTACCTGGAATGGGCACAGACCGTGAAGCTTGTTATTGATGGGAAAGGTAAACGTGGTCACTTGACTGGTGAAATAAAAAAAACCAGTAGATGATGATCCCCAATCTTAAGGCATTGGGATCTAAAAACTCCATGATTATTGCATAGCTCATAAACTTAATGGAACTTTCTATAGGGAAACCATTCTTGTTTATTCCTAGAGTCAAGGAGGTTTGGGAAGCTGTCTGGGATACCTATTCTAACCTGGAAAATCCTTCTCAAATTTTTAACCTGAAAACTCGCCTTTGGCAAGTAAAACAGAGGAATAGAGAGGTGATTGCATATTATAATGAGAAGGTAACACTATGGCAGGAGTTAGACCAACGTTATGATGAGGAGTGGGAAAATCCTGAGGATAGTGCACGCCACTTGAAAAGAGAAGAAGATGAACGGGTGTACATGTTCCTAGCTGGCTTGAATCGAGAGCTGGATGATGTGAGAGGGAGAATTCTTAGCAAAAATCCGTTGCCAAATATACGAGAGGTTTTCTTAAAAGTTCGGAGAGGAGAGGCCCGTCAAAGAGTTATGATGAACAAGCCTGAGAATGTGTCTGACATTGAAAATTTAGCACTGGAGTCCAAGGGTAAGGGTCTCGATTTTGATGGAGACAGGAGAAAGCAAAGCAAAGGAGAAAAATCTTGGTGTGAACACTGCAAGAGAACTGGGCATTCACATGAAACTATTGGAATTTGAACGGAAAGCCACCAAACTGGAAAAGCAAAGCAGATGGCCGTGCATTTCAAGTCTCAAACGGAGATCACGGTTCTCAATTTTCTGCAGAAAATCTGCACTTCACAAAGGAACAATTAGGAAATCTATGCAGACTTCTTCAATTCTCGAATATATCAGTAAATTCTTCTCCTTCATGTTCCTTAGCCCAAAAAGGTATTTACCTGTCCACTGCTTTTGTTAGTGTTAATCCAAACTCTAGTCATTCCTGGATAATTGACTCAGGTGCAACAGACTACATGATAGGATTTTCACAATTGTTTGTGTCATATAATCCATGTGCAGGCAACCAGAAAATAAAAGTTGCTAATGGATCTCTTTCAGCAATAGCTGGAAAAGGTTCAGTAACAATTTCACCATCTATGACGCTTAAAGTGTCCTTCATGTCCCTAATTTGTCTTATCATCTCTTATCTATCAGTAAATTAACTCGTGACCTACAATGTCGAGCTCAGTTTTTCCCTTCTCATTGTGACTTTCAAGAATTGGCCTTGGGAAAGACGATTGGCAATGCTAAACAAAGTGGGGGACTCTACTTCTTTGAAGATGGCTCGACCTTGAAAAGACGAGTTTTCAATATTTAAAAATTTTGTTTCCAAATCTGTTTATCAATAAAGATTCATCTTCATTTCATTGTGAAATTTGTGAAGTGGCTAAACATCATCGTCCTTCTTTTCCTGTAAGACCATATAAATCATCTGAACCATTTGCCATGAACCATTTGCCATGATTCATAGTGATGTTTGGAGGCCTTTTCGGGTTGCTACATTAACTGGAAAGAAATGGTTTATAACTTTTATTGATGATCACACTAGGACAACTTGGGTATACCTGCTAAAGGAAAAATATGATGTTGAACAAGTTTTTAAAGATTTTCATAATATGGTAAAAACTCGATTTCAGACAAACATTAGAAATTTTCGAAGTGATAATGGGAAAGAATACTTCAATAAAATTTTGGGATAATATTTTGCTGAACATGGAATTGTGAGTCAAAGCTCTTTTGTTGACACTCCACAATAGAATGGAGTGGCAAAAAGGAAAAATAGGCATCTCTTGGAAATTGATAGAGCACTACTATTTACAACTAATGTGCCAAATTATTTATGGGGAGAAGCTTTATTTACATCAACTTTTTTAATTAATAGGATGCCTTCAAGAATTTTAAAATTTCAAACACTGATAGATATTTTTAACAAATGTTTTCCAGCATCACGGCTAGTCAATACTATCCCATTAAAAATCTTCGGATGCAGAGCTTTTGTCTACGTTCACAATCACAATTGTGAAAAGTTTGATCCATGAGCCAAAAAATGTGTTTTTTATTGGTTATTTACCAACTCAAAAAGGGATACAAATGTTTTTATCCTGTTTCAAGGAAAGTTTTTGTTACCATGGAAGTGACTTTTTTGGAAACACAAAAGTATTTTGAGAAAGATCATCTTCGGGAAAAGAGTGAAAGTGAAGATGCCTTTAAATATATATATTTTTTATCATACAGATCTTGATTCATTTCCAACTATCTCCCCTACCTTAGGAAGCACAGAAACTGACAGAACCAATTTTGGGCCTGTTTTGAACACAAATGCACATACAGGGCTGCCAAAATAACTTGCACCTGAGCCTAAACTAGTTGGGTAACAAGATTCCAGTCCAGATTTAGGACAGTTACCTGTAGAATATCCTTCAGAAAGCAATTTGGATTCAGAAACATTAAATAGTGGAACTTGTGAAAAATCTGCCTCAATGCCATTACTAAATCAATTGGAAACAGAGATATGTGCGAAACCAAGAGAAAAATAAAATGGGCTTCGTGTCAATGCAAGAAAGAAAAAATTTTAAAGAAAAGAGGATACTTCTCTGAAGCTTTTCCATGAGCCTAACCCAAGGAAAATTTCAGGTAAATCATCTCCAATACCTACTTCTAAATCTGATGAGTCATTGAACATTCCAATTGCTCTTAGGAAAGGTGTTTGGTCATGTACTAAACATCCTATGTCCAATTTTGTGTCTTATGATGAACTATCACCTTTATTTCGTGCTTTCACAACTCAACTTTCTACCATAGAAATTCCTAGAACCGTGCAGGATGCTTTAATTGTTCCTGAATGGAGGAAAGCAATTCTGGAGGAAATGAGGGCTCTGGACAAGAATGAGACTTGCGATGTTGTGGATTTACCAGAAGGGAAGAAAACTGTGGGCTGTAAGTAGGTATTTACAGTCAAGTATAATGCAGATGGCACTCTAGAACGATATAAGGCGAGGATGGTAGCAAAGGTGTTTAATCAAACCTATGGCATTAACTACTCAGAGACCTTCGCACCAGTTGCTAAACTTAATTCAGTACGAGTTTTGCTTTCCATTGCTATGAATTTAGATTGGCCGCTTCAGCAACTAGATGTAAAAAATGCATTTCTAAATAGTCAACTAGAAGAAGAAGTTTACATGGATCCTCCTTTGGGTTTTGATGAAAAATTTGGCACACGGGTGTGTAAGTTAAGAAAATCATTATATGGACTTAAACAATTATCTAGAGCATGGTTAGAAAAATTTTCCCAATCTGTAAGATTTAAGGCTACGCTCAAGGACAGACAGATCATACATTATTTGTGAAGTTCTCAGAAGGGAAAGTTGCAATCCTAATTGTGTATGTGGATGATATAATCCTCACTGTACACAAGATCTTGAGGTACCTAAAGAGTACTCCAAGGAAAGGATTATTCTTCAAGAAACATGAGCAGAGAGGAGTGGAAGTCTATACCGATGCGGATTGGGCTGGATCTACTATAGATAGACGTTCTACCTCAGGGTACTGTACATATATTTGGGGCAATCTTGTTACTTGGAAGAGTAAGAAGCAGAGTGTAGTTGCAAGGAACAGTGCAGAAACTGAGTTTCACGCTATGTCACACGGGATTTGTGAAGTATTGTGGTTGAAACGTATGGTTGAGGAGTTAAGAAGACCTACATTACCAATAAAACTCTATTGCGACAATAAAGCTGCAATTAGTATTGCACATAATCTAGTGCAACATGACAGGACAAAACACATGGAAATTGATAAACATTTCATAAAGGAGAAGCTTGAAGCAGGTGTTATTTGCTTGCCATTTGTTCCAACTTCAGAACAGACAGCTGACATCCTAACAAAGGGACTCCAAAGATCACACTTGGAATTCCACATAAGCATGCTGGGCATGATAGATATCTATGCTCCAACTTGAGAGGGAGTGTAGAGAAACAAAAAGTTATTTGTTAGTTAAGATTGTTATCTATTAAGATAGATTAATTTAGTTCCAAGCTTTATGCTTAGTTTAGATTAGATTTGTTTTCTTGTAATTATCCTGAATGGTTGAGATAATTGTGGCTAAATCTCAGGCAGTCTTCAGCTATTTATTCATCTGTAAATTCTGTGATATTATGTGCAAAAATAATAAAAAAATGAGTTTTTGTCTCCATAACTTTCACTTTTCTAAATAGGACAGAGGATTTCTTTGTTACGAATTGAATTTCAATTCGCAACCTCGAGTTTCCAACAAATCAACTGTGGAATTCTCTCAGCTGAATGAGCTGAAATTGTAACCAAATTAAAGGAAACTAGAATGGGGAATGGGGTAAATGAGGAAATCAATAAGAAAGGAGAGGGTAAAATGACAAAACAAAGAGAATTGAGAGAATGAATTTTAAATGCACTCCATTGTATTCACTGCAGAGAAATTACAGATTGAATAAGAAGAATAGATTTGAAGATAGAGAAAAAAGTGGTGGAAATTCGGTTTTCACCAAACTAACAATCTTCAACATGCTATTCCTCCCTCCATCTGCTCCATTTTTAGAGTAAAATACAAAATATCTAGAATGTATTTGTTATGGGTGAGTAGTGGTAAGGTGAGTTGAGTGAGTTATGACATTCTTTTCTTTTGTATAGCAAAAATTATTGACCTCTTCACAAACATAATTGTAAATCTTCAGGCAAGTTATTTCACTCGTGGATTTATCAGGAGGAAATTACAGACATTTTTAACAATAACACATTTCAAATTATCCAACTTCATATTGTACTGTAGTCGTGTTATTTCATTCCCCAGTTATTCTTTTACTTTTCTTTTTAGGTTTGGGAGATGGGGTTACACGGGTTAGGAGCAAGATTTATTTAAGCATTTAAAGAATCATGGAAATGCTTGAATTGTACCTATAATCTAGTGAACTGCAATCACAACTCCTGCATAAGTAATAACAGTAAGGATGCATCTGCAGAAAGCGGACCTGCGTGAATGAAATATTTGTTGTTATATCTAAATATAAAGTTGCATGACCAAACTAATCTACTTCCACAAAAACTTACAAGTGAGTGAAGATCTTTAACAGAATTCTGGAAGGGTGTGCCACTCAAAGCCCATTTATATGAAGATTGTAAATCAAAAACAGCTCTGGCCGTGTTACTACGATCATTCTTTATATAATGAGCCTGTGTAGCATAGGACAATACAGTTGTTTGCTGAAAAAAAAAATAATAAGCTACTACAATCAAGATTATGAGAGTAAATGGAAAAGAGTTGGAGAAATTTTCATTCAACCAAAGGGGCCTTTATATAGCCATTGTACAACAGAATTCAGCACGCAATCTGGAGAAAAAATCTTATCCGTACTGGCTATTTCATCCACAATGATTTATTCAACTACAGTTAAGTAAAACTATTCGTAGAGACTAGGTCAATACTAAAAAAGGTGCATCTAAATAGCAAAAAAAATTGATAATTAATTTCTAACAATCCCTCCCATAAATTGTAGACTTTTAAGTTCCAGATTGTTTGTATATCTCCTTCTTCAAGCTGGACTCTCCAAGGTGCAAATGCCCAGTAACCTTCTCAGATTTTGGAAGGGAAGAAATTTGAGAGGTTTAGTAAATATGTCAGCCACATGATCTTCACTTATGCAGTACTTCGGATCAATTGTTCCATCATTGCTGAGATCTCTTAAAAAATAATACTTCACATCAATATGCTTGCTTCTTCCATGTAGCACAGGAATTTTTGGAAAGTTTGATGGTTGAGTTGTTGTCACAAAAAAAATTGTAGTAGATCCTTCTTGCTTAAAATGCAACTCTTCAAGAATTTTCCTAAGCCAGATAGCTTGACAAACACAAGCTGTTGCAGCAACAAATTCAGCTTCAATAGTTGACAAAGTAACTATTGGTTGCTTCTTGGATGAACATGAAACAGCCCCTGTTCCCCGTATAAAAACATAACCTGAGGTGTTTTTTCTGTCACCTTGATCTCTTGCATATTCACTGTCAGTAAATCCGAAAAGGTTTGATCTTTTTCCCTTCTTATAGAACAATCCAAAATCTTTAGTTCCCTGCAAGTAACGAAAGATGCTCTTGGCAGCTAAGAAATGCATTGTTGTTGGATTCTCCATAAATCTGCTTATTAGACTTACAGAATGCACTGTGTCTAGTCTTGTTGCAGTTAAATACATCAAACTCCCTACAATTTGCTTGTAGAGTGTGTTGTCTACAGTTTTTCCTCCATGATCCTTGGTTAGCTTCAAGCCAAACTCGGAGTGTTTACAGGGTTGCAATCCTTCATCTAAAACCTGTCCAAAATTTCTCGCACATATTTCTTTTGACAAATAAAGATTCCACTAGCAGTTTGCACTACTTCTATGCCCAGGAAATAATGCATCATACCAAGATCAGACATTTCAAATTCGACTATCATAGATTTCTTGAATTTTTCAAACATGACACTATCATTTCCAGTATAAGATCATCTACATATAAGCAGACAATGAGCATTTTTCCTCCATCTCCAACTTTAACAAAAAGTGTGTGTTCACATGGGCATTTTTGAAAACCTTCCTTTAAAAAATAAGTCTCAATGCGACTATACCAAGCCCATGGAGCTTGTTTTAACCCATAAAGAGCTTTCTTTAATCTATACACCTTATGCTCATTACCAATTTAAACATGACCAGGAGATTGATCGACAAATACCTGTTCCTCCAAGTTTCCATGCAAGAATGCCGATTTGACATCCAACTAGAAGATAGGCTATGAATGTTGTACTACCAATGTGATCACCAATCTGATTGTATCATGTCTTGCTACTGGAGCAAAAACTTCATTATAGTCAACTCCAGACTCTTGTTTGTATCCCTTAGCCACCAGTCGCGCCTTATACTTGTCAACTTTACCATTCTCCTTTAGTTTTGTTTTGAACATCCACTTCGAACCAATAGTTTTATGCCCTTTTGGAAGATTCGATAACTCCCAAGTATCATTTCTTTCAATGACTGCAATTTCATCATCCATTGCTTTTTGCCATTTTGATTCTTTGACAGCACTTTCAAAAGTTGTAGTGAAAATAAAGCAAAGTAGGTGAGTGGATCTTCAATTTGGTCAATTCCAGTTACCTCATAGTCTATCGTCCACGCGGGCCTTTTTCGAATACGATGAGAACGGGATTCAACTGCTGCATCAGTAGCTTCTGCTACAGTTGGTAAAGTTTCAGTACTTACTGGAGCTACGTTTGGTGGATTTTCGGGTATAGGAGCCACTGGAATTTGTTGTTGCAGGGATTGCTGCATTTCTTCTTGAGTTTCACTATCAAAAATGACTTGAATAGTTACTGTCCGTTCCAATTACAAGTGCTTTCCTCATCAAAAATCACATCTCTACAGTTCACAATCTTTTTCGTCATTGGATTGAACAATTTATATGCTCCGGATGTTTCACTTACGCCGAGAAAGACACACTTTTCACCCTTATCATCAAGCTTCTTCCATTTCTCATCTGGGACGTGTACATATGCTATACAAAAGAAACTTCTGAAGTGATCTACAGCTGGTTTCCGCCCACTCCAACCCTCTTTTGGTGTCATGTTTTGAACTGCAAAAGTAGTACTCCTATTCAAGATATGAATGCTCCAATTCACTGCTTCCAGCCAAAAGTTCTTTGGAACTCTTCCTTTTGCTAGCAAGCTTCTCACCATGTTGAGAATGGTTCTATATTTCCTTTCTGATACACCATTTTGTTGCGATGTATAAGCGGTTGTGAGTTCTCTTCAAATGCCATGAGCATCACAAAAACTTTCAAACTCCTTTGAGCAATATTCTCCACCACGATCAGTACGCAGAGTTTTAATCATTTTTCCTGTTTCATTTTCAACACGCACCTTGAAGCTTTTAAATACACTAAAAGCTTCTGATTTTTCCAGCAAAAATTGAACCCAGCTATGATCATCAATGAAGGTAATCATGTATCTCTTACCCCCATTAGAAGATGGTTTAATCGACCCACAAATGTCGGAATGAACCAGCTCCAAGACATATTTTGCTCTCCATGACTTTCCTTGAGGAAATTGAGAACGGTGCTGTTTGCCAACAACACATTCTTCAAACTTTAGAAGGAATGTCAATTTGAGGAAGGTCTGTTATCATATTCTTTTGATGGAGGGTCTTTAATCCACCAAAATTCAAGTGGCTGAAGCGAAAATGCCAAAGCCATGAAGAGTCATTTACTTCAGCCATCAAGGAAAGTTGAGCACTTTCGATCTTTAATGGAAACAACCTATTTGAACTCATTTGAACAATAGCTATAGCTCCTCTAGAAGGATCATATATCTCACACGCACCATTCTTGATAGCAATCACATAACCTTTTTCTTGCAATTGTCCAGCAGTTAACTAATTGCTTTTCAAATCAGGAACATAAAAAACATTGGAAATTGTTTCTAAGATATCATTCTTAGTTCTTATATTAACATCACCCTTTCCCATTACATTCACGGTAGAACAATCACCAAAACTTTCTGTAGAATGAAAGCCTTCGTTTAAGTAAGAAAAAGAATACTTACTTCCACAAGTGATTACTGCAGCCTGTATTCTTACTTCCACACATGTGATTACTACAGCCTGTATCCACATACCATACATATGACTGAGGTTCCTCATTGACTTGAACCATCATCAACAAAGTTTCCACTTCTTTATTTTCTACAAAATTCAATCTCTCCTTTTTCTTTATCGTTAGGTGGCTTCGTATAACATTCAGAACGATAATGACCAAAATTATGGCACCTGTAGCACTCTACCTTGGATTTGTCGAAGTGCTGACCACGTCCTCTAACTTTGCCTTTGATCATCATAAACTTTAATTGAACAGGCAATGTAGTCGAATTTCGGAGTCAAGGAACGTAATATCTTCTCAACAATGGCAACATCTTCCATCTTCTCACCATGGAATCTCATTTTATTGGCTATCCCCTTGGTTCTTGCAAACTGATTCACCATCCTTCATTTGTAGAATCTCAAAATCCCTTCTTAAGGCTTGAAGCTATGAACGCTTAACTCTGGAAGAGTCTTGATATTTTTTCTTCATTGAATCCCAAATATCCTTAGAAGTTTCTTTGCTAAGAATAGTTTCCAGAATAGATCGATCGATGGCCTGGAATAAATAATTTTTTGCCTTCAAGTCTTTCAACTTTAGTCCTTCCAACTCTGTCAATTGTGCTTCTGTTAGTGCCACTCCAACAGCAGGTGCTACTACGCCAGATTCAATAACATGCCAATACTCATTAAACCTCAAGAAGTTCTCCATTAGCATGCTCCAATGGTCATAGTGACCATCAAAGCGGGGAATGGCTGGCTGCACAAAATTTTCAGATGCCATATATACTTGCTACTGCAATTTAAGGTTCTGAATATTAATCGAAAAAGTGATTGCAAATCAAATACAAAACTTGTTTTTAGAAGAATTATATATCCGGCAAACTGAACAGATGGAATTTGTAGCTACAGTAATGAGCAAATCAATGCAAAACAGTTTGAATGTTTTTACACTACAAATTCTGGGAAAGGGTGGACAGATTTTTTGCCTAAACCTGGCTCTAATACCCCTGTTTGCTGAAAAAAATATATATATATATGCTACTGCAATTAAGAATATGAGAGTAAATGGAGAAGAGTTGGTGCAATTTTCATTCAACAAAAGGGGCCTTTATATAGCAATTTGTACAACAGAATTCAGCATGAAATCTGGAGAAAATATCTTATCCCTACTGGCTCGTTCATCCACAATGATTTATTCAACTACAGTTAAGTAAAACTATTCCTAGAGACTAGATCAATACTAAAAAAAAGTGCATCTAAATGACAAAATAAATAAATGATAATTAATTTCTAACAACAGTCACTCAGAGATAACATCTAAAAGGTTACTGATGATACCTAATGGCTTACCTCATCTAAAATGATACGATCCCATTGTACAGAATGCAATATAGAACAATCATGTCCCTTTTCATTCTCGCCAGATGTTTTCGGTAGGATCAAATACCTGTAATCAACCTCAAGAGTCGTATATGCGGTAATAACAAAATCATAGTCGGAAAATTGATAAACTTTCTTTTTTCTGTCGGTTCCCTCATAAAGAAGCGCCCTCGTGCTTCCTTCCGAAGTGCAACTGTCAATCTCACTTACCCACTGTTTACAAACCGCCAAGGGACATATAACAAGAGTGGTGCTAATCATTGGACAAACCTTGGGCAATGTGGTTGAAGATGAGGGTAATGTGGTCGAAGATGTCTGTAATTCATGCCGACGAATCGCTCGTTTCTTAAGAACAAGGGATATTGCCTGGACAGTTTTGCCCATCCCCATTTCATCTGCAAGAATGCCCCCTCGATGAACACTTTCTTCTTGCCTTAGAGACCAGGCTAACCACTCTTTCTGGAACCTCAGCAGGGGAACTATCAAATCTGATGAAGGCTCTATAGTTTCACTAATGCTGTCATTATGATTATTCAAATCAATATCATTTTCCGAATGTTCTGCTATCCACTTCTTTATATCAGATTCCCATTCTTGCCACCGTAGCCTCTTCATTGTTAAGAATGTTAAGGGTTTCTTCGTCGATCCAATAAGGGGTTTTCTTCTTCAATCCAAGTGTAGTGTAGAAAAGGGGGAAAGGGCAAGAAAATTGGTTGCGGATTCAAATCTCTAATGTCAAACCGTAGGCGGGAAAAAAGAAGTTAGTTTATGAAAAACTGTTGGAGCGGAAATCTTCTAACCGCGATGAGTGTAGCATCTCCTACCCCGTTTTTTCGAAAAGAGCATTAATATCGTCATTCTTTCATTTTGGTAACACTGGTCACTGGTCAGTGAACGATTTTATCCTTTATAATGAATTAAGAGGCTATAATTCATTAAAAAAAAAAAATTTACCTTTATTTTCAAATAAAAAACAAAAATGAAAAAGAAAAGGAATATCTAAGGACGACAACCAGACCGGTATTTGATGAGCCAATTATTTCCACCTTTATCCTGTAGAGTCATTTTGTCATTTTGTCCCGTTCCCATACCCGATTAAAGCATAACGGGATAGGACGGGGCGGGGAAGGTCTCCTGCCTAGTGGCGGCTTGGCCCTTAAACACACGAACTCGGCTCATGCTCGTCACGAGTCGAGCTCGTGGCTAGTTCCCGTAGATGGTGCCTTATTAGAGGAAGGACGAGCCGTGCCATGAAAATTATGCATGAAATTGCTTCATCAAATGGAAAGATGCCTAGATAAGATTGAAAGCTGCTAGGTTTTGATACCGAATAAATCTCAGTCCATGGTGTAAACGTCAGAATATATTTTCACGGGTCTCAATCAATGATGAATTGATTATCAACAACCAAGTCCAAAAGCTAAACTCAACCAATGATTTTTAGTTTTGGCCCATTTATCCATTATTTGGCACAAATTAATAATTTAATGTTAGACCATATATAGCCTCATTCCTTTGCATTTTAACGTATGTAATTTGTGTATGAATTGAAGAAATTTGACTGCCATATTGTGGAGAAAACTTGGCTACTTTATGCTTCCAAAAGCGATGGTTACCTCTTTGCTTTGGACTCCATCTTGTGCCTTCTTCCATAGGTTTCTTCGTGCCTTTGTAGTTACAAATCAACACCATTCTCTTGTTTTTTATGAGTGAGATTAAAAAGCAGCCGAGATATATATTGGTTGTGGGTTAGAGCTGTTTGGAATGATTGTTTGGTAGGAAAATGTAACGTGAAATTGAGCTCGAAAAACACTATTTAGATGATTTTTGGAGCGAGCTTCCACGATAATTGGTATCAAAACTCCTAGATGTTGGATTTGGCTAAAAAAAAAAAGACCTAAAAATAGGCATGAATCGAAGCAGAAAATAGATCCAGAAAACTGTCCAAAAATCGAGGCTATTTGTTTAATTTTCGACCAATCCAATAATCGGTTGTGAAATGGAGACCATCGGTATGACGTGCAGGTGGAGGCGCAGTTGTTGGTCGAGCAAGTAAGGCTACTCGATGGAGCGTGGAGGCCACTTGTAGAAACTGTTGGCTGCATATGGCGGTTGTGAAGAGGATTCTAGTGAAGGTCCTTTCTGATAGTTGGTCTTGACATTATTTCTAACATTTTGGTACTAGTTTTCCGCTTCAGGTTATACAGTGAAATCTGGATGATTTTGTCCTTTGCGCATTCGTGTTTGTTTCTTGCTTGATTCGTTGAAGTAGTTGTTGGAGACATTAGGGCTAATAGAGGTGGCCCTAAAAGTAGCAAATTTGCATCTCTCATTATCTACGAACTCGGATTGGTCCACTCTTGTATATTGGCTGGTCTCATCTTAAATTTTAGTGTTAGCGAGTTATCGTGTGTGGTGACATTAAGATTGCGGTTATCGAGTGGCGTAAACCATTGATTATGCTAGAAATTTAGAAATTATTTGTTATATATACTGCAAGTTGACAATTGATTTTTATTATGTCACTGTGTGAGATTGCATTGTGTGAAAAATTGAATTTTTGTTGACATACTTTTGTGTTGCATTGACTATTCCGTTAGAACATCTAGACTTGGCCTGTTTGAATATTCCTTTCATATTGAGATCTCAAATCACAAAACCCTGAGATTCTAGAACGATCTATACTGTAACATTAGGATTACTTTGTGTGATCTATTTATGCACTTTGATTGTTCAGTTTTTTCAAAATGTCTTCATACTTTGAAGTTAGAAATTTCAATGAAAATGAGAATTTTTTAATTTGGCAACAAAAAATGAAGAGAATTTTGGTTCAACAAAAAGATTCAAAAGTTATTGTTGACATGCTAAAAGTGCAGCCTAAAAAATGAAGCCCAACTGGGCAATTCAGGATAAAGGCACAAATAGGGTTATTAATGAATGCAGTGGAAGCCCACGAACGCGGTAAGGCCATCGCCCAAACTTGCAAAACGCCTAAGATCTGAGCGAATGAAGTGCCTTGCAGTCGCCCAGGGTTATGATCCTGTTTTCGCCCAAACCTTCAAATCGCCCAGGATCTTAGCAAACATAAGATGTTATGGTTATCCAAAAGTGCAGTTATTAAGTAATCTTATCACGTTCCACGATTCAAGGAGTTCAGTTGAAGACGGTTGAACGACAAAGAGTAGTGGCAGCAGTTAGAGACGGCAGTTCCACGATAAATTAGCCACCATGAAGAAAGTGGGCAGTTATAAAGCAATTAAGCAGTTTCTAAGCGGTTGATCACGAAGAGATCATTAAGGGAATATAAAAGGAAGAAAAGACATAGAGCAAAGGACCCCGAATCAAACACTCTCAAACAGAGAATATGTAATTTTGATTTCTTAGTTTAGACTTAAACATTTCTTTTCAGTACTCGTGGGCTTGCGCCCCTTGGAGGCATTCTATTTAAATTCCAATTGTAAAGTCATCGCCAATAAAACATCCCTTTTTGGGACTTTGTCTCAAGAGGTTTGGTCCTTACACAATCGTCTGATCCCTTTTTAATTGTTAGCGACTACCCGTGCGAAACAATTTGACACACCCAGTGGGACCTTGGTGTTTGGTGTTGAAGATACAAAAGGTGAAACAATATGCCTCAGAAATTCGATAAGGAAGCAGCAAGTCAGGGAGAAGTCCAGTCTGTGATCGAACGATATGAGAAGCAGCATAGCTCTCCATGAACGGATGGACAGAATCAGAGCAATCATAGTCTTTACGAACCAATAACAGAGTTGAGTCCTCGAACCATGCGTGCATTACTCGGAGAACTCACACAAGATGTCGTTGAATAGGTAAACCTACGAAATATTCATAATATGGAAAGATTTACTCAGAATAGGAATGCACATTATGACAACATGGCCAAACAACTGAATACTATGAACGAAATAATGAATAAGTTAGTAGGCCAAATTTGTCAGCCAGTTATGCCTCTTGCAAACCACTTTCAAACTAGGACAATTGTGGGACATAATCCCCCAGTCCTAAGTTTAAATCAAGGGGTAAAACCACCTTTTGATCCCTCTACTTCAAACCAGGGGGTGGTATAATACCAAATCAGAATAGTGGCATTGGTACATCTAACTTGTGGGATAACCTAAATGTAAGAGATAATGTCCTAAATAATGGGCAGAATACCCCCACGTGTTAATGATGGAATAAATGTTCAGGCTAATGGTAACAATGGCCCAAATCATGGCAACTTTGTTTCCAACCAAGGACCAAACATCGGGCCTCAAGCAAATCAACCGGTCAACCAACCTGTAGGAATTCCATATGACCCCAACGTCATGTTGAGGAATCAGATTATGGAAATCGTACAGGACCAGATGGCTTTTGGAGTACGTCCTGTCATTAGGCCTACTTACACAAAGCCATATCCTGATTGGGTAGACCAAGCATATCCATGGTCTAGAGGGTATAAAGTGCCAGAATTCTCACTATTTACCGGTTTAGGAGAGGTGTCTACTCTAGAACACATAGAGCGATTCACACTGCAAAGTGGTGACGTAACTGATTAGCATAAAATGAGGATGTTCCCTAGTTCATTAACAGGAGTAGCCTTCTCCTGGTTCATCAATTTGCCAGCAAACTCTATCTAAACATGGCAACAATTGGAGCAATTGTTCCACGCTCAGTTTTATAAGACTGAGTCTGAAATTACTTTGGCCGATTTGGCGAATCTACGTCAAATGCCAAACGAATGGGCAGAAGGTTTCATTCAAAGGTTCAAGACGGCAAGAAGTAAATGTTTTGTACCTTTGCTCAAAAAGGAGTTTGTCAAAATAGCTCAAGGTTGCTTAAGTTTTGATTTGAAAAAGAAATTCCAAGACAAGAAATTTTCTGATCTTTTCCAATTGAGCGCGAACGTGATTAGGTATGAACGATTAATAAGAGAAGAAGAGCAAATGAAAAATTCTAGCAAGGGGACTTATTATAGAGACCCAAATTTTGATATTCATACGATTAATGACGAGTATTACGATCAAACCGAAATGTGTTTGGCCGAATTAGTTAAAGGAGACACGTATACTTGTCCTATAATAGCTAAGCTTAGACCGTCGGGCAAGGATGAGCCTATAAAAGATGAAAACATAAAGGCTAGAACGTTCTCGTTTGATGTAACCAAAGCTGACCTTATATTTGATAAATTATACAAGGATAAGCAGATAAAGCTAAGCGATAAGCATAAATTGTCAAGCCCTGAACAAGTTAAGGGTAAAAAATATTGTAAGTGGCATAATGCATGGTCACATTTGACTAACAACTATTTGGTTTTTCGCCATGTGTTGCAGGATGCCATTGAAAAAGGACGAATTACGTTCGAGGATAAGAGGAAGATGGCAGTGGATGAAAATCCTTTTCCACAGCCACTTGGAGTGAACATGGTAACATCTGGTTTCAAAAACAAGTTGCCAAAATTCAAGTTGGTTATAGATGATGGAGAAGAAGACCCTGGGCCACATCCCAGTGTCTTTGAACGTATCAAAGGGAAGGAGCCCAAAAAGGACAAAGACGTCCTATGTGCAAGATGAAAAAAAGAAGTGAGTGCAAATACAGAGAAACCAGGGATATGGCAGCATCACCATCGCCCTAGTTTTTTCCCAAACGCTCAGCCTGGTAGAGGGCGGGGTACATCGTTCTATAAGGGACCACCTTTTGAGAGGCAGTTCAGGCCAGTAAATAATGGGAGAACATTCAGACCGCAAACTCGCCAACCAAATGTATGGCATTCATTCCAGTATAAGGCTGAAAGGGCGATACCTTTCAACGAGATGACTAGAACCCAACAAAGGCATTTTCAACGGAACTATGGGCGAATGATGAGGCAACAACAGGGAATGCTACATCCTAAGGTACCTAGACTACTCGAGACAGCCAATCAAAATGTTCTCAAAGACAGTGAAGAGACTGGTACAGGCGAATCTATGGAAGAATTGCCAGAGACTTCTTCTGGGAGGTCGAAGTTTGAGCGAGACAGAAGGGATGGAGAAGATCCAGATTAGCCTCTTACTATTCAGTTTGGTACGTTACCTCCTATCGTGGCTAATAACTATTTACTAGCCAATGAGTTCAAGAATAAAGGGAAGGAAGAAGAAGAAAAGGAGGATAACGAAGAGGAAGCATGCATGCTGGAATATGAAGAGGGTCAAACTTCTAGAGAGGCCTACAATGGTGAAAAAGAGGATGGTATGACAGACATCGAAGAGGAAATCGATCTGGAAGTAGAAAGGAGAAGAAGAGGAGTATCGTACAATACTTTGTTGAAGCAACTACATCGAGAGGGGGTTCGTGAAGTAGACTTATTGGAAAAACCATCTGGGCGTTCTTTTGATTATTACGTGCTGTACGGGATGCCTAAAAGGAAGAAAAGAGTGCCTCGGTCTGAAAAGTATGGATCACCTCCAAGAATAATGCTTCCTTCCACAGGTTGGGTAATTGAAGAAGAAGCATTAGAAAATAGTAAAAAGGAAATTCAGGAGACAAAGGCTCAGTACAATATTGTGCACGTTGACTTATCACAAAAGAATAACTCGACAGAGGACAAGCAGGAAGTGGAAATAGATGATGTCGAAAAGATTATTTTTAAGCGACCAGCCATGAAATTGACCAAACATTTGAGGCCATTGTACGTTAAAGCTCTAGTTAACGGCATACCTGTGGCAAAAGTGTTTGTCGATAATGGAGCAGCTATAAACACCATTCCATCTAGGATGATGAGGAAATTCGCAAAGACAGAAGGTGATATGATCCCAACGGAAGTCATCCTGACAAGTTTCAATGGAGGAGCAACTTCAGCTAAAGAGGTTATGCCATTGGACATAACTATAGGAACAACTACTAGGACCACAGTCTTCTTTGTAATAGATGGTCCCACTAGTTACAATGTGTTATTAGGAAGAGATTGGATACACGGAAGCCGTTGTATACCCTCATCGCTCCATCAATGCCTAATTTTTTGGAATGACAAGGGCAAAGCAGAGGTGGTGCAGGCCGATCATAGGCCTTTTGTCGCAGAAGCAAACTCAGTGGAAAGGTTCATGTACGAAGGAAATTATGGACCTGTGAGAGTAGTCCAAGATGGAGAAGAAACTCAGATTGTCGCGCAGAGTGAAGAGCCGTTTTCGGTGGATGCACTCACTGAAATGTTCAGTCAAATGAGGCCAAACATAATGGTCCTGGAGGAGCCAGTAATTGGCAAAAGAATAATCAAGGAGTTTTAAATGAGTTGTAAGTAACAAAAGCAAATGGCCGATATTCAGGCCTTCAAAGCCAAATTAATGGCTTTCAATAAAGAATGCAAGGACAAGACAAAAGAAGCAGCAGCCTTGAAAGCATTGAAAGACAAATTGGCAGTGTTCGAGTTGGAACAAAGTATTGGCCGAGAAGTCAACAAGGTGGATTGTTTAGAAGAAGAAGTGCCTACAAGGGAACTGGACGACGAAGTGATAAGGATCGTCAAGCCTGGATACGCTCAAGCACAAGACCCCCTGATTAAAGTGAATATTGTCAATGAAGGAGAAGATCGACCAACGTTCATCAACTAAATGCTCGATCAAGAGGTTAGTGATAAATTAATCGCTTTATTAAAGGAGTACAAAGATTGTTTTGCTTGGGAATATGAACATATGCCTGATTTAGATAGAGATTTGATGGAACATAGATTACCAACCAAGTCTAATTTTAAACCTCTTATGTAACCTCCTAGGCGTTTCGTTCCTAATGTACTCCCTGAAATTAAGGAAGAGATAGAGCGATTATTAAAAGCAGGTTTTATTAGAACGGCCAGATATGTTGAATGGTTGTCCAATATCGTGCCTATATTAAAAAGAATGGTAAACTAAGGGTGTGCATAGACTTTAGGAATCTAAACATAGCCACACTTAAAGATGAATATCCAATGCCCACGGTAGATTCTTTAGTAGACTCGACTGCCGGACATATAATGTATTCCTTCATGGATGGGTACTCAGGATACAATTAAATTTATATAGCTGAGGAAGATATACACAAAACTGCTTTTAGATGCCCTGGGTCTCTAGGATGTTTTGAATGGGTAGTTATGCCTTTCGGCCTGAAAAATGCAGGAGCAACTTATCAAAGGGCAATGAATTTGATTTTTTATGATATGATAGGCAAGTTTGTTAAAGTGTATGTAGATGATATAGTGGTCAAATCCATTAAAGAAGAAGACCATTTTGAACAATTAAGATGTTCATTTGAGCGAATGAAGCAATATAAACTAAAGTCGAATCCCTTGAAATGTGCATTTGGTGTTAATGTAGAGAATTTTCTTGGTTTCTTAGTACACAAAAGGGGGATTGAACTTGATAAAAATAAAGCGAAGGCCATTTTAGAAGTCAAATCACCTAGCAACAAAAAAGAATTGCAAAAGTTTCTAGGCCAAGTAAACTTTTTAAGACGCTTTATTTCTAACTGTGCAAGGCGAACTAAAGCTTTTTCGCCGCTTTTGAAGTTGAAAAATCAGGACGAATTCGTCTGGAAATAAGAGCATCAAAAGACTTTTGAAAACCTAAAGACATATTTATCAAATTCACCAGTGTTGGTGTCACCAATTCAAGAACGGCCAATGAAAGTGTATGTATCAGTTGAAAAAAAATCAATAGCTGGAATGGTCGCGCAAGAAGACCAATTTGGTGAAGAAAGGGCGATTTACTACTTGAGTAGACTGTTAACAAAATGTGAATGTAATTATTCTGTCATTAAAAAATTATGTGTTGCATTGTATTTCACATGTACAAAATTAAGGGCTTATTTGCGACCCGTAACCGTTTATTTAATTTCTAAATTAAATTTGGTTAAGTATATGTTCTCTCGCCCTATTTTGCACCAATGGGTAGGCCTTTGGACATTAGCTTTATTAGAATTCGAAGTACAATACATACCTCAAAAGGCAGTCAAAAATCAGGCTTTGGCTAACTTTCTGGCCGATCATCCATACCTTGATATGCCTGAAGAAATTAAGTTAGAGATCAATTCATTCGAATTAAAACCTTGGATTTTATATTTCGATGGATTGAAAACCTCTAAAGGTGCAGGAGTAAGAGTAGCATTGATAATTCCTTTAAGGATTTGTTACAAGTTCATATTCACTTTGGATAGGATGTGCACCAACAATCAGGGTGAATACGAAGCCTTAATCGTGGGCCTAGAATTAATGATAGATATAGGGGTAAAGAATGTGATCGTTAGAGGTGATTCTCAATTGGTAATTCACCAATTGATTGGTGATTTTAAATGCCAAAGTGATTTCATTATAAGTCAGTATGAAATCGCTCAAGAGTTGTTGGAAGAATTCGACCAAATAGAGTTTCAATGTGTTAATAGAATATATAATGACGTAGCAAACAAATTGGCCTAGATGGCCTCAGGGTACTCAAAGGTTTTAAATTGGAAGTCCACTTATGAGTATGGAACAATATTGCCCGTGGTCCAAAGAAGGGCGAGAACGATTAAAATTCATTGCATACAAGATGGAGATGCAATAGATTGGAGGGCAGAGATTAAAATGTTTCTTAAAGAACCTAATATAGGAAATAGTAAAAAAATGAAGTTGCGTTTGCTAAACTATACACTGATAGATGAAGAGTTGTTTAAGAAATGCTCTAATGGTATATTGCTAAAATGTGTAAGTTTGCAAGAAGTCAGGACGATCATGGCTGAAGTGCACGAAGGGATATGTGGAGCTCATCAAGCTGGCCAAAGGATGAGATGGTTAATTATTAGGAATGGATATTTTTGGCCAAAAATGGGAGAATCATGCGTTCAGTATGCAAAAAGTTGTCTAGCATGCCAAAAGCATGGTCCAATACAAAGGCCGTCAGCACGAGAGATGGCACCTATTATCAAATCTTGACCGTTTAAGGGTTGGGCGATAGACCTGATTAGGAAGATTTATCCCCCATCGTCCAAGCAACATACATTTGTTATAGTTGCAACTGATTATTTCACTAAGTGCATCCGTGATCATATTATTTATAGATTTGGAATTTCACAAACTTTGATGGTAGATCACGGAACATCTTTAAGGATCAAGTGAATAAATTCTTGATCGAGTTTGAAGTTAAATTAGTGAACTCCACACCATATTACGCTCAATCCAACGGACAAGCAAAATCTTCTAATAAGATTTTAAAAAATATCATAAGGAAAATGATGGATGAAAATGCCAGAAATTGGCACGAATGTCTAAACAATGCCTTATGGGCTTATAGGACGTCGCCTCGGTCAAGTACCAAAATTACTCCTTTCCAACTTACTTATGGACAGGAGGCCGTTTTGCCTATGGAAATCAACGTGCAATCGATCAGAGTGTGTTTGCAACATAAGTTAAGTGGTGATGAGTATACTGAATCACTAGTTCAAAACTTATTGGAGTTGGACGAATTAAAGTTGGACGTCCTAGATAGATTGCAAGTTCAAAAATGAAGCATGGCTAGATTTTATAATAAAAAAGTTATAGCCAAGTCGTTCAGCCTGGGCGAATTGGTTTGGAAAATAATACTCCCTTTGGATAGTAAAAATCCAAAGTATGGCAAGTGGTCGCCCAATTGGGAAGGACGATATAAAGTAAATAATGTATTGCCTAATGGAGCCTATCATTTGGAAGATTTAGATGGCACCAAGCACACGAGGTTCATTAATGGCAAATATTTAAAAAAATATGTTCCTTCCTTATGGGAAAGTGAACAAATAAAAGCGTAATCAAATCGTGTTGAACGATCGTAGATAAAAAGGGTCAGAGCGAAATACGTTCAAATAAATTCCTTTATTATCAAATGTTCATTACAAAGTTGCAAAATACAAAATACTAAATGCTCTATAAGCTACAATTAAGAGCGAACTAATCTCCCGGTCGATCGCCGAGTAAGAGGGTGAACTGGCCTTGATTGCCATCCTGATCGCACTGCTGCAAAGGTAAGCAGAGAGGCCAAGAAGCACTCTCAGCAAGCAGAAAGGAAGAAGACGCACCCTCACATCGTCTTCCTAAATGCATCGCTGCAATAACGGGCAAGGAGGTTGAGAAGCACTCTCAGCAAGCAAGGTGGCTTGCAAGCATCCTCAAAAATTGTCTTCCATCATGGAACTCCTTGTAAGGAACATGAAGACGATGGGAAGAACTTTACTGGTCAAAGAATATTTCCTATATCTCCCATACCAAAGGTGACATCAAAAAAGATGGCAAAATGGGTAGAACAAATGATCCATTTCCATGGAAGACGAAGGTTTTGGATCGATTGTCAAAATGCCAAATAATGGTAGCAAATTGGTTTTGAAAAAGAGAATGGAAATGAAAATGACAAGTGTGGAATATAAGTGCATTTATAGAGGCGTGAACGTGAAGAGACAGAATATGAACAGCCACATTCGTGCCTAGTAACTGGAATCAAATGGCTCGAAGTCTTGGGAAAAGAGACAGAAATACCAAGAGAAAAATGTGCGTGAATCTTAGCATAAAGCAGTTAAATGTTTGGGGGGTTGATGATTAAAGACAACGTCGATAAATACACAAAAAGACAAATTAATCGTTCATTAATGATAATGGCTGCTTGTACGTTCAGAGTTACCAATGAACATCAGTACGAGGTTACAAGGGAAAAGTTAATATGAAGTTACAAAAAGAAAAGTTAAGGCATTATATGTCTTAATTACAATTTACCCCAGACCGAACGAATTCTTTCCCTAAGTCTCCCCCAATCCTCGCTCTGCCGAGAAGAAGTGATATCCAATTCAACTACAAAATCATCATCAACTTTCAGCTTGTTGTACTGCTCGACCAAAGACTTGGTTCGCTCAATTTCTTGGGAGGTATTACGCTTTTTAGCAGCCATTTCCGCCTTGCAGTCGTCCATCCTTGCTTGAAATTCCTTCATCTGTGCAGCCAAACTGGTCATCAAAGAGTCTTCAATCATAACTTCGAAAGAGATTTCTTTCAATTCGTCCTCAACTTTGTTGATCTCCAGAAGCAAAGACTCTCTTTCAGATACAGTGCGAAGATATTGAGTACTCTTGGCCTTCATTGCAACATTTTTGGCCAGCAAGGAGAGAATCTCGGAATGGACAACTTTCAACGTCGCTTTAAAATCAGCAAAAAAATTGAGCGATGGAAGTGTCAGTGCTTGCGCCAACTTCACACTCAAATGCTCAAACTTATCCTTATGTTTGGCAGCACTAGTCTAACCGATGTCCATATTCATAAAGGACACATACTCAAATATCGACTGCCTGAGGAACTTCATATCTTCCTCTGAAGAAGCAGAAGGATGACCAGTTGAAGCAGGGCGAAACGTCTTGACCTGCCCCCAGGAAGTGAACTAGTCCTGGATGGAACGCACAATCTTATCAATGTCCTGCAAAGAAAATTGCCAACATTGAAGGTTTTCACTACAATGAACAAAGTGGAAGTAAAAGTGAAGCAAAGATTACCTCATCAGCAGTCTTGGGAGGTGACATATCCCCAGCCAAATCTACCACCTGTGGCTCCACCACTTATGAGGACTTCCCCTTGTCCGGGCGAGAAGACTTTGCCACAACGAGCAAACCCATGGGAGCATCTGTAGAACTCAAAAAGCAACAAATCAAAAATCAATAGCACAAGCAAAGGTAAAACATCAAAAAATGTATTACCTTCTTGTTCGACGTTTGGGGGGTTGACGCCCTGGGAAGAAGGTGGCTCATCCATTGGTTGTGATGAGGATTCCGGGACTGAAGGTTTTTCTTTAAGCGTAGTCCCTTCATCAGCTGGTTTGGATGAAGCAGCCTTAGTAGAGGATGATGGAGCAGGAGCTACCAACACCAAAGCTTTCAAAGGAGAGGCTGAACTTTTCTGAGAAATCCAAATAAACCATCAGCACATAGAAAAGTTTCAAGTATAGAAATGTATGCTTGTGAGTAAAATAATTTAATTACCTTTCTCCTGACGATGAGAGGCGTGTCATCATCATCATCATCTTCCTCCAAAATGGGAGATGCTGAGGTTAGCCATTTGCGGCTTGGGGTACTCTTAGCTGCAGTGGGCTTGGCAGGAAGAGAAGTAGATGGATGAACAAACTGTTTAGCACGAGTAGGGGAGGAAGGACTCCTAATGGACACAGGGGTGACCAAAACAGGAGAAGTGGAAGAAATGTTTGGCTGGTCCAGTGAATGGAAAGCACGATTGGCATCAGTTGCAAACAATATGTGCTTCACTGATGGCCAAAGTTGTTCAAAAAAGGGATGGATGGCATGACTAGGATTGAAGGGGGCTAATGAAAAGTTACTCGTCAAAAGAATATTGCGAGCATCTATAGCTTCTGCCTCTGCCTTATTAATGGTGTGGAAGCGATCTATCAACTTTCTTGAATAACAAGGGGGAACATGCCAAGTTTGGCCAAAACCAAGTTGACGAGCAAAAAATTGGAGAGCATATATTTCAACCCCAACTTTGGCATTGGTTCCAGTCAAAATATCATGGAACAACTCCTTCCCGATCAAAAACTGGACCTAAACGAGTAGAGAGGTGCTCGCACTGTTCAGGGTGGATGGGGGTTGCACATAATCTGGAGTTAAAAAGGGAGGAAAAGGAAAGAAAGAAGGAATTGAATTCAAAGTATAAAAGAATGAAAAGATGTCCCTTCTGGACATATTTACAGGGTTCAGTGGGTCAATAGCTAGCCCATAGCAGCTAGCAGAATGAAGGGAAAAGGATAGAGCACCAAGTGATGGAAAATAGGCTGTCAACCACATTTGAGTGAACCAAAGAGGCCTACTGCCAGTGGGAGATGCACAATTTTTCAATTGGAATTGGAGAGAAGTCATGCCTCTATAGAGGGTAGCCAAAAAGAAAGAACACAAATTCAGAGGCCCACCATGCGCCAATTCATGCGCTATGGGTAAATAGCTCATAGAAGGCTTCATACTTGGCACACATAGAATATATTTACAAAGCCAAATCTGAAGAAATGCCACACGCTCAGCATGGGAAGGCTCAGCGCTCGAGTGATTATAACAGCTTTGCAGGCCTGAATAACACTTGGTGAGTTTTCTGTCAAATTTTGGGGCGACAACAGAAATCAAAATACCAGGAAAAATGGTATCACCCAAAGGTGGCAGATTTACTAAGGCCCCAACATCCCTTAAAGTAATGGACATGGGACCAAGAAGGAAAACAAAATTATTATACTCAGAGGACCAACAACTTAAAGCAATAGGGAAAAGTGCTGGATCAAAAATAGGGGATTGAAGAGAGATTTCTAACAAATTAGAAATCCTGGCACTATCAAAAATTGCCTTGGTAGGACCATGGCCCACAAGGCGAGCATGCCATCTACGAAAAATAACATTAGATTTAGGCCAAGTGCAAATACCTCTTTCGCGAAGCGGTCTCAGCGGTAAAGAGTTTAGAAACGAAGGGCCTTGAGTACAAGGGAATAGCTGGCCCACCGCCACTTGTTCGACGGCCTCGACGTTGTTGAATGAAGGACCTAGATACGTTGTTGAATGAAGGACCTAGATAGAACTCATTGAGTTCGGCATGGGCTGTTGCAAGGAAGTTCGGAGTTATATATGGCCGAGTGAGAATTTTCTAGAAGTCTTCGAAACTGAAAGAGTCACCAGATTGAGATTGTGAAGCAGCCATTAGGAACGAAATAAAGTTTTGTTGAAGTTTGCTTAAGAAACGTAGCAGAGAAGCAAGAAGATGAACAGTAATATTACGAGAGAGAAGCGCGAAATAATGAGACGTGATTTAGTAGTGCGATGAAATGGCGTGTATTTGGGGGTTATAAGGGTTTGCAACATCGCGCCTTTTTCAGGCTATGGAAGAAAATAATGATTAAAATTCTTGAAAATTTCAAATGTTGCTGGGAAACACAAAGTGAATATGGCAAAAATTAATAATTGGTATTAATTCTGCCATATTGGGAGGTAATTGTTGACACGCTAAAAGTGCGGCCCAAATCTAATAGCCCAAAGAATGAAGCCCAACTGGGCAATTTAGGATAAAGGCTCAAATAGGGTTATTAATGAATGCAGTGGAAGTCCACGAATGCGGTAACACCATCGCCCAAACTTGCAAGACGCCCAAGATTTGAGCGAATGAAGTGCCTTGCAGTCGCCCAAGGTTATGACCCTGTTTTCGCCCAAACCTTCGAATCGCCCAAGATCTTAACAAGCATAAGATGTTATAGTTATCCAAAAGTACAGTTATCGAAGCAGTTATTAAATAATCTTATCACGTTCCACGATTCAAGGAGTTCAGTTGAAGACGGTTGAACGACAAAGAGTAGTGACAGCAGTTAGAGACGGCAGTTCCACGATAAGTTGACTACCATGAAGAAAGTGGGCAGTTATAAAGCAATTAAGCAGTTTCTAAGTTGTTGATCACGAAGAGATCATTAAGGGAATATAAAAGGAAGAAAAGACATAGAGCAAAGGACCCCGAATCAAACACTCTCAAACAGAGAATATGTAATTTCAATTTCTTAGTTTAGACTTAAACATTTCTTTTCAGTACTCGTGTGCTTGCTCCCCTTGGAGGCATTCTATTTAAGTTCCAATTGTAAAGTCATCGCCAATAAAACACTCATTTTTGGGACTTTGTCTCAAGAGGTTTATTTCTTACACAATCATCTGATTCCTTTTTAATTGTTAGCGACTACCAGCGCAAAACAGTTATAGATGACAAATTTTTTGCAAAGTTGAAAGAAGCACAAAACAAGAATATGGTGAACTTGCTTACACTTCAATCATTATACACTTATCTGATGTTGTTTTAAGAAAAGTTGGGAAACTTGATTCCATAAAAGAACTTTAAAAATAGTGGAGGCTTATATTTGCTCAAAGTCTACTCCTAATAAATTGTACGTGTTTGTAAGATTTTTCAATTTTAAAATGGATCCTTCAAAAAATCTTAATGACAATTTGGATGCTTTTAACAAACTTGTTTAAGATATTGTTAATTATGATGAAAATGTGTCTGAAATATATAATGTCATTATTTTGTTGAATTCTATGCCTGACTCATATAGGGAGGTTAAAAATGCAATTAAGTATGATATTAAAACCTTCACACTCGAGATGGTCATGAATTCCCTTAAGAGTACGGAGATGGAGCTTAAGGTTGAAAAAGATGATAAGAGGAGTGATGAGATACATATAATGAGGAGTAGAATGAAGTTTAAGCAAATGGTTTGGATAGAGTTCTAAATAGTAGTAACTTCCGTGATGACAGTGGTAAGAAGAAGGACAAGAAATAGGACAAGTCTGGTGGTAAGCAGTGTTACAACTGTGGTAAGTTTGGACACTATGTGAGGGATTTTCCAAAGAAGGATAAATAGAAGTGTAAGATGAGATGTGAGGTGAATATTGCTTTTAGATCGATTGATGACCCTAGTAATGTTTATTGAGAATAAATCTAGTTACGGCATATGCATCTGTGTGTCACCCTCTCTGGATGTGTGTGATTACTTTATTTAGCTGCATGATTATATTTTATATTTCAATTTGTTTGATATGTGCATTTGCATGAATTTGAGAGCAGTCTAACTAATTGTGTTATGTGTTTGCATACATAGTAGGTTGGGATATATTAGCAGTAAGTGTAATGTGTCTCTTTTGGTAAGGTTAAGTATAGACGCCTAAGGGTGCAATGGTAATTTATATCGGGATGTGGAATGTGAGATTTGGATCATGAGTGGCGAGGTGATTAAACGTTATCCTTAATCTATGAAGATCCTGATCAGGTGGAGTGTGAGAGAGGCACTTCTACCAATTCTGTTAGGTGGATACATATTATCCACTTAAATTGGGAGAAGTGATGTAATGAAAGATGATTATCACGTGGACTTAGGATCTATTGTGGTTTACCAGTTAGACATAAGTTGAATGATTAGTCTAGTGAGTATGGTGAGCGTCGAGAGGAAATATGTGTTCTAGAGGTGTGAGTAACACAAAATGAGATAGAATAAGTGTGGTGAGATCTTTTCGTCGATTTATTTATGCATTTGTTGCATATGTGTTGGCTGTTTGATTGATTAACTTAGTGTTACTCTGTTGTTCTGTGTAAACTTTTTTTTTTTAAAGATCTGTGTGTTATCCTACATTATATCTTCATCACATATTTATTTTCTCTTAATTGGTTAATGCAATTATCTGCTTCTACTTGTGTATTTTTTTTACCTTAGCCTTGGTAAGTACATGGAGTAGGTATGTTATGTGTTTCAAGTCCAAAATATGAGATAAGGTCTTTGATCCCACTTTTATTGGTTATGTTGATTATGCAAGTGTTAACTTTGTTTATTAATTGCTTACAAACTGATTGAGTTATCAAGAAAAAGATTTGTTAGATTTTGGTACCCAATAAATTTCTGGCGATGATGTAAATGTTGGAATATATTTTCATTGGTCGCAGTCAATGGTGAATTATTACGAACAACCAAGTCCAAAGGCTCGGCCCGAAAACAAATTAGACCATTAGAAGTAGCCTAAGAAATTAATGCTATTCACGGCACATATATATACCTATTAGATGGTTTTTAATCTTCACCCATCTATCCCTTATTTGGCCTAATTTGACAACCTTCTCATTCTTTTGCATTTTAACGTTTGTGATTTGTATATGAATTGAAGAAAACATTACTACCAGATTGTGGAGAAAAATTGGTTGCTCTGTGCTTCCGAAACCAGTGGTTACCTCTTTCCTTTGGTCTCCATCTTTTGCCTTCTTCCCTAGATTTCTTCATGCCTTTGTGGCTGCAAATCAATGCCATTATCTTGTCTTTTATGGGTGAGATTAAGAAACAACCGAGGTATATATTGGTTGTGGGTTGAAGTTGTTTGGATTAATTATTTAGTAGAGAAAGGTAACGTGAAATTGAGCCGAAAAACACCGTTTAGAAGATTTTTGAAGCGAGCTTTCACGAAAAAAGCAATCATAAGACAGCATTTGAGTTGAAGGAAGCCATAAACGGATCCCTCATAGACATACTCTGTTCACCACTCACACGTATCGATTTGTTTCTAGTCGTGGCCATTAACTTCTTGTGTTTTGTGGTGTACTAGTGCCTAAGTTTAAATGTTGTCAACCTAAATACAAACCTTTCCCTCAATGTCCTCCTCAATGCAGTAGCAGAAATGCCTGCTTTTCTATTAACTACACTCTTACTAGAGAAGTTTGAAAGAAAGCCATTAGCCATTGGGACTCTATGGTTCAGCGGGATTTTTTGAGTCGTCGGGGAGTTTGCTAAAATACCACTACAGAATAAGGAATGTGATCCGAATGGTGTGTGATATTTTCGGAATATTTGGCATGACTGGAACATATTCTCCTATTTGGTGCCTGATGCTATCAAAAATCGTACCTGCAGATTTTTCGAGCTTGATGACTGATAAGGAGCACGAACGTGATCTTCCGATACCTAAAACAAAGGCAACGAGGTGTGTTCTCGTCGCCCCTCCAATACTTAAGTCAGAAAGGGAAATATAAGCGTGAGGCTATATGCTGAAGAACAATGTAAAACGTACATGAATAATGGTTCAAGGTTCTGTATTTATAGTAGTAAGTGACATTCTCCTAATTGGACTCAACTAGCTGGATGTCCTCATCTGTTGGAGTCCTGAATGGTTAAAGAGTTGGTTGAATTCCAGAATTATACGTAAGATAGGATTCTTGTGGGAGTTAGGATTCCTAATTGCGTAGGAATTCTAAAGGGTTAACAATCGTCAGTAGTGAGGGGGAGCCCATTCCCGAGGACTATGCCCGAGGACATATGTTTGCAATATGCGAAGCAGCATGGAGATGTGGTCGGGCCTAGTGTCTCGAGGATGAACATGCTCGAGGACACCGCAGATGGATTTGCAACTTTATCAAAATTAGTCCTCGGGATATACTGATCGGGGATATTGGAAAATGTCACCATCATAGGCCCCCGTGCATATATGCTCGAAGATATGCTTGAGGATATGATGCAAAGAGACTAGAAATAAAAGCTCAAGTTTTAGCTCGGGGATTCCCGAACACCTGTGCTTGATCAGAAAGCTGACGTGTACTGACGTCAGCCCTAGAATAGGAAAAGGCGGTAAAAATTGGTAGGGTTAGATGTAGGACACGTGTCCAGATCTAACGGTCGGGGTAGTGACCTTTGGGCTTCCTGCTCCTGTTGCCTATAAATACCATCCCCTCATTTCATTTTTCACTTTTTACTCTCAGTAAACTTCTCTCGCTAATCGTCGGGATCGGACTTTGAGTTTTTAGGCGTCGACTTTAAGGTAAGACCTCGAGATTTTAAGTTATTCTTTAGGTATTTTTTACCTAGGTCAGGATGTCTAGTAGTAGCAGTAGCGACACTTCGTCCTCATCATCCTCGAGGAGTAATCCTGAGGACATAGGATGCTCAATCATACCTATGGCTGTCCCAATTAATGCCCAACCTCGGGCACAAAGTATCCCGACCCCTTTTAGGTATCCCGAGGTCCCCTGTAAATTTAAAGAACATCTAGCAATATCGACGGCTAGGGAGCATGGGCTCATGCCCAAATGCGACGTTAGGACGCCAGGGGTAGAGGATAGGATGGCCTTTGCTCGGGATGGAGAGTTCATGATCTTTAGGGACTCACTTAAGGGGGGATTTCGATGGCCTCTGCATCCCTTTTTTGTGGCCTTATTGGTCGAGCATAATATGAGCCCTGGACAGCTCGTGCCAAATGGTTGAGGATGCTTACCTATTTCTTTATAGCCTGTAGATACCTAGGAATTAACCTATACGTCGATCTCTATAGGATGGTGTTCGACCTGAAACAGCTTCCTCAATATACTTGTTTTGCTTACCTTTCATCCCGAGGAGGATTTAGATTATCGAGGATGCCCAGTTCTTTAAAAGGTTGGAAAGAAAAGTGGTTTTATGTCATACCTCAGGATAGCGACCTTCCTTTTAGCCCTAGGTGGGTTTTGCCCGACACTCCCTGATTTTGTGAAGGCCAGGCCTATTTTGAATCTTTAGAGAGGCATAGGGTAATGTTAGAGAACCTCGAGCCTCTTGTATATGATATAGATGACATCCTCGGGGATGACGTTCTCGATCTCGAGGATGTGAAAGGCACTGAGGGTAGGACCATTTTGCCTTCCTCTTTACTGATCTGTCCTTGAACTTATAATTGTGCTCGTTCTAATGACTTGCTCTTTTTTGCAGAGATGACTTTTGATCCTTCAGCCCTCAGACAGGCCGTGACCAAAAAGTCAAAGGCCCCTCAAGCTCGAGCTCCAGGGCAGAAGAGAGGGAAGAAGAGAGCTCGGGACCCAGGCCCTGAGAATATTAGAAGTGGGCCTGGGGAAACTTCTGCTCGGGGACATACCCCGACCACACAGGCCACTGAGACTCCTACTGGTCCACCTCGATCACATCCTCGGCCAAGGAGTACTCCCGAGGTTGTTGACCTCGATGATGAGGTTAGGCCTATGCCCTCTTTCCAGAATCAGGAGCCTGACTGGTGTCCTCTGGTGTCAAGCATCGTGGACAAATATGGGAAGGACCTTGGTTTTGATGAGGGCATGAAGGCTATGGAATCCCTTACTCTGAAGGTAAGCTCGCCCAATTTACTTTGTTTAAATACAAGATTTAAAAAGGTTTAAACGCTGTGATTACTTAAGCTCGGGTTTATATGGTGTAGGCTTTGAGTATTGCCCGAGGCCTTTCTCTGAAGGGGAAAGATGAGGCCCAAAAGACCACCAAACTCGAGGACTCTTCTCGAGCACAGGAGAAGAGGATAGCCGACTTGGAGGCTGAACGCTTTCTTCTTCAGAAGGAGCTCGAGGACTCGAAAAATGATGCCCAGAGAGCTCGAGAAGAGGCTGGAACTGCTAAGGGTGAGGCTGAAGGTTTAAAGCTCGAGATCGAGCGTTTGAAGGTTGATTTTGAGGCTCGCCTGGCTGAAGGTCGAGGGGTCGCGATTGAGGACTTTAAAATGTCCGAGGAGTTTAACGGCCTTAAGGGAGAGTATGCCATGGGCTCGTACTTCCATGCCTTCAAGGAAGCTCGGGCATTTTTGAGATCGAAGCCCGACGCTAATCCCGGGGATCTAAAGAACATCCCCGAGATTGCTGATACCCTTGAGCTGTCAGAGTCCGAGGAAACCGTCGAGGACCAAGAGGTCGACGTTGACGGCAAGGACACAGTGGAGGAGCAGGGGAGCACAGCCTCGGGAGAAAGGGCCGAGGACTTAGATTAGTTTTTGTTTTTTCGTATGATGATAGCCCTTCCATTTTGTAATTTGAACATGTATTTTACTCGACCAAGTATTTTCCTTCTGCTGTGTCAATGTATCTTGATCATTCAAATAGCCCGACGTAAGATGGTTAAATAACTCGACGCCTAGAGTAGTTGAAACACCTCGAGGACCTAATTTGTGAAAATATTTCTGAATATTATAACGTACACAAAATTTATCCCGAGGACTCAAACTGTAAAATTATTTGGGAACATCATTGTTGAACCCGAGCATTAAACAAGTTACCACGAGGACTAAATAATAAAATTATCTTGGAACATCCAAGTGTGAACCCCGAACACGTAGACAAGTTACCTCGAGGAATAAATAATAAAATTATCTTGGAAAATCCAAGTGCGAACCCCGAGCACGTAGACAAGTTACCTCGAGGACTAAATAATAAAATTATCTTGGAAAATCCAAGTGCGAACCCCGAGCACGTAGACAAGTTACCTCGAGGACTAAATAAGATTAATTATTTTCGACGACTAATTAATCATCTCGACGATTGAGAATAACTCAATTTTTAAACAAGTGATAATGCCGAGGACAGTGTACTTTTCTACACACTTAACACTCGAGGATTAAGTTCAAGGGATGGTAGTCCCCGAGGAGTACGAATAATTGTGACCGACCTCTGTACATGAGTTTTTCCCGAGCTTTCATTTTCAGGCTTGGAAAAAAATACAAGAATATATGGTCGGAATATATGTCCTCGGTATTTATACTTGTGCTGCACTATTTTGATGTGCTGATTATGAGCTCCAAGATTTTGGTGCTTACTCGAGGCAAGGCTTTAGACGGCTTGCTCGAGGGCAAGGATTACATTAGCTTGTCAAAGACAAGGCTTAAAGGGGCTTGCTCGAGGGCAAGGCTTAAAGGGGCTTGCTCGAGGGCAAGGCTTACATTGGCTTGTCGAGGACAAGGCTTACATTGGCTTGTCGAGGACAAGGCTTACATTGGCTTGTCAAGGACAAGGCTTAAAGGGGCTTGCTCGAGGGCAAGGCGCGGCTTGTCAAGGACAAGGCTTACATGCTTGCTCGGGGCAAGGCTTCAGACGGCTTGCTCGAGGGCAAGGCTTACATGCTTGCTCGGGGCAAAGCTTTAGGTGGCTTGCTGGACGCAAAGCAAACTATCGGGTTGTTATACCCGGGGTTTGGATTTATTAATTGTTTGGACTGGACTTGGATTTATAATGTATCCAAGCTGCCTACGTACCCAAACGGGATCAAGCCGAACGTAGTTCATTACAAAAGAAAACGGAAAACATGCATGGGCACGCAGGCCCGCTAAACTAGAAATAAAATGCAGGCTCGAAGAACCAAAAATAACATGCAGAAAAAGAAAATCTCCTAAACGGCATCGGGAATGTTACTTGTAATATATTTTTAGATTGTCGGCATTCCAGGGCCTCGGAAGAGGTCTACCCGAAGTGTCTCTCAGGCTGTATGCTCCTTTGCGAACCTGTCGTATGACCTCAAAGGGCCCTTCCCAGATGGGCCCGAGCTTCCCTGGGGGGTGGCCTGCCGCTTCGGCCCTCCTCAAGACCAAATCGCCAGCTCTGAACCTCCGAGCCTTGACTTTGCTATTAAAATGTTTTGCTGTCTTAGTTTGGTAGGAGGCCACTTTTATAGCGGCTTGCTCCCGTACTTCTTCCAAGAGATCAAGATGTTCAGTTGTATGCTCCGAGGTTTCTGGCACGAGCCTCCTATGGCTTGGCAGTCTAATTTCCACTGGGACCATTGCTTCAAAGCCATAGGCTAACATAAAAGGGGTTTCTCCTGTGGTTGTCCT
>NC_036240.1:7238670-7245503 GCF_002742605.1 Olea europaea var. sylvestris
ATTCTTGTTCGGAGGTCTTGTAATATGATTCGATTTGTTACCTCGGCCAGACCGTTGCTCTGAGGATGCGAAACTGATGTCAGACGGTGATCAATCCCAAGGTTTGAGCAAAAGTTTCTAAACGGTTGGTTGTCAAATTGTCTGCCATTGTCGGTGATGAGGACCTTTGGTATCCCAAACCTGCAAATGATAGACCTCCAAGTGAAGGCTCTTAGCTTGGGCTCCGATATTGTGGCGAGAGGTTCGGCCTCTACCCATTTTGTGAAGTACTCCACTGCTACAGCAACAAACTTTAATTGACCTCTTGCCACAGGAAAGGGACCGAGGATGTCAATTTCCCATTGTTCAAACGGGGCCGAACAGTTAATGTTGGTGAGATCTTCGGCTGGTGAGTGGATAACATTACCAAACCTCTGGCACCTATCACATCTTTTAACATATTCTGAGGCGTCTTTTTTCATAGTTGGCCAGTAGTATCCATATCGTATGAGTTTAAAGGCCAAGGCCCTGGCCCCTTGATGATTCCCGCACACACCTTCATGGACTTCAGCAAGGGCCTGGGATGATTCTGATGGCTCGAGGCACCTTAGGTATGGAAGAGTAATACTCCTGCGAAAGAGGGCACCGCTGATCATACAGTACCTAGGAGCTCGGGCTCTGATGCTTCTAGCCAACCTGGCGTCGCTTGGTAGATTTCCACTTGTGATGAATTCTATGATTGGGTCCATCCAGGATGGTTCGTTGTCAATGTCCATGATGTCGAGGATTTGACTGATGCTGGGTTCTGTTGAACTGTTCTGTCAAGGTCGTCTACCCCCATGAACACAAGCCTGGATAATGCGTCAGCTTTTCCATTGTCCTTTCGAGCAATTTTTGTAATTTCACAGCTCTTGAATTTTCGTTGAAGATCCTGAACCTTCATACAGTACAAACTCATTTTCTCCTCCTTTCTTTCAAATGATCCTTCAATCTGTCCGACCACTAGCTGCGAATCGCTGAATATCTTTACGAACTCGAGCTCTAGGCAAAGGGCTAGCTCAAGAGCAATAACGATGGCCTCATATTCGGCCTCGTTGTTGGTTGCTTCAAACTTGAACCTGAGAGCGCATTGGATCTCTGTTTGTTTGTCAGGGCTGATGATAATGACCCCTGCGCCCGAGCCCGAGGAGTTCGATGCTCCATCCACAAATATTTGCCAAGTGTCCGAATTAGTGCTCATGCTCGAGCTATCACCTGGCCCCCGAGGCCTGGGGGTTAGTTCTGCAATGAAGTCGGCTAGAGCTTGGGCTTTGATAGATGGGCGTAGTTTGAATTCTATGTCAAATTCTCCAAGCTCGATTGCCTATTTCATCAGTCTTCCTGATACGTCCGGCTTCTGAAGTATATGCCTAAGTGGTTGATTAGTGAGCACCACAATAGGGTGAGACTGAAAATACTGCCGGAGTTTCCTTGCTGCTGTAACCAAGGCAAGGGCAAGTTGTTCCGCCAAAGTATACCTGGTTTCCGCGTCCAGTAGGACCTTGCTTACATAGTAGATAGGTTGCTGGACTTTGTTAACCTCTTTCACCAAGACCCCGCTGAAAGCGTTTTGAGATACGGCCAAGTACAAAAATAAGGTGTCACCAGGGTCAGGCCTAGTGAGAATTGGAGGAGATGCTAATGTCTGTTTGAGCTCCTGAAAAGCTTTCTCACAGTCTTCACTCCAATCAAAGCCTTGGTTTTCTCTGAGGACTTTGAAGAAGGGATAGCACCTGTCTGATGCTCGGGACATGAACCTGTTCAAGGCTGCTATCCTACCAGTCAACCTCTGTACCTCTTTCTTGTTCCTTGGTGATTCCATAGACGCTAATGCTTGTATTTTGTCAGGGTTGGCCTCTATCCCCCGGTGAGTGATCATGAAGCCCAAGAACTTGCCCGAGGCCACGCCAAATGCACACTTTGCGGGGTTCAACTTCATTCCGTACTTTCGCATGGTGTTGAACACTTCTTCAAGATCTGAAATATGTTGGTCCACCTGTTTGCTTTTGACCACCATGTCATCAACGTACGCCTCCACATTCCTTCCAATCAAGTTAGCAAAGACTTTGTTGATGAGCCTTTGGTATGTTGCCCCTGCATTCTTCAAACCGAAAGGCATGACCTTATAACAGTATATGGCGGAATCGGCCATGAATGAGGTCTTTTCTTGATCTTCCTCTGCCATGAGGATTTGATGATAACCAGAAAATGCATCCAAGAAGCTGTATAGCTTATGTCCAGACGTGCTATCCACCAAGTTGTCAATCCGAGGTAGGGGATAACTATCCTTTGGACATGCTTTGTTAAGATCTGAGAAGTCAATGCAGACTCTCCACTTACCATTGGCCTTCTTCACTAAAACAACATTGACAAGCCAATCGGGATATTGAACCTCCCGAATGAACCGAGCACTGATGAGTTTGTTAATTTCTTCGCGGATGACCTCCCGACGCTCTGGGGCGAACTGTCTTTTCCTCTGTTTTACTGGCCTGGCCCCTGGGCTAATGTTAAGCCTGTGGACTGCAATTTTAGGGTCTATCCCTGATATGTCCTCAACCTTCCAGGCAAAAACGTCAATGTTTCGAGATAAGCAGCCGACAAGTTCTGTCTTTAGGGTGTCGTCAAGATCCCGACCAATAGTCACCTTCTTATCATGGTCGAGCTCAATTTCCATCAATTCTTCGACAGGGGCAAGTCTGACTTGTTGCCCGTCTTCGGGATCAATCCTCGAGATTTGCATGACGTCGTTATTTATTTCCTGAACGCTGGCAACATAGCATTGTCTGGCAGCTGTCTGATCTCCACGGACGACCCCGACGCCATTACTTGTTGGAAACTTCATGGCCAGGTGGAAGGTAGACACAATGGCTTTAATCTTGTTCAGAAGTGGTCTTCCCAGAATAGCGTTATACGCCATTGAGACGCGTACCACTTGGAAAGATGTCATCTCCGTAACTTGTCTCTGGCCAGAACCCAAAGTTAGAGGGAGCTCGACGACACCCTCTGGAGTGATGACTCCTCCACCAAACCCCTGGAGAGGAGTTTTAACCGCTTTGAGCTGGTGAGTCGAGATTCCCATTTTGGCAAAAGCTTCTTGTGAAAGTATATTGGTCGCACTCCCGTTATCAACCAAGATCCTCTTTACTTCAAAATTGGCCAAAATTGCTGAGATTACCAAGGCATCATCATGTGGGAGTAATACGCCTTCTAAGTCTCCAGTCCCAAAAGTAATATCCTCCAACTTTCCATGGGGCATCCCAGAGGCCAAGGCATATCGTCGGGCATATTGTTTTCTTCCACTGTTGGAGTCTCCTCCCGAGGCAATACCTCCAATGATGATATTGATGGTTCCAGCAGTGGGTTGACCATCTCTTTTTGCCTCAGGGACTTTTTCCCTGCCATGATCATTCCTCGGACGTTTGTCGTTACCGACGTAGGAACTCAAGAGTCCTCTTTTAATAAGGGCTTCAATCTCCCGTTGCAGGGCCTTACAGTTCTCCGTGGTATGCCCATGATCCCGATGGAACTCACAGTACTTGTTCATGTCCCTGGATTCGGGTGGTGACCTCATTCTGACAGGCCACTTCAGTTCCTTCATATCCTTGATCTCCATCAATATATTGGTCTTTGACGTATTTAAACGTGTGAACGGCGTCGGGGGAACCTCCTGCCTCTGTTTTCTCCGATGTTGTTCTTCACGGGGGTTCGGGTCATGCTGTCTTTTATGCTCGACTCTGTCATGGAATGGTCCAACCTTTCTCGGGTTCAGTGTTTCCTCCATATTTATGTACTTTTCAGCTCGGGTAAGAAGCTCGGTGACTGTCTTCGACGGAGTTTTGGATAAAGACATCTTGAAAGCCTCGCACTTTATGGCATATGTGAGGGCAGAAATTGCTGCAGTTATGTGTAGGTCGGGAATCTGAAGTCTTTCCTTGTTGAACCTGGTCATGAAGTCACGTAGGGTCTCATTTTGCCCTTGTCTAAGTTGCATGAGGGAAGCTGCTGTCTTCCTGATGCGTTTGCTGCTGGCGAAGAAAGCGGAGAACTTGTCCGCCAAATCCGAGAATGAGGCTATGGAGTTGGACTCCAAGGTTGAGAACCAATCCCTAGCAGCATTCGTCAAAGTTTGCGGGAAGGCCTTGCACATCACCTGATCTGGTGCAACCTGTAGATTCATGACGTCCGTGTATATGTTCAGATGATTGATCGGATCGGTGGTCCCATCATATTCTTTGATCCTAGGATACTTAAATCTGTCTGGCAAGGGGAATGTTAATATCTCGGAAGTAAATGGAGTGTTGGGACTGAATCTTGTCGTCCCTTTGTTGCCCTGAAGTAGGCCCGCCGTAATTCCTTCTTGAATAATCCTAGCGAGTTCCCCGGACTCCATGGTCACTGATCTCGAGGCCGAGGTCACATGTGGTATACCCGAGGCCCCTGCTCCGCCATTGTCAGGGAAATGTACTCGAGCTCGAGCATCAGCCATAAAACCCTCCTGGGGTGCTGGTGTAGGTGACGGATGCGAATTTCTTTGACTTAGCAGCTGAGTCAGTGTGGCGACCTGTTGTCTGAGCTCTTCAAAGGCTCCAGCAGTGACGACTGCCGGCTGAGGCTCTGGCACTTCTGATGATTCCTCTTGAGGAACAGGGATATCCTCAGGAGGGGGTTGGTTTGGAGAGGATGAGCTTGCTGGTGGAAGACCTGAACGTGTGTTTACCATGGCTTTTGGTAGCACTTCCCACAGACGGCGCCAATGATGCTACCAAAAATCGTACCTGCAGATTTTCGAGCTTGATGACTGATAAGGAGCACGAACGTGATCTTCCGATACCTGAAACAAAGGCAACGAGGTGTGTTCTCGTCGCCCCTCCGATGCTTAAGTCAGAAAGGGAAATATAAGCGTGAGGCTATATGCTGAAGAACAATGTAAAACGTACCTGAATAATGGTTCAAGGTTCTGTATTTATAGTAGTAAGTGACATTCTCCTAATTGGACTTAACTAGCTGGATGTCCTCATCTATTGGAGTCCTGAGTGGTTAAGGAGTTGGTTGAATTCCAGAATTATACGTGAGATAGGATTCTTGTGGGAGTTAGGATTCCTAATTGCGTAGGAATTCTAAAGGGTTAACAATCGTCAGTAGTGAGGGGGAGCCCATTCCCGAGGACTATGCCCGAGGACATATGTTTGCAATATGCGAAGCAGCATGGAGATATGGTCGGGCCTAGTGTCTCGAGGATGAACATGCTCGAGGACACCGCAGATGGATTTGCAACTTTATCAAAATTAGTCCTCGGGATATACTGATCGGGGATATTGGAAAATGTGACCATCAGTGCCAATTAAAATTTAGATTTTAATCTAACTCAAAGTCAACAATTTATTTCAATCCATATTTGATGGACCCCACAATTTTTCAACTACATATTTTATCAACTTTTATCAAAATTTATTAAAAGTCTGATTTTAATCCTCACCAAATAGGGACATTATTTGCTGTTTATTTACACGGTCAAGCTTTTCCCGACCATGGGTAGAAATGCAGCACTAGAATGTGCTACTCAGGCAGCACAAATGGGAGCAATATTGGTGCTATTTGTTATGGTTTTGGGTGGAGGATTTCCCTTTGTGGTGTATGGGGGTATGTGGGATAGCTGGGGGGCTTACGGCCTTCTATCTACCCGAGACTTTAAATAGGCCTTTATTTGACACAATGGGACGAATGGAGGATGGAGAATGCACAGGCTAAAAATTTCACAACATGGACATAATGATCTTTATTCCATGTTGAAGTTTAACAGATTATTGACATTAGATGGGGGTGGATTTCCCTAATAGAATGGTCAATTATGTAATATTTTTTAATTTTAGCGATGAAATTTTCGAAAAATACTTTAAGAACGATTTAAATTTACGGAGAGTAAAGTAGTTGGTCCAAGCAGGTTGCTTCCCTTCTTGTCGTCGGGAACTCTTGACGAGAAGACCTTAGGATATGTTGCTAAAACAAATGGTGGAGAGATTCAATGGCCATTTATGGTATTACTTCAACGGCAAAACAGTATACTAAAAGGATCTATTTGTTAAATATTTTCAAATCAAAATATTTAAAATGGTTTAGAAAAATTTAGAACAAAACTAACTGGTTATTTTCCAATAGCGATTAGGTTTAGTTTAGACTACCATTTGCCTAATTGAACTTGAATTTTTATTTTAAAAATAAAATAAAATAAAAGTGAATTATTCTTTGATTCTATGTTAGTTTAATATTTGATTATTTATTACTAAAAATATTAAAAGGGTGTTTGAGAGAGATTTTTATGTAAAAATGTATTTTTGAATAGTAAATTGATGGAAAATGTGTGGTTGAAAAATAAGGAAAATTTTTTGATTTACCTGTAATATTATTTTAATAAAGAATGTGTGATTAAAATGAAGAGAGAGAATGCATTTTGAAAAAAAAGGGTACCAAACAGGACCTAAGACGTTTATTTATGTCTTAATATTTTCATTCTTAAATACAATAAAGTCTTATTATTCTCTATTTTATCCAAAAGTTCGATCTATAAAATCACTTTATCGATTCAATTCAAAATTAGTATCCCGACAACATTCCTAACATCATTACAATTTTTTTAACCCGCCTTATCCTCAAGAAGGAAGCACCGCCGTCTCCTTTTGACAAAAAAGGTTTAAACAAAATAAAAACTTTAAATTCCGGCTGTCCCACTTGGTATCAACTAGAAGTCCATTTTTGACCTACAAGGCACAATCTCTATATATTCCCTCGAATATTACCCCCACCCCCCCACCCTCCCC
>NC_036240.1:7245559-7366082 GCF_002742605.1 Olea europaea var. sylvestris
CCCCCCCCAAGCCCCCCACCCCACCCCAAAAAAATAAAATAAAAATCTATTCAAAATAATATTATTTTATTTACGACGAGAAAATTTGACATAGATAAAAACTCCTAAAATAATCCACCGATCACACTCCACACTTATTTACATGGTCGATCCATATGTCCTTCTACGAGAGATATTTACATTGAGCAGTTGCTTATGAATAACTGATGAGCCTCAAAAAATCTCCCAATTTCCATTTTAGGCCTTGTTTGAGCCTCATTATTTTTTCATTAAAATGAAAAATATGATCGTTATCATCACATCAAGCCACTATATTTGATTTTTTATCTCTTATATAAGGTTCATAACGACTATATTTTTCATTCTCATTTTTAAAATAATGTGGCTCAAATGGAGACTGAATATGTGCTTATTAGGGTGAACCGTCCAACTACCCCTAGGAATAAATTTCTCATTAACCTTTAAATAAATGTTGTCTTCAACGTTTTATGAAAAAATTGACTTATATAGTGCTTTATAAATTTGACTTGTACTAGAGTGAACGTGATAAAAGACATAAGGTATGATTAACACAAATGGTGACAACTTAGGATATTCTTATTAATTCCAAATTGAACCTAAAATAGTAATTTCTTCTTCTCCTAGAGAGTATAAATCCTGTCTCAAAAGCCACCCCACTCCACGTGAAGTATCAATACAGAATAGAAGAACATATCCAAAACTATCTGCATCTATGGAATCCAAACAACCGGACCTCCGATCACCGCTGCTAGCGTCACCGGACGGATCTTCCGGCAAGGCGGAGAAGCTATGCATAGACGATATGTTGAAAAAGTATTGTGGAGAGTTCGGTTTCTGGCAGCTAAGGCACTTCGTGTTAACAAGCTTAGCATGGGCGCTCGAGGGTTTCCACACCATGGTCATGATTTTTGCCGATCGGGAGCCGGCATGGAGGTGCTCCGGCGGAGGCGGCGGTTGCTCCACCGAGGCGGATAGTGTTTGCCATGTCGAGCCTGGTTCGTGGGTTTGGATAGGTGGTTCGGGAAGCTCCACGGTGGCGGAATTTGGATTGATTTGTGGAGAGAAATACAAGGTTGGATTGGTTCAGGCCTTGTTTTTTGGTGGATGCATGATTGGTTAGTTTTCTGAATCCTATACTTTTGTGTCTTTTTTCTTTTCCATTCATTTATTATTCACATCAAATTATCACTCGACGAAATTTCACTTTCATCACAAAAAAAAAGAGAGAGAAGAGAGAGGCCCGGAATAGGAACTCTATTTCATTTTCAACCACGAAAAAAATCGAGAATTTCATCAATGATATTCGATGATGAATAAGCTTCATTACTGAGTCTTTGGAAACGACAAAATGTGACCAGGTGTGTGTATTTTCAATGATGAAATGTTGCGTTTACCTATAGTTTAATATCTTAAAGAAACATGAATTGGATTGGTTCAGGCCTTGTTTTTTGGTGGATGCATGATTGGTTAGTTTTCTGAATCCTATACTTTTGTGTCTTTTTTCTTTTCCATTCATTTATTATTCACATCAAATTATCACTCGACGAAATTTCACTTTCATCACAAAAAAAAAGAGAGAGAAGAGAGAGGCCCGGAATAGGAACTCTATTTCATTTTCAACCACGAAAAAAATCGAGAATTTCATCAATGATATTCGATGATGAATAAGCTTCATTACTGAGTCTTTGGAAACGACAAAATGTGACCAGGTGTGTGTATTTTCAATGATGAAATGTTGCGTTTACCTATAGTTTAATATCTTAAAGAAACATGAATTGACTTTAATAATTAACATTTATTTCTTTGTCTCCAATGACAAGAATACAGCACACGAATTCTTGCTTGTCCATATCTATAGAACATAGTCTTTATTAGTCTTCTTAATTATAAAAAAAGGATAACACCTGTATGTACAAAGCAAGGATCATCCACATCTCACTTGGCGATCCCCAACTGGTGCAAATATCTTTATCCTTACAACATTACCCAAGAAGTTTGACCAAGCAATAATGACGGCTCATCTCTTTCTTGAACCCTCTTGACGACCACTCTTTCAAAATTCTTCTCTTTTTTTTATTTAATTTTCATTTTTAACCATACATTCTCAAAATATAATTTTCTTCACGTAAACAAAAAATATTTTGCTACTTTTTAACCACATATTTTTCGAAAATTTATTATTAGAAAATTCACTCAATGGCTGTCAAATGGGAGCTAAACATTTCTAAATTCAATAATGACGATTGTTGATAGTGAGTCGTGCCACCAATCATTAAAATAAGAAATAAGGATATACGTCAGACAATTGAGATAAAAAATGTTGATTGACTACATATATATATTAACAATAAAAAATTACTATAGTGACTGAGGCGCATGTTACAAAAATCTAAAGAGGCATATGAATTCCCAGCCCTGATGAAAATTGTCAGTGAAATGGAAAGAGTTTCACAACACAATAGCATGAAGTGAATGTAGAGGTGGAAAATATATTGAGAAAAAGAAGGAAAAAATTTGAACACGCTTTAGTGTGTTTAAGCTCTTCCGTATCTTAGGAAGAATCAGCAGAGAAGGGCCTTGAAACTCTCTTGTTTTACAAAAATAAAAAAAAAATGAAAAAGCTGCCTTCGATCTAGGCTCCCATTTAGCATTAGTTTTATTCTTGTTGATATTTTTTCTTTATTTCTATAGTGAAATTAAGTTTTAACTTTGAAGTTAAAGAGAATATTTTTGAGACATTTGTTGTTACTCTTTTCAGGTGCTGGAGTATTTGGCCATCTTTCAGACTCTAGATTGGGAAGAAAAGGTTCTCTATTGGTGGTTTGTATTTTGAATGCCATATTTGGTTGTGTAACAGCACTCTCTCCAGACTATTGGACCTATGCACTATTTCGTTTTCTAACTGGTTTCAGCACCGGTGGAGTTGGCCTCTGTGCATTCGTACTAGCTACAGAGCCCGTTGGCCCTTCAAAACGTGGTATTGCTGGCATGTCGACTTTCTATTTCTTCTCAGGCGGAATAGCCCTTCTCTCTGGTATAGCTTACATTTTTCAGACATGGAGAGTCCTCTATATTGCATCCTCCATTCCATCCATTCTTTTCCTCGTAATCGTGCTTCCATTTGTGTCTGAGTCCCCTAGATGGTGCCTTATTAGAGGAAAGACCAGCCGTGCCATGAAAATTATGCACGAAATTGCTTCGTCAAATGGAAAACACCTTCCGGATGGTGTCCTTCTTGCCCTCGATGAGGAAGCAAGTGACATACCAGATAAGATTGAAAGCAATCATAAAGCAGCATTCGAGTCGAAAGGAGCCATAACCGGATCCCTCATAGACGTACTCCGTTCACCACTCACACGAATCCGTTTGTTTCTAGCAGTGGCCATTAACTTCTTGTGTTCTGTTGTGTACTATGGCCTAAGTTTAAATGTTGTCAACCTAAACACCAATCTTTACCTCAATGTCCTCCTTAATGCAGTAGCAGAAATGCCTGCTTTTCTGTTAACTGCACTCTTACTAGACAAGTTTGGAAGAAAGCCATTAGCCATTGGGACTCTATGGTTCAGCGGGTTTTTTTGCATCATCGGGAGTTTGCTAAAATACCACTACGGACTGTGGAACGTGGCCCGAATGGTGTGCGGTATTTTGGGTATATTTGGCATGGCCGGAACATATAATTTGCTGTTTATTTACACGGTCGAGCTTTTCCCAACCGTGGTTAGAAATGCAGCATTAGGATGTGCTACTCAGGCCGCACAAATGGGAGCAATATTGGTGCCATTTGTTGTGGTTTTGGGTGGAGGAATTCCTTTTGTGGTGTTTGGGGTATGTGGGATAGCTGGGGGACTTCTGGCCTTTTATCTACCAGAGACTTTAAATAGACCTTTATATGACACAATGGGAGGAATGGAGGATGGAGAAGGTGCACAGGGCAATGTTTAAGGACTAGAGAGTGAAATTTTAGCCTGATTAAAATTAGAGGTTTTTATTCTGTCTTCATTGATTAATCTCTGACCTTATACGAGGTTTTCCTCTCCTGTTGTTTTTAATTGTATGAATTTCTTTGTCAATGGAGGTGATTAGTTTGACAGTCGGATTAATGTTTAGCCCCAGTTTGATGGCCTGTTTTCAATAATTCTTTTTTATTGTGTTAATGTGATTTAAAATGAGCATTAGAATTAATGAGTTTGTTTCGAAGGAAGGGTTCTCTCCTCTCCTTTCACTTGTGTATTTTTTAACATAGAAGTAAAGAATAAGTACTAAATTCTCTTACAATTTAATAAGCTCATCTCTTGAATGAGCCCTTGAATAAGTTTATTTCTTGACGTGAATTAAGTTTATTTCTATGCTTATTTTTTGAAGCTAAAACTAGATAAAACTCTCGAATCGGATCCACCATAATCAAGCGATTCTTCTTAAATTAACTACCCGAACAAATATTTGAATCGAAAACTAACGTGTATGATTTGCTTCTGAATTCTAGACCAATAATCGAATCTCCCTAATTTTTTAAATTTATTTTTCTTAAATAAACTAAATTATTATTTTTAAATAAATTTACTAACTAATTAATTTAGCCCAAATCGAATCAAACCATATCCAACCCCACTTGAAGTAGCAAAAAATATGGCATAACACATTCAATACCACCCTAATATTTGTTCTCGAAGATTAAAGATTAAGTCTCAAAAGCATACATGGAGGGCTCTCAACAAACCCAAGTCTCCCAAGTACTTTGCTCGACCACGTGATCTTCGCCATTTAGTACTTAAAAATATAAATCTCAAATGCATCAACTCAAAAAATAATGTGCCAAAACAACTCCAAGTAACAGCATGTTGAAAAAGAGATCATTTCCCGGAAACAACACTCAATACCAAAATCCCAACTAAATCTACTATATGGTTACCACAAAAATGTCGCAATTTTATAAATATCTCATCCACTCAACAAAAAGACAGACAGTAATAGAATTAAAATCTGCATCCCTTAACATTAACCTAAGCCTTATCAGCTTTAGAAGCAGTTGCAGCAGCTTGACCACGAAGCCGTCCAGTTCTCCTAGCAGCAATAAGACCAACCTTTTGTCCAGGTGGGGCATCACGACGTACAGTACTGGCATGACCAATATGTTGATGGTTACCACCACCGTGGGGATGTTCCACTGGATTCATAGCAACACCACGGACCTTGGGCCAGCAGTTCCTCTTGACTCTGAACTTGTGGTAAGCATTTCCAGCTTTCAATAGGGGTTTCTCAGTACGTCCTCCTCCAGCAACCTGGCCAATCATGGCACGGCAGCCACTGGGCACAATTTTCTTGGCTCCTGATGGAAGCTTGACCCTGTCAACAATAACAATTCATCAAGCCCCAGAACTATAAATGATGCATTGTGCAGATTCGGACTTCGCACATATCTATGACAGAAAGATTAAAAATAAATATACTAAGAATTAGTCTGAACACTTCTTTTGTACATAATGGATTACACCCCCCTCACATGGAAGGGGGCCCTAGCATTACTCATATGCTAAATGAGTGCAGAATAATTTAAGATAAAAATCAAACAGGAAAACCCTGACAATTTAGAGTTGGTGGTCCGATAAAACAATGGACAACAGGTTAAATATTTTTATGCATAGGGAAAATTAACTAATTGATCAGTGCATATAAAATAAAAAATTTAAAAAAATATTGAAGAAATCAGACAATACTAAATCTATGCAGCTAAGCAAAAATGGTGTCACATTTCATTTAAACTTCATTTTATTCTTAACTCTTTCCAGTTGAGAATTGTATAGATTGAGAGCATCATTTAAACATCATTTTATTAATTAACTATAATGTCTTCACAACCAGCAGCTACTAAAATGTATTCGGTGATAGTGTCTTCAATCAATAGCAGCTATTATTATCGAAAAACATTGCCATAGTGTCTTCAATCAATAGCAGCTATTATTATCGAAAAACATTGCCAGCTACTATTATCGAAAATGATAGCTTATCTTTTCATGCCATAAACACTTGAACAAAATGATAGCACTAGTATTACAGTTCCACCCAAAAATCAAATGTCTTTTAATCGGAACAATTTACTAAAATCAGAAACCTTATCCATAAGCTCATAAACTATCAAGAAGGGAATGAATTATTAGTTCCACAGAACCACACAAATTACTTTACACTAGAATTTCACTTTCATGTAATCAAACAACTGAAACCTAACAAATGCATCTGTATGTACTTGTAAAAGAATTGATGTGCCCGTATCTCACAACTACCAATCATAATCGTATAATCTAAGTAGATGAAAATTCATGGTCATAAAAAAAAAAAACAGTCGAAATATTTTTAAATCACTATAGCTAGATATTCAACAGAGCCTATCTGTTTTCTCCAACTATTTTTATACAAGCTGAGCAAAATAAAAATCAGATATGGATATTAAAATAAAATCAACCCACCAATTATCAGTAAAAATTATATTATATGCATAATACGTAATCAAAAATCCAAGTCATGAATAATAATTATACCTAGTTGTTCCATTATCTGGGTTGTGCGAGATAACAATGGCGTAATCTCCAGAGGCCCTAGCAAAAACGCCACGATCACCAACATGATGCTCCACGTTGCAAATGACGGCACCTTCAGGAATAGATCTGAGCGGCAGGACATTTCCGACAACAAGGTTGGCCTTCTTGCCGCAGTAAATGAACTGACCGGTGTAGATTCCTTCAGCGGCGACGAAAAGCTCCTTCTGGTGCTGGTACCGGAAGGGATGGCGGAAGGTAACACGAGCAAGAGGAGCACCACGTCCTGGGTCATGGATGATTTCAGTCACTACCCCCTTCAGGTAGCCATTGCGTTCGCCAAAGTCGAGAGAACGGAATCGGGCCGGACCCTTCCGGTGGTGTGTATGAGACTTGAAAATGGATCCTGCTCCCTTACGCTGTGCCCGGATCACACGACCCATTTGTGTGTGCGTGTGTTGAGGAGAGGGGAGGGGAAGGGATGGATGGAAAGTAGAAAAACGCTACTGGAAAATGGATATTAGGGTTTTAGAGAAATTTGTGAGTTGTTAGGGTTGGGTTGGATATGGCCTCGTCAAGTTTCTTGTTTACCCGACCTGGATAAGGAAGCCCAATGGGCCTATTATTTTCGAATGACTAGGCTCACAACTGATTACTTCCCTTTATAAATTGAAAACTGCGTCATTCAACAAAGAATAGTGCTATTTGCACATAAAGAATTACTAAAAATTTTCACAAATAAATGAGGTGTCAAGAAGGAACGAATTTTTTTTTTATTTGGTTTAAGATAAGAAATTTTAACAAAATCATATATCATCACATCATATGTATGTACACTATTGACCTCAAAAAGTGTTGCCAACAGATGCCGGTCTCACCCGCACACACGTGGACGAATGTCCAACACGCTAAAACATGAGGACGGTCTAAAACGGACAGTTCAAAGGGGGTGGGAGTAGCCCAACGACGCGGGACGGTAACGTTCGAAATCTGACGGACTGTTCGTGATCCGATTGTACAATAATTATCAACCGGTGTTAGTGAATGTATTTGTAAATGTGTATAAACTCGATTTGTGTATTGCAAGTAAATGAGAGAGTTGAGTAAAATGTAGTTCTTTGTATTGATTCTTGCATTAGCCTTTTGATTTTACATAAGGGAAGTATTTATAGTGGTATATGTGAAATGGGAGCCCTTGGATGAGGTGGCACGTGGCCTCATCTCTTTGATTTAAACATCTTATCAGGCATGAGGTTTGACTTGCTAGCTCGCAGCGCATTTATTGCTTGTGCAGAGCCCCATACTAGTGACAAGACTTGACATTTATGCTTATGACAAACGTTCCATCAATCATTCGAATAAGATCTTTATGCAGACGATCTCTTGGGAGAAGTGAACATGAAGGACACTCCCTTGTGGTTCGGAGGCTCCTACATCAGCTTCGAGGCTTCGGCCATTTCACACAATATTTTCGCTTGAGGGTTTCAACTAGCTTCAGCATCATGGCTTCGGTTCATGGGCCTCGGCATATGGACCTCGGTTACGTCCGCAAGTCTCGGTAAAAAAGCGCATCTGCTAGTGGACTTCGACCATTGCCCACCTCGACTGGAGTGCCACGTGGTTCGGCCTGAGTGGGCCATTGGCCCAGGTATATTGGCCAAGTATGACAACATGCAACAATAGTCCCCCAAGTCCAAGTATGGTCATTCATGTAATGCATGGGCTTTAATGAAGTAAAAATTGAAAGAATTTTTGAACCCCAAATAATAGTCCCCGAAATCCAAGTGTAGATATTTATATTAGAGTTGGAACTAGAAATGTGTTTCCGTGGGTGAACGATGAAGAGACCGAGGCTGTGTTGATGTTGAAGCCGAGGTGGTTGGAAAACCGAACCTGCGAGGTTTGATGGCTGAATGTTGAAGTTGAGCCGAGCTGGTTGGGAAACCGAACTTGCGAGGCTTGATGGCTGAATGTTGAAGTTGAAGCCGAGGTGGTTGGAAAATCGAACTTGCGAGGCTCGATGGCTGAATGTTGAAGTTGAAACCGAGGTGGTTGGTAATGATTGTGCCTCGATAGTTGTGCCAATGATTTGATGTTTTGTGCTTGTTTTCGAGGAAAAGTGGCTGAACCGTTACGACTTTCAAGGCGCCTGCTGTCGTCAAATTAAAAACACAATTATGATGGCAGCTGGAGCTTCTAGAAGCAGACACGTTGGATGGGGCGCGTGGGAGGCACGCTTGAATCTGAGGCATAGGTTTGAAAAACTGTTTGAATTCAACGCCTCGAATTTGATCTACAATGAAGGGCTCAGATTGACTGAGATTCGATCTGATGGCTGGGGTTCATCCTGGACCTCTATAAAAGGTGAGAAAATCCCATTTTTTAGGACTTTTGAACATTCGCAATCTGATTCTCTTTGAATCTTGAACTTTTCGGCATCGGGACTCTTTGTTCTTTCACTCTCTGACCTATCTCCGTTCGCATAGTTCCTCCCTTAGGTATTATTCTTAGAAGAGCCCTTTTATTTCTGTGTTAATACTGTGAAATGGAGTCAACCTTGGGTAGGGAGTTGGTGACAGTAGCTTCGTTAGATTGTGGGGTCAGTCATAGGGGGGATTTCGAGGTTGATAGGTATGCCATAGTCGAGGAGCCAGTAGATTATACTGAAGAGTGGGAGGCGTCTAGGGTGCCTTCTATTATGACGTGGAAGAGGTTGGGGGAGATCAGGGAGAGATACAGTGTCCCCCACACTATAGAAATGTTAGTTCACAAGCCTAATGAGCGGGCCTACTATCCGAGGCCCGGTTGTGTGGCAGTTAGCGAATACCTATTTAAGGCAGGTATGTGTCTTCCTCTGCACCCCTTCTTTAGGGCGGTGCTGAGGAATTTCATGTTGTCGCCGACCCAGGTTCTGCCAAATGGGTGGAGACAGCTGGTCGGTTCGTACTTCCTGTGGAAGGAGGTGTCTTTTGGGGAGGATATGCCTCTCCATGTATTCATGACCCTTTTCCAGCCCTGGTCATAGGGAAGGAGTCCGGAGGGTAGTATTACCTTACACTTTGGGGGACTTACGCACCCTTTGTGGTGGGACTGCTTTCCTCCATCAAGGGGTGGAAGGAGTCCTAGTTCTGGGTGCGAGGAAAGTGGCAGGCAGTGGAGGGGGACAAGGCCCTTTGTTGCACAGTGCCGACCCAGTACTATGAAGCTCGTAAGTCTCCCAGCCCCTACTTGTACTTCTAAATTGAACACTTGAAATTTTCTAACTACTGGAGCTTCCATTGCAGATTGTAGTATGAGGTTCGAGCTCAGTAAAGAAGAGTTCGAGGTGATAGAGGACATCTACAAGAGGCCTCTGAAGCTCCGCCACTTTGACCACCTGATCGACAGGAGTCGCTACTTCTTGGATTTTGGACTGATGGCTTCCAGAGGTACGAAGCTCCCACAGTTGTAAATTTTCTTGTTCTTTTGTTTTGATACTGATGTGCTGACCTGACGTGCTATGCAAATAAATTCAAGAAGAGGGAGTACTCAGCTCCGGACATGGCTACTATTTTGAAGGCAACAACCACTGTCAAGGCGAGGCCCCTAAAGCCGGGGTCTGGTGGGGCTAAGGAGGTCCGAGGCAGGGTGGAACGCCTTTCGAAGAAGGGGCTCCTCAGAGGCGAGAGAAGCCAAAAGAGCCTCGGAGGAAAGAGAAAGTCCCTGAGGAGGCGAAGAGGAGGAAGCTGGTGCACGTCACCAGCTCGTCAGGGAAATTTGGGACATTAGTGTCCCACGAGGCTAAATCAACTGGCGAGTCGAAGCTGCTCACATCCGCCTCCAAAGCCATCAAGATAGAAATGGTTAGAGAGGTTGAGGCTGAGGAGGCACGAGAAGAGGCTGCGATGAGAGCCGCCAAGGCTGCTGAGGAGGAGGCAGCGAAACAGAAGCCTCTTCGAGAGAAAGGCAAGTCTCCAAGCTTCCTAGCTGATAGGGAGGAGACCTTGGCCCCAGCTTTGGTGGAGGCTCTGTCCCAGGAGGTTCGGAGCGCTACTGAGAGCTTTTACCAGGTTTGGACTGATAGGTGGCAACTGCATGCCTATGCGACTGACCTGACGAGGGCCTTGGTGAGCCAAAGCGTCAGAACCTTTGGCATCGTACTTAAATGCAAGGAGGCCCTGAGTGATTTTTAGACAAGGACCCAGTCTTCGGAGGAGAAGATGGCCTCCCTTGTAGAGGAATTAAAGGCATCTAGGGCCCAAAAACTTGAAGAATTGGCCAAGCTGGAGTCTGCCTTGGCCCAGATTGAGGCCTTGAAGAAAGAAGTCCATGAGTCACAGTGCGAGGTGGCCTCCCTGACAAAGAAGGTAGAGGTCTCCAATGTGCACCAGAAAGTGACCGCCGAGGCTCTGGAGAAGGCAAATATCTCCTTGGTGGGTGCCCAAGAGGCTATCTAGTTCTTGGAAACCCAACTCAAGTGGTATGTGGATGATGCCTCCTACGCAAGGGAGGAGGCTCAACAGGCGAGGGAGGAGGCGGTGCAGGAGTACGTAGCCAACTTCCATAATACAGAGGAGCATAAGAGCTTTAGTGCTTACTGGAGAAACTTTGCCTATGCTGAGGTGATGGAGCGGGTGGAGGAACTGGCTCAACTCAGGTCTGAATTCGTGGACGAAGTACCTCAGACCCCCGCTGAGGAGGTGCAGGGTAATGAAGCAGCTGAGGTAGAGGAGACCAATGCTGATGCTCAAGCTGCCGAGGCCCCAAGTACTGAAGCACCTCCCCCATCTACCCAGGCTTAGATTAGTTTTCTTTTCAGTCTTTCGAATGTAATGGCTTGAGGCCCACTTTTGTATTCCTTATTGAAGATCAATGTAATGCTTTTTTCATTCATTGTTGTTTCTTTATCCAAGTGTACGCGCCTCGTTAAGTAAATGAACTTAAAAGTTGACAGAAGCACTAACAAAATAATTTTAACTTGGTACCTTAACTTCAATCACTTTAAACAACTGGATTGAACGACTGTATGAGCCTCGGACTTAAGCATAGGAACTTTACTTAAGCGTAATAACTGTATGAGCCTCGGACTTAGGCAAATGAACTTTACTTAAGTATAATAACTGTATGAGCCTCGGACTTAGGCAAATGAACAAATGCATGAGCCTCGGACTGTATAAGCTTCGGACTTAAGGAAACGAACTTTGCTTAAGCATAATAACTGTATGAGCCTCGGACTTAGGCAAATGAACAACAGCATGAGCCTCGGACTGTATGAGCTTCGGAATGCAAGTGAGGTGGCTTCTCCCCTTGATGTTCAGCCTGGCTAAAGGGAAGCATGTTCTAGCACCTCGGAGTTTAAGCGAGGTGGCTCAGAGGTGGGACGCGAGCCTCTCCTCTGAGGTGACGATGCATCCTAGACATGGTGGATGGTGCAGCCATATTGAGGTTTCTCGCCTTAGCGTTCAGCCTGGCCAAAGGGAGGCATGTTCTAGCGCCTCGGAGTTCAAGCGAGGTGGCCCAGAGGTGGGACGCGAGCCTCTCTTCCGAGGTGATGATGCATCTCAGACATGGTGGATGGTACAGCCATGTTGAGGCTTCTCCCCTTAGCGTTCAGCCTGGCCAAAGGAAGGCATGTTCTAGCGCCTCGGAGTTCAAGCGAGGTGGCCCATAGGTGGGATACGATCCTCTCCTTCGAGGTGTCGAGGTAGTACAACACGTCAATTTAATCTCTGAATTTTATTGAACTATACAAATGTTACAAAGGCTGGGAAAAGTCATCCAGCAAGATAGTACATTTATTGGTAATAGATTCTGAGGTGTTCAATGTTCCATGGACGGGGTTGTGCCTAGTCGTTCATGTCTTCAATCCAGTAAGTCCCAGGTCGAACCTCTTCTCTGACTTTGTATGGTCCTTCCCAGTTTGGACCTAGGGAACCGGGACCAGGTTCTTTTAAGGACAAGAAGACCCTCCTGAGTACAAGGTCGTTGATTCGGAATGACCTCTCCTTGACTTTCGAGTTGAAGTACCTTGTCATCTTTCTCTGATATGTGTCGAGTTTCAATTGGGAGTCATCTCTTCTTTCTTCGATGAAGTCGAGGTCGAACCTCCGAAGCTCATCGTTGGTTATCTCGCTGAAGTGCAGACGTCTTGGGGATGGTCCGACTTCTACGAGGCTCATCGCCTCGGTTCCATATGCCATGAGGAAGGGCGTTTCCCCTGTTGGGGTCTTGGTGGTGGTTCAGATCGCCCCAAGGACTTGAGGCAGCTCATCAACCCAGGACCCTTTTGATACATCAAACTTTCTTTTCAGAACGTGCTTGATTATCTTGTTTATGGCCTCAACTTGGCCATTTGCTTGTGGGTGGTGAGGTGTGGAGAAGTGCTTCTTTATGCCGAGCTCTTCGCATAATTCTCTAACCTTCTTGTTGTCAAACTGTCTGCCATTGTCTGAGACAATTGAGTAGGGAATCCCAAACCGGCAAATAATATTTTTCCATAAGAACTTGGAGGTGTTGGCTTCAGTGATTTTTGCCAGTGGTTCAGCTTCGACCCACTTTGTGAAGTAATCAATAGCCACTATTGCAAAGCTTGCCCCTCCTCTGCCTTTAGGTAGGGGACCTATGAGGTCCACACCCCATTTTGAGAAAGGCCAGGGGCTGGAGATGGTGGTCAAATCCTGTGATGATTGTCTCTGCACCGGAGAGAAGCGCTGGCATTTATTGTATTTTAATACAAACTCGAGGACGTCCCGCTTTAGGGTAGGCCAGTAGTATCCCTGCCTCAATATTTTTTTGTGCCAGAGATAGACCTCCGGAGTGGTTGCTGCACACGCCCTCGTGGACTTCTCTCAATGTGTAGGTAGCTTCTTCTCCTCCGACGCACCGTAGGAGTAGGGAAGAGAAGCTCCTCTTGTAGAGAATGTCATCAATGAAGAGGAAGTGGGCTGACCTCCTTCTTAGCTTGTAAGCCACATTCTTGTTAGTTGGCAGTACTTGGTCTTTGAGGTATGCTATGATTGGCTGCATCCAAGTGGGAGTTCCAGCGATCCACATTACAGTACGGGCTTCGATCGAAGGCAGGATGAGGTACTTAATAGGTACTACAGTGAGTAGCTCTGAGTCCTTGCTACTAGCTAGCTTCGAGAGTGCATCCCTATGCGCATTTTTGATGCGGGGGATCTGGATCAGCTCAAACTTTTCGAAAGATGGGATGGGGTTCATCACCATTTTCAGATAGGAGGCCATCATTTTATCTTTGGCTAAGAAGTTACCATTGACTTGGCTAACAACCAGCTGGGAGTCACTACTGATGAGTAACCTCTTTACTTGCATTTCTGTGGCCAGCCTGAGGCCCGCAAGAAGTGCCTAATATTCTGCCGCGTTATTGGTAGCTTTGAATCCGAACCTCACTGTCGAGGTGAGTTTGTGACCTTCGGGGCTGATGAGGACGACCCCGGCACCTGAGCCGACATCTCCAGCTGACCCATCGACGAAGAGATTCCACGTGGGGCTCGGCGGGTTCCATGATTTCATCCACCTCGGGTAGGTTGGCGAATTCAGCCACAAAGTCAGCCAAGGCTTGCCCTTTTATGGCTGCACTATCTTTGAACACAAGGTCAAATTCACTTAGTTCCACTGTCCATTTCAATAACCTTCCTGAGGCATCAGGCTTTTGGAGTACCTGCCTCAGGGGAAAGTTTGTCAGTATATGGATGGTATGAGCTTGGAAGTAGGGTCTCAATTTCCTAGAGGTCGTGATCAAGGCCAAAGCGAGCTTCTCCATATCGGGGTAACGGGTTTTCGGCGATAAGAGCGCTTTACTTGTGTAGTATACGGGGAGTTGGGTAGACATTTCTTCCCGTATCAGAACCGAGCTGATAGCCTTATTGGAGACGGCCAAATATAGTTGTAGGATATCACCGGGCTTCGGTTTGGAGAGGAGGGGGGGCTTGTCCCAGGTGCCTTTTCAAGAATTGGAAGGCCTCTTCACATTCCTCAGTCCACTGGAATTTCTTCCCAGCCTTCAGTACTTTGAAAAATGGGAGGCATTTGTCTGTAGCTTTGGAAACGAAGCGGCTAAGTGTGGCTACTCACCCAGTAAGACTTTGCACCTCCTTTGGCTTTTAGGGGAACCTCATCTTGAATAGAGCCTCAATCTTCTTGGGGTTGGCCTCAATTCCTCGTTGGTTGACCATGTACCCCAAGAATTTGTCGGAGGCTACCCCAAAGGTGCACTTGAGGGGGTATGAGTCTCATCTTATACCTTTTTAGGATTTGGAAAGTGCTGTTGAGGTGCGTCATGTGGTCCTCAGCCTCCAAAATTTTTACTAGCATGTCGTCTATGTAGACCTCCATTGTTTTGCCAATGAGGTCCATAAACATTTTGTTTACGAGTCTTTGGTAGGTTGCTCCGACGTTTTTCAACCCGAAGGGCATCATTCTACAACAATAGAGGCCTCGGTCCGTGATGAAAGAGGTGTGCTCTTCATTGGCCGGGTGCATGGGGATTTGATTGTAGTCGGAGTACGCATCCATGAAACTCAACAACTCGTGCCCAGCCGTGGAGTCCACTAGTTGGTCAATCCTTGGGAGTGGAAAGCTGTCTTTCGGGCAAGCTCTATTGAGGTTGGCGAAGTCGATGCACACCCTCCACTTGCTGTTGTGTTTCTTTACTAAAACCAGGTTGGAAACCCACTTCGAGTAGGTTGCCTCCTGATGAAGTCATTTTAGATGAGCTTCTGAACTTCTTCCTTTAGGGCCTCATATCTCTTAGGATTGAGGGCTCTCCTTTTTTGTCTATGCAGGGCAACCTTAGGATCGATTTTCAAGTAGTGGCAGCTGACCTTGGGGTCTATGCCTACCATGTCCTCATACTTCCAGGCAAAAACATCAAGATTCTTGCTCAGGAAATCCTTAGTTTTTTCCTTCAGAATGTTGGATAGGCATTTGCCTACCTTCAGCACCTTTGTTGGGTCTCGGGGGTCTACCGAGAAGCTCTCAAGTTCCTCTACTGGAGATGCTTGAGGCTCGTGTTCCATTATGCGGGGGTCAATCTCATCAATGACCAGCACCTCCGAATTAGGTGGTGCGTCGATCATATCATCTTCTTGTTCGGTGGGAGCATCACCTGGGACATCAGCCATGACCACATCAGCTATGATTACATGGACGTCCCAAGGCTCTACCTTCTTGATGGAGCTTAGATAGCATTCTCTCGAACCTCTTTGGTTGCCTCTCACCGTTGCCACCCCATTTTCTGTCGGGAATTTCATGCATAGGTGGTGGATGGAGGTGACTGCTCCCATTTCCTTTAGGGCTGGCCTGCCCAAAACTCCATAGTAAGCCGACCGGCTGTCGACAATGAGGAATTCCATGAAGTTCATCGTTGTTCGTGGGGATTCTCCCATCTCTACTGCAAGTGTTATCTTTCCCCTCGGAGTGATGCTATCTCCGGTAAATCCGTACAATGGAGTGGTAGTGGGCGTCGGCTAATGATCCAATATCATCTTGTCAAAGGCGGATCCGAATAGAATGTTGACGGAGCTGTCGTTGTTAACTAACATTCGTTTGAGCCCATTTCGGGCTATGACAGCCCTCACCACAAGTGCAACAATGGGGGTAATGAACTCCCTTGGCGTCTTCTTGGGTAAAGACAATGGGTGGAACTTGGTTTCTTCGGGAGCTGCTACCCACAATGTAGCTTGTCAAAGGAGGGTGTTTAGCCTCCCGAGCATAATTTCTTTTGGCGTTTCGTGTTTCACCACCAACATACGGACCTCCAAATATGGTATCCACCCCGTGGATAGGGGCTTCATCTCGAGTTTGCTGATTTCTTTGATACCTACGCCCTTCCCTAGGCCTCTCTGCATCATGCTCCCTTCGTCGTGGGGATACATCCCTTTGACGAGGAGCGACCTCCTCACGCCCACGTCGGTTGTCGTGCCTGGGCGGGGGCCTGTTTGCCTGGGACGAATCATGACTGTCTCTAGCAGGTTCCTATCGGGAACGTTGTGCATAGTCTCTACAATCCACTGTGTTATGCCCGTAGGACCTGTGGTGCACACAGTATCCTGGGGGGTTCGGATTTGACCTATTTCTAGGTCCAGAACCTCGACCTCGGCCTCTTCCCCGACGAGGTATCTCCTGGGCCTCCATCTGATGGGGGTTAGTAATTGGGTTGACATCTTCATATGCCAAGGTGGGAACCGCATTCAAAGTGGTGGTGGCAAGTGCTTGACCAGAGTTCTCATTTCCGGCCTAGTTCATTTGGTAGCCCAACAGGTGGGAGGTCGGGCTTTTACCGCGCTGTCTTTGAGGAGGTGGGAGGCCTCTACTTGCCCTGTTCCTATACTCAATCAATTCTTCATTGATGATCTCCCTTCTCATCATTTCGAGTAGGGCGTCATAGGTGATGGGGTCTTGATTCTGCACGTCTCTCCAGAATAAGGTATTCATGTTCAGACCTCCCCTTAATGCGGATAGTGCCTCTCGATCAGTGACTTGTACGCAGTACGTCATCTCATCGATGAAGCGTGATAAGAAGCTCTTTAGGAACTCCTCATGTGCTTGCCTCATGTCTTGGAGACGTTGGATGTGGGCCTCTCCTTCTTTGCTCACCACGAACTTCTTCAAGAATGTTGTCTTGAACTCGGGCCAGCTTCTAATGCTCCCAGGTGGCAATCTACTATACCAAATTTCAGCCGCTCCACTAAGCGTTAAATGGAAGGCTCTGCACTTCACGGCTGGGGTGGCGCCCTTAGGTTCATGTAAGTTTTATAAGCATTCAGGTGTTTCTCCGGGTCACCTCTTCCGTCATACTTTGGTATTTTAGCATAACATAGTGGCTCGGGACCTTGGCATTCCTTAGTTCCCTTGAGAATGGTAGATTCTCATCGTCATCGTCCAAGTCGCAGGACCTCTACTGTTCATCAAAGTCGTACTCACCAGCCTCATGCTCTGGTTGTTGGTGAGAGGTCCTGGGGCAATTCCTAGCCTCTTCCTCCCTCCTCTGTTGCCTATTTCTAGGCGGAGCAATACGAGGGGGGCATTTTCATGCCTTCTCTCCGCCTGTGGGGCATTGGAGGTGGCTTTGTCCATGGCTGTTGAGCCTACTGTTGCCTGAGCCTTGGTTCGGCGGGGCTGATTCTGTCAAAAACACTTCCTGCCCTCCTATGTCTTGGATCTTGCTCATACGGAGGTGAAAAATTATCATGGCTCATTTGGACCTGAGTGGGTCGGCCAGAAGCGTAGTTGGAAGAAGCATCAACTTCCACTTCCCTTTCAAGTGGGCTTCCACCTCGACCATAGTCTGGCGAGGTAGTTCTATGACTTTGAACTTCATCCTCTTGCTGGTAGTGCCCTTGGGGGGCGTATGGAGGAATGAGGAAGCCTCACTGGCCTTGTATTTGGGCCATAAGCTCCCTCATAGCCAATTTTGGCTAGCAATATCCCTCATGTTGGCTGCCATAGCGGCCATTTCTCTTGATAGTCGTGCCATCGCACACATTCCACCTCTTCTTTGGTGGTGGTGGAGTCTCTGCCGAGCTGCTGGGGCAGCGGCCTCAGGAGGTACGTTCATGTTTTCCCTTACCCGCCTAGGGGGAGTATCTTCATTAGAGCTCATGTTTTTTTGTCAGACTTCAGATTTCTCAAAGTAATGGGGCTTCTTCCTATTCTTTTTCAGGAACAAATCCTTTTTCAAGGGGGGTTGCTCAAATGTCCTTTCAGTAAGTTTTTACCACAAGGTTGCTCGTGGTTATGGTATGGTTTCCCACAGACAGCGCCAATCTGTTGACCCCAAAAAGTGTTGCCAACAGATACCGGTCCCACCCCCCGCACACGTGGGCGAATGTCCAACACGCTAAGACACGGGGACGGTCTAAAATGGGCGGTTCAAAAGGCGTGGGAGTAGCTCAACGACGCGGGACGGTGACGTTCGAAATCTGATTTGTTCGTGATCCGATTGTACAATAATTACCAATCGGTGTTAGTGAATGTATATGTAAATGTGTATAAACTCGATTTGTGTATTGCAAGTAAATGAGAGAGTTGAGTAAAGTGTAGTTCTTTGTATTGATTCTTGCATTAGCCTTTTGATGTTACGCAATGAAAGTATTTATAGTTGTATATGTAAAATGGGAGCCCTTGGATGAGGTGGCACGTGGCCTCATCTCTTTGATTTAAACATCTTATTAGGCATGAGGTTTGACTTGCTAGCTTACAGTGCATTTATTGCTTGTGCATAGCTCCCATACTAGTGACAAGACTTGACATTTATGCTTATGTTCCATCAATCATTCGAATAAGATCTTTATGCAGACGATCTCTTGGGAGAAGTGAACATGAAGGACACTCCCTTGTGGTTCGGAGGCTCCTGCATCAGCTTCGGGGATTCGGCCATTTCACACAATACTTTCGCTTGAGGGCTTCAGCTACTAGTTTCAGCATCATGGCTTCGGTTCATGGGCCTCGGCATATGGACCTCGGTTACGTCCGCAAGCCTCGGTAAAAAGGCGCCTCTGTTAGTGGACTTCGGCTTGAAGGATTTTGGCCATTGCCCACCTCGGCAATATATGCCACCTCGGCTGGAGTGCCACGTGGTTCGGCCTGAGTGGGTCATTGGCCCAGGTGGATCGGCCAAGTATGACAACACGCAACATACACTAATCTGCAAGTGATGAAGTACATGTAACATAATTATTCTACAGATCATTTGAAACATTTCGCGACAGATCTAATTACAGTGATTTTGCTGTAAAATATGCTGAATATATCCCTTTTCTATTAAAAGAGGCAATCCACCATTTATTATTCATTTATGAAGTATTTTCTTTTCTCATTTTATCCTCATATAAACAACAAATCCCTACTATCTCCCTACTATATTAAAAGAAACAATCTCTCATTTACCATTCATTTATAAAGCTTCACAACAAAAAGGATAATATGGAATTTTTTTCCACCCACAATTGTTAACTCTAACCTGCTATCTTAAAAGCTCGAATCGGTCGGTTATTGTTCATTCTGGACTTATTTAGGTGTCACATTTTACCCTCAACTCCCTCGCACGAAAACTCTAACACGAATGGTCTAATAACCTTTTTGTATATAGACAAAATAACAAAAAGTCAAAAATAATGTGCTACCTAAAGGGTTTGATTCCCTATTTTACCATTTAATATCCCATAATATCCCACTCCTGATATCACTACTAATGGTCTTCCTACGCGTGTGTGGTGTTACTATTTTGCCTGATTTGAATTTTTACGTAAAAAAAAAGTTAATGTCGTACACATAAATTATTATTTTTTTAAAGAAAATGATGTAAATTATATTGAGAAAATTTCGCGAAAAAAATAATAAACATTAATAAAATAATTGATTTTTTTTTTTAAAAAAAGACGAGTTATACGTATTTTTTGACACACAAATTTGATGTACGTTTAACTATTTTTGATATTTCCCTCTTCTATTAAAAGAGGCAATCCACCATTTACCATTCATTTATGAAGTATTTTTCTTTTCCCATTTTATCCTCATACAAACAATAAATCCCTACTATATTAAAAGAAACAATCCCCCGTTTACTATTCATTTATGAAACTTTACAACAAAAAGGATAATATGGAATTTTCCCTACCCGTAATTGTTGACTCTTCACTACTATCTTAAAAGTGTGAATCAGTAAGTTACTGTTCATTCAGGACTTATTTAGGTGTTTCCCATTTTACTCTCAACTTCCTCACATAATAACTCTCACACGAAGGGTCTAATGATCTTTTTATATTTAGACAAAATAACAAAAAGTCAAAAATAGTGTACTACTTAAAGGGTTTGATTCCATATTTTACCCTTCAATATCTCACTCCTGAAATCATTACTACTGATCTTCCTACGAGTGTGTGGTGTTGCTGTTTTGCCTTATTTGAATTTTTACGTCAAAAAAAAAAGTGGATGTAATACACATTTTTTTTTAAGAAAATGATATAAATTATATTAAGAAAATTGTCGCGAAAAAAAATAATAAACATTAATAAAATAATTGATTTTTTTTTTAAAAAAAAAGATGAGTTATACGTATTTTTTGACACACGCGTTTGATGTACGTTTAACTATTTTCGATATTCATTTAGATCATTCGATGAATCCATGATAAAGCTCTCAAAATAAACTTCGAGAAAATATAGAAGATTTATAAAGATTATGGTAGAATTTTATATTAAAAAACTAAATAAATCACCTAGTGAAAAAAAATAAAAAATAAAAAAAATTGACACAAAAAAGATATCAATCCCCCAATTGAAAAAAAAAATTGACACTGAGGATCATTTAAAAGAAATAATAATAATAACATGCACATGGAGCAACTTCATACAAAACGGAGCATTTGCTCAGTGATGCACGGAGCTAATGCTCACAATAATTTTTTTCCTTGCTGAATGATATAATTTTTTATACAAATATGTTTGACCTTTATAACGTGACACAAAGTATGTTGAATTCTATATATTGTTTATTTTTTAAAAACAGCTGTGATAAATCAAAGTAAAACTTAAAATAATGTTGAAAAAATTTAATACTCAGTCGAAAAAATGTCGATTAATTTATTTTACGATATTGAATATTTTAAATGTATATAAATTTTGGAGAATTAAATTCAAATATATCAATTTTCGGTGATTAAATAAAAATCTCAACCTCATTTAAGTGACAAAATATTATAATGTGGCTCAGCTTGTTTTTGGCACCATTAATTTTTTTTTTTCATTTTACTCTATTTTATTTTCAATTGCAGAATCTTCCATAAAATAATATTATATGTAAATAAAAAAAATTTCATTAAATCGACTGGATATTGAACAATAAAAAAAGATTCGATTAATTACACAATTTAATTATATTTAATATAGTTATCATCAAATACGTCCTTTATATGTAAAATAATCACTCATACTAAAATAATATTTGATATATAAGTTATGAGCTCCAATAATTTGAGTTTTTAATCCATGCATCAAGGGAACATTTATTATATCCTCAAAAAATATATTTCAATTATAGCAACACAAAATTGAGGCTAACTAATTTTTTATCTTGATTGTTTTAACATTTGAATTTTTTTTATATATAAGAGAAATTCGATCATTTTAAGGAATTTTTTTCTTATTGTTACTTTTTCTTCTCGATCAATTAATTTTTTAAATAATCTAATAAAATTTTTGACGTCATTTAGAAATTTTCCTAATAAATTTTAAATTTTTTTTTAATGTCAAAAGAGACATCATTTAAAAAATTAAGAATTTCGATAACAAACTAACTTTAAAAATTCATAGACAATTAAACGGTAGTCGAATGCATAAATCTTCTATATTCTCTCGAAACTCATTTCAAGAACTATATCACAGACACGTCGAATAATATAAATGAATATCGAAAATAGTTGAACGTACATCAAACATGTATGTTCAAAAGATATTAGATATATGTTTCGGTGGTTCTTTTTTTGTATATCTTTCGTGTATCGATTATTTTGGACAAATATGAACTCTTTTGGCTTCAACTTGAACTCTCAAGTACACTCATGTATATTATCGATTAATAATAATATATGATAATGCAAAGTGTGTGTCATATATGAAGATTACATTTTCATTTATCGTTTTAAACAATTAATCAAATTTGTAGATTTATTGAGAGAAATGAATAGATATTTTGACACGTTAATATAATCTAAAAAATGACATAACTCGTGCATTGAACGGGTGGAAAACTAGTAATTGACGAAACGATCAATGAAAAGAATGACGATTTTGTATGCATCTCTTTGGACATGCCATGACCAAATAGGAAGGTGGTGACCGTGCATATGGACAGAGGCGACCAAGGAAAAGCCACAAGGTCATAAGGAAAATTAGGAACAACCCTTGATGGCTTTGCCGGCTAGTTTAGTTAAAAGTCGTGATGTTTTTATATTTAGAAGTGACTCGTTGTTAAATGTGTACTACTATCACTCTAGATTGTCACTTATTTTTGGATGGGTTACCGAAGAATTTTGCATATATAAACTAGTGTTCTTCACCATGTTCGACGAGTCATATCTTATCATGTTCTCTAGTAATCGTCTTCATTTTCTAAATATATATATAATGACTTGAAACTTGTAAAATGTGTGTCCATATAACTTTTAAATAGACAAATTGCATATTATACGACACTCGAGACCTGTGAGATTATTCATTGTTTCACATACAACAAATAATTTTAAAGGGACTAAGTAAATACTACGCCAAGTTCTATTTATCAAATTAGTAGTGGTTTAAGGTGAAAAAATTTACTATCTGTTGACACACAAAAAGTTCAGTCCAAATCGAATAGCCCAAGAAATGAAGCCCAATTGGAGGATCCTTAAATCAGATAGCCCAAAGAACGGCCCAATCAGGCAATTCAGGATAAAGGCCCAAATAGGGAAGCCCATGAGCGCGGTATTACCATCGTCCAAGCTTGCAAGTCGCCCAAAATTTGAGCGAATGGATTGCCATGCAGTCGCCCAGAGCTGTGACTGTGTTCTCGCCCAAACCTTCGAGTCGCTCAGGATCTTAGCAAACATAAGATGTTATGGTTACCCAAAAGTGTGGTTAATGAAGCAGTTATTGAGTAGCCCTATCACGTTCCACGATTCAAGGAATTCATTTGAAAACGGTTGAACGACAAAAAGTAATGGCAGCAGTTAGAGAAGGCAGTCCCATGACGAGTTGACAATTATGAAGAAAGTGGGCAGTTATAGAGCGATCAAGCAGTTTTTAAGCGGTTGATCACGAAGAGATCATCCAGGGAGTATAAAAAGAAGAAAAGACATAGAGTAAAGGACCCCAAATCAAACACTCTCAAACAGAGAATATGTAACTTTCAATTTTTTAGTTTAGATTTAAACACTTCTTTTCAGTAACTCGTGTGCTTACGCCTCTTGGAGTCATTCTGTTTTATTTTTCCAATTGTAAAGTCATCGCCAATAAAAACACCCCCTTTTGGGACTTTGTCTCAAGAGGTTTGTCCCTTACATAATCGTCTGATCCCTTTTTAATTGTTAGCGAGTAACCCGCGCGAAACAATTTGGCATGCCCAGTGGGACAGTGGTGTTTGGTGTTGAAGATACAAAAGGTGAAACAATATGTCTCAGAGATCCGATAAAGAAGCAGCAAGTCAGAGAGGAGTCCAATTTGTGATCGAGCGATATGAGGAGCAGCATAGCTCTTCACGAACAGATGGACAGAATCAAAGCAATAACAGTCGTTACGAATCAATGGCAGAGTTGAGTCCTCGAACTATGTGCACTACTTGGAGAACTCACACAAGATGTCGTTGAACAGGATGCCATTGAATCAGGATGAATTACGTTCGATGATAAGAAGAAGATGGCAGTGGATGAAAATCCTTTTCCACAGCCACTTAGAGTGAATATGGTGATGTCTGGTTTCAAAAACAAGTTACCAAAATTCAAGTTGGTTATAGATGATGGAGAAGAAGACCCTGGACCACATCCCAGTGTCTTTGAGCGTATTAAAAGGAAGGAGCCAAAAAAGGATGAAGACGTCTTGTGTGCAAGATGTAAAAGAGAGGTGAGTGGGAATACGGAGAAACTAGGGATATGGCAGCATCCCCATCGCCCTACTTTCTTCCCAAACGCTCAGCCTAGTAGAGGGCGAGGTACATCGTTCTATAAGGGACTACCTTTCGAGAGGCAGTTCAGGCCAGTAAATAATGGGAAAACATTCAGGCCGCAACCTCGCCAACCAAATGTATGACATTCGTTCCAGTATAATGCAGGAAAGGCGATACCCTTCAACGAGATGACTAGAACCCAACAAAGGCGTTTCCAACGAAATTATGGATGAATGATGAGGCAACAATAGGGAGTGCCACGTCCTAAGGCGCCTAAACTACTCGAGGTAGCCAATCAAAATGTTCTCAAAAATAGTGAAGAAACTAGTAGAGATGAATCAATGAAAGAGTTGCCAAAAACTTTTTCTGGGAGATCGAAATTTGAGCGAGACAGAAGGGATGGAGAAGATCCTGATCAGCCCTTTACTATTTAGTTCGGTACGTTACCTCCTGTCGTGGCTAATAACAATTTACTAGCCAATGAGTTCAAGAATAAAGAGAAAGAAGAAGAAGAAAGAGAGGATAACGAAGGAAAAGCATGCGTTCTGGAATATGAAGAAGGCCAGACTTCTAAAGAGGCCTACAATGGTGAGGAAGATGATGGTATGACAGACATTGAAGAGGAAATCGATCTGGAAGCAGAAAGAAGAAGAAGAGGAGTATCGTACAATACTCTATTGAAGTAACTACATTGAGAGGGAGTTCGTAAAGTAGACTTATTGGGAGAACCGTCTGGGCGTTCTTTCGATTTTTACGTGCTGTACGGGACGATCAAAAGGAAGAAGAGAGTGCCTCGCTCTGAAAAGTATGGATCACCTCCAAGAATAATGCCTCCTCCCATAGGTTGGGTAACTGAAGATGAAGCATCAGAAAACAGTAAAAAGGAAATTTAGGAGACAGAGGCTCAGTGCGATATGCTGCACGTTGACTTATCACAAAAGGATAACTCGACAGAGGACAAGTAGGAAGTAGAAATAGAGGCTGTCGAAAAGATTATTTTTAAGAGACCAGCCATGAAATTGACTAAACACTTGAGGCCATTGTACGTTAAAACTCTAGTTAACGGCATACCTGTGGCAAAAGTGCTTGTCGATAATGGAGCAGCTATAAACACCATTCCATCTAGGATGATGAGGAAATTTGCAAAGAGAGAAGGGGATATGATTCCAACAGAAGTCATCCTTACAAGTTTCAATGGAGGAGCAACTGCAGCTAAGGGAGTTATGCCATTGGACATAATTATAGGGACAACTACTAGGACCACAGTCTTCTTTGTAATAGATGGTCCTACTAGTTACAATGTGTTACTAGGAAGAGATTGGATACACGGAAGTCACTGTATTCCCTCATCGCTCCATCAATGCCTGGTTTTTTGAAATAACAAGGGTGAAGCAGAGGTGGTGCAAGCCAATCATAGGCCTTTTGGCGTAGAAGCAAACTCAGTAGAAAGGTTCATGTACGAAGGAAACTATGGACCTGTCAGGGTAGTCCAAGATGGGAAAGAAACTCAGATTATCGCGCAGAGTGAAGAGCCATTTTCAGTGGACGCACTCACTGAAATGTTCAGTCAGATGAGGCTAAATATAGTGGCCCTAGAAGAGCCAGTAATTGGTAAAAGAATAATCAAGGAGTCTTGAATGAGTTCTAAGCAACAAAAGCAAATGACCGATATTCAGGCCTTCAAAGCCAAATTAATGGCTTTCAATAAAGAATGCAAGGACAAGACAAAAGAAGAGGCAGCCCTGAAAGCGTTGAAAGACAAGTTAGCAGTATTCAAATTGGAACAAATTATTGGTCGAGAAGTCAACAAGGTGGATTGTTTAGAAGAAGAAGTGCTTACAAGGGAGCTGGACGATGAAGTGATGCGGATCATCGAGCCTGGATACACTCAAGCACAAGACCCTCTCATTAAAGTAAATATTGGCAATGATGGAGAAAATCGTCCAACATTCATCAGTCAGATGCTCGATCAAGAGGTTAGTAATAAATTAATCGCTTTGTTAAAGGAGTATAAAGATTGTTTTGTTTGGGAATATGAACAAATGCCTGGTTTAGATAGAGATTTGGTGGAACATAGATTACCAACTAAGCCTAATTTTAAATCTCATAGGCAACCTCCCAGACATTTTGCTCCTAATGTACTCCCTGAGATTAAGAAAGAGATAGAGCGATTATTAAAAGCAGGCTCTATTAGAACAGCCAGGTATGTCGAATGGTTATCCAATATCGTGCCAGTACTAAAAAAGAATGGTAAACTAAAGGTGTGTATAAATTTTAGGAATTTAAACATAGTCACACCTAAAGATGAATATCCAATGTCCACGGTAGATTCTTTAGTAGACTCAACTGCCGGACACGTCATGTATTCCTTCATGGATGGGTATTCAGGATACAATCAAATTTATATAGTTGAGGAAGACATACACAAAACTGCCTTTAGATACCCTGGGTCTCTAGGATGTTTTGAATGGGTAGTCATGCCTTTCGGCCTAAAAAATGCAGGAACAACTTATCAAAGGGCAATGAATTTAATTTTTCATGATATGATAGGCAAATTTGTTGAAGTGTATGTAGATGATATAGTGGTCAAATCCATTAAAGAAGAGGACCATTTCGAACAGTTAAGATATTCATTTGAGAGAATGAAGTAATATAAGCTAAAGTTGAATCCCCTGAAATGTGCATTTGGTGTTAATGTAGGGAACTTTCTTGGTTTTTTGGTACACAAAAGAGGGATTGAACTTGATAAAAATAAAGTGAAGGCCATTTTAGAGGCCAAACCACCTAGCAACAAAAAATAATTGCAAAGGTTTCTAGGCCAAATAAACTTTTTAAGACGTTTTATTTCTAACTGTGCAAGGCGAACTAAAGTCTTTTCGCCACTTTTAAAGCTGAAAAATCAGGACGAATTCGTCTGGAAAGAAGAACATCAAAAGGCTTTTGAAAGCCTGAAGACATATTTATCAAGTCCACCAGTGTTGGTGTCACCAATCCAAGGTCAGCCAATGAAAGTGTATGTATCGGCTAAAAAAGAATCAATAGTTGGAATGGTCGCGCAAAAAGACCAATTTGGTGAAGAGATGGCAATTTACTACTTGAGTTGACGGTTAACAAAATGTGAATGTAATTACTCTGCTATCGAAAAATTATGTCTTGCATTGTATTTCACATGTACAAAATTAAGGGCTTATTTACGGCCCGTAACTGTTTATTTGATTTCTAGAGTAAATCTGATTAAGTATATATTCTCTCGCCCTATTTTACACCAAAGAGTAGGCCTTTGGACTTTAGCTTTATCAGAACTCAAAATACAATAAATACCCCAAAAGGCAGTCAAAAATCAGGTTTTGGCTAATTTTCTAGCCGATCATCCATGCCTTGATATGCTTGAAGAAATTGAATTAGAAATCAATTCGTTCGAACTAAAACCTTGGGTGTTGTATTTCGATGGGCCAAAAACCTCTAAAGGTGCAGGAGTTGGAGTAGCATTGATAAATCCTTTAGGAATTTGCTACAAGTTCGCATTCACTTTGGATATGATGTGTACCAACAATTAGGCCGAATATGAAGCTTTAATCATGGGCCTAGAACTAATGATAGATATGGGGATAAAAAATATAATCATTAGAGGCGATTCTCAATTGGTAATTCACCAATTGATTGGTGATTTTAAATGCCAAAGTGATTCCATCATGAGTCAATATGAAATCGCCCAAGAGTTGTTAGAAGAATTCGACCAAATAGAACTTCAATGCGTTAGTAGGATATATAATGACATGGCAAATGAGTTGGCTCAGATGGCATCAGGGTACTCAAAGGTTTTAAATTGGAAGTCTACTTGTGAGTATGGAACCATATTGCCCATGATCCAAAGAAGGGCGAGAATGATTGAATTTCATTGCACACAAGATGAAGATGCAATGGATTGAAGGATAGAGATTAAAAGGTTCCTTAAAAAACCTAATGAAGGAAATAGTAGAAAAATAAAGCTGCGTTTGCTAAACTATATACTAATAGATGAAGATTTGTTTAAGAAACGCTCTGATGGTATATTGCTAAAATGTGTAAGTTTGCAAGAAACCAGGACGATCGTGACTGAAGTGTACGAAGGGATATGTGGAGCTCATCAAACTGGCTAAAGAATGAGATGATTAATTATTAGGAGTGAATATTTTTTGCCAAAGATGGGAGAATTATGCGTTCAGTATGCAAAAGAGTTGTTTAGCATGCTAAAAGCATGGTCCAATACAAAGGGCGCCAGCACGAGAGATAACACTTATTATTAAACCTTGGCCATTCAAGTGTTGGACGATAGACCTGATAGGGAAGATTTATCTCCCATCGTCCAAGCAACATACTTTTGTTATAGTTGCAACTGATTATTTCACTAAGTGGGTAGAAGTTGTACCTTTAAAGGAGATCATCCAAAAGAATGTCATAGAATTTATCCGTGATCACATCATTTATAGATTTGAAATTCCACAAACTTTGATGATAGATCACGGAACATCTTTGAATGGGGATCAAGTGAATAAATTCTTGAGCGAGTTTGGGGCTAAATTAGTGAACTCCACGCCATATTACGCTCAATCCAACGGACAAGCAGAATCTTCTAATAAGATTTTAAAAAATATCATAAGGAAAATGATAGATGAAAATGTCAGAAATTGGCACGAGTGCCTGAACAAGGCCTTATGGGCTTATAGGACGTCGCCTCGATCAAATACCAAAATTACTCCTTTCCAACTTACTTATGGACAAGAGGTCATTTTGCCTATGAAAATCAACGTGCAATCGATTAGAGTGTGTTTGCAACATAAGTTAAATGATGGTGAGTAGACCGAATCACTAGTTCAAAAATTATTAGAGTTGGACGAATTAAAGTTGGACGTCCTAGATAGATTGCAAGTTCAAAAATGAAGAATGGCTAAATTTTATAATAAAAAAGTTATAGCCAGGTCGTTCAACCAAGGCGAATTGGTTTGAAAAACGGTACTCCCTTTAGATAGCAAAGATTCAAAGTATGGCAAATGGTCGCCTAATTGGGAAGGACCATATAAAGTAAATAATGTATTGCCTAATGGAGCCTATCATTTGAAAGATTTAGACGGCACCAAGCACATGAGATTCATTAATGACAAATATTTAAAAAAATATGTTCCTTCCTTATGGAAAAGTGAACAAATAAAAGCGTAATCAAATCATATTGAACAATCGTAGAGTAAAAAGGGTCAGAGCGAAATACGTTCAAATAAATTCCTTTATTATCAAACGTTCATTACAAAGCTGCAAAATACGAGATACTAAATGCTTTATAAACTATAATTAAGAGCAAACTAATCTCCCAGTCGAACGCCGAGTAAAAGGGTGTACTGGCCTTAATCGGGAGGAGGCTGAGAAGCACTCTCAGCAAGCAAGGTGGCTTGCAGGCGTCCTAAAAAATTGTCTTTCATCATCGAACTCCTTGTAAGAAATATGGAGACGATGGGAAGAACTTTGCTGGCCAAAGAATATTTCCTATATCTCTCATACCAAAGGTGACATCAAGAAAGATGGCAAAATGGGCAGATCAGATGATCCATTTTCATGGAAAACGAAGGTTTTCGATTGACTGTCAAAATGCCAAACAATGGCAGAAAATTGGTTTTTTGAAGAAGAAAATGGAAATGAAGATGGAAAGTGTGAAGTATACGTGCATTTATAGGAGGATGAAGGTGAAAAGACAGAATATGAACAGCCACATTCGTGCCTAGTAAATGGAATCAAGTGGCCCAAAATCTTGGGAAAAGAGGCAGAAATATCAAGAGAAAATGTGCAAATAATTTTAGCATAAAGTAGTTAAATGCTTGAGCGATTGACGATTAAAAGACAAACGTAATAAATACACAAGAAGCTAAAATAGTTATTCATTAACAATGATGGCTACTGTTATGATCAAAATTAGCAATGGATATCAGTATAAGGTAACAAAAGGAAAGTCAATACGAAATTACAAAAAGAAAAAGTTAAGGCAGTATATGTCTTAATTACAATTCGCCCCATACCAAACGAATTCTTTCCTTAAGTCTCCCCCAGTCCTCGCTCTATCGAGAAGAAGTGATATTCAATTCAGTTACAACATTATCATCAACTTTCAGCTTCTTGTACTGCTCGACCAAAGACTTGGTTCACTCAATTCCTTGGGAGACATTGCGTTTCTTGGCAGCCATTCTTGCCTTGCAGTCGTCCATCTTTGCTTGAAACTCCTTCATCTGTGCAGCCAAACTGGTCATCAAAGAGTCTTCAATCATGACTTCAGAAGAGATTTCTTTCAATTCGTCCTCAACTTTGTTGATCTCCAAAAGCGAAGATTCTCTTTCAGATACAGCGCGAAGATATTGAGTACTTTTGGCCTTCAGTTCAACATTTTTGGCCAGCAAGGAGAGGACCTCGGAATGGACAACCTTCAACGTCGCTTTAAAATCAGCAGAAAGATTGAGCGACGGAAGTGTCGGTGCTTACTCCAATTTCGCATTCAAATGCTCAAACTTATCCTTATGCTTGGCAGCACTAGTCTTACCGATATCCATATCCATGAAGGACACATACTCAAATATCGATTGCTTGAGGAACTTTATATCTTCCTCTAAAGAAGCAGAAGGACAACTGGCTGAAGCAGGGCGAGATGTCTTGACTTGTCCCCAAGAAGTGAACAAGTCTTGGATGGAATGCACAATTTTATCAACATCTTGCAAAGAAAGTTGCCAACATTGAAGGTTTTCACTACACTAAACAAAGTGAAAGTAAAGGTGAAACAAAGATTATCTCATCAGTAATCTTGGAAGGTGGCATATTCCCAGCCAAATCTACCACCTGTGGCTCCACTGTTCGTGAGGACTTTTCCTTATCTAAGCAAGAAGACCTTGCCGCAACGGGCAGACTCATGGGAGCATCTGCAGAACTCAAAAAGCAACAAATCAAAAACCAATAGCACGAGCAAAGGTAAAGCATCCAAAAATAAATTACCTTCTGCTTTGACGTTTGGGGGATCAACGCCCTAGGAAGAAGGTGGCTCATCCATTGGCCATGATGAAGATTCTGGGACTGAAGATTTCTCTTTAAATGTAGTCCCTTCATCAGCTAGCTTGGACGAAGCAGCCTCAGCAGAGGATGATGGAGTAGGAGCTGCTAACACCAAAGCCTTCAAAGGAGAGGCTAAACTTTTCTAAGAGATCCAAATAAACCATCAACACATAAAAAAGTTTCAAGTATGGAAAGGTATGCTTGTGAATAAACCAATTTAATTACCTTCCTCCTGATGATGAGAAGGGTGTCATCATCATCATTAGCATCAGCATCATCCTCCAAAATGGGAGATGCTGAGGCTGGCCGTTTACGGCTTGGGGCACTTTCAGCTGCAGTGGGCTTGGCAGGAAGAGAAGTCGATGGACGAACAGACTATTTAGCACGAGCAGGGGAAGAGGGACTCCTAATGGACACAGGAGTGACCAAAATAGGAGAGGTGGAAGAAATGTTTGGCTGGTCCAGTGAATGGAAAGCACGATTGGCATAAGTCGCAAACAATCTGCACTTCACTGACGGCCAGAGTTGTTCAAAAAGGGGATGGATGGCACGACTAGGATTGAAAGGAGCTAATGAAAAGTTGCTCGTCAAGAGAATATTGCGAGCATCCATAGCTTCTGCCTCTGCCTTATTAATGGTGTGGAAGCGGTCTATTAAATTTCTTGAATAGCAAGGGGGAGCGGGCCAAGTTTGGCCAAAGCCAAGTTGGTGAGCAAAAAATTGGGGAGCGTATATTTCAACCCCAACTTTGGCATTGGTTCCAGTCAAAATATCATGGAACAACTCCCTCCCGGTCAAAAACTGAATCCAAATGAACAGAGAGGTGTTCGCACTATCCAGAGTGGATGGAGGTTGTACATAATCTGGAGTCAAAAAGGGAGGAAAAGGAAAGAAAGAAGAGATTGAATCCAAAGTATAAAAGAATGAAAAAATGTTACTTCTAGACATATTTACAGGAGTCAGGGGATCAATGGCTAGCCCATAGCAGCTAGCAGAAGGACTGGAAAAGGATGGAGCACCAAGCAATGGAAAATAGGCTCTCAACCACATTTGAGTGAACCAAAGAGGCCCACTGCTAGTGGGAGATGCACCATTCTTCAATTGGAATTGAAAAGAAGCCATGCCTTTATAGAGGGTAGCTAAAAAGAAAGAACACAAATTTAGAGGCCTACCACACTTCAATTCGTGCGCTATGGGTAAATAGCTCATGGAGGGCTTCATGCTTGGCACACACAAAATGTATTTACAAAGCCAAATCTGAAGAAAGGTCACAAGCTCAGCATGGGAAGGCTCGGTGCTCGAGTGGTTATGACAGGTTTGAGGCTTGAATAAGACTTAGTGAGTTTTTTATCAAATTTTGGGGCGACACCAGAAATCAAAATACCAGGGAAAATGGTATCGCCCAAAGGTGGCAGATTTACTAGGGCCCCAACATCCCTTAAGGTAATGGATATGGAACCAAGAGGGAAAACAAAAGTGTTATATTTAGAAGACCAAAAACTTAAAGCGATTGGAAAAAGTGCTGGGTCAAAAATAGGGGGTTGAAGAGAGATTTCTAACAAATCAGAAATCTTAGCACTATCAAAAATTGCCTTAGTAGGACCATGGTCCACAAGGCGAGCATGCCATCTACGGAAAACGACATCAGATTTAGGCTAAGTGCGAATACCTCTTTCGCGAAGCGGCCTCAGCGGCAAAGAGTTTAGAAATGGAGGGCCCTGAGTACAAGAGAACAGCTGACCGACCGCCGCTTGTTCGATGGCTTTGGCGTTGTTAAATGAAGGGCCTAGATAGAACTCAATGAGTTCGACATTGGCTGGTGCAAGGAAGTTCGGAGTTTCTGGAAGTCTTCAAAACTGAAGGAGTCACCAGATTGGGATTGTAAAGCAGCCATTAGGAACGAAATAGAGTTTGTCGAAATTTGCTTAAGAAACGTAGCAGAGAAGTAAGAAGATGAACAGTAATATTGCGAGAGAGAAGTGCGAAACAATGAGGCGTGATTTAGTGGTGCGATAAAATGACGTGTATTTGGGGGTTATAAGGGTTTGCAAACGTCGAACCTTTTCAGGCTATGAAAGAAAACAATGATTGAAATTCTTGAAAATTTCGAATGTTGCTAGGAAACACAGTGAATATGGCAAAAATTAATAATTGGTATTAATTCTGCTATATTGGGGGGTAATTGTTGACACAAAAAAAGTTCAGCCCAAATCGAATAGCCCAAGGACTGAAGCCCAATTGGAGGATCCCCAAATCAGATAGCCCAAAGAACGCCCCAATCAGGCAATTCAGGATAAAGGCCCAAATAGGGAAGCCCATGAACGCGGTAATACCATCGTCCAAGCTTGCAAGTCGCCCAAGATTTGAGCGAATGGATTGCCATGCAGTCGCCCAGAACTGTGACCCTGTTCTCGCCTAAACCTTCGAGTCGCCAGGGATCTTAGCAAACATAAGATGTTATGATTACCCAAAAGTGCGGTTTATGAAGCAGTTATTGAGTAGCCCTATTACATTCCACAATTCAAGGAATTCAATTGAAGACGGTTGAACGACAAAAAGTAATAGCAGCAGTTAAAGAAGGCAGTTTCATGACAAGTTAGCCACTGTGAAGAAAGTGGGCAGTTATAGAGCGATCAAGCAATTTTTAAGCGGTTGATCACGAAGAGATCATCCAGGGAGTATAAAAGGAAGAAAAGACATAGAACAAAGGACCCCAAATCAAACACTCTCAAACAGAGAATATGTAACTTTCAATTTTTTAGTTTAGATTTAAACACTTCTTTTCAGTAACTCGTGTGCTTGCGCCTCTTGGAGGCATTCTGTTTTATTTTTCCAATTGTAAAGTCATCGCCAATAAAAACACCTCTTTTTGGGACTTTGTCTCAAGAGGTTTGTCCCTTACACAATCGTCTGATCCCTTTTTAATTGTTAATGACTAACCCGCGTGAAACACTATCTTATAGGAAAAAATGGAACAACACGACACAGGGAAAAATGGAGTAACTCACCATGTTATCATCCGAACAATTATAATCCATGTAACTCAATGGAATATTATTATTACGAAATGCAATAGTACAATGTGGTTTGGTCGATCGTGAAATTACAAACAATTTAATTTAATATAACCTCGTTACATTCCATGTAACATAAGTAAGGGCATTTTAGTTTTATATCAGAACTTTGGCCTTTGTAAAGGCTAATTAGATGGAAGCCATCCAAGAGGCCAATTGCGCCCATTAAGAAGAGTTAGAGACGTTTGTGCCAGAATTCGAAGGTTGGTGACCATTTGCGCAGCAACCTCATAGGTTATGGGCCTTTTGCGCCAATTCCCTCAATAATTTGCCTGTTGCTTGAAGCAGTGGATCCTTAAATGCTTGATGGGAGTGTCTAATGCGATTACATTTTGTGAAGTTCATTAACTAATGGAGAAACACTGTAAGTTCAGTGACTCCATGGGAAATTTATGCAAATTTAGTGATCAATAAGGGAATTAACCCCTTGACAGTAACTAGTTCCTAGGGGTGGGCGCGGGTCGGTTCAATTCGGTTCGGTTTGGTTCTAAAGAGAACCGAACCGAACCAAAATTTTCGGGTATCTAGTAAATGGAACCGTCGAGTCCAAATATAATTATGGAACCGTTTGGGTTCGGTTCTGTACTATAATTAAGTTTTTTAATATTTATAACAACATTATATAAATATAACTAATGATACATTCAATGGGTTTGGAATGTCAGAAACTAGTAGACTATCTTATTCAAATGATCACCACGATCAAAGCTTCGGTCGGCGGAGGTCACAGCGTCGACTGACAATTGTATAGGTTTTGAAATGTTAGCGAAGCTGTGAGAGTGAATGCGAGAGTCGAAACAATGTTATGCATATTAGTGTAGGTGTTTAGGGTTATTTAGTGGATTAGATCTTGTTGGGCTAAGAAATGAAACAATAAAATGGATAATTGGGTCAAAAATTAAAAAATTAAAAATGAAACAAATTATTGGGCCAAAAATTTGGATTTAGAAATTGTTAATTTGTTAATTTGTGTAGAAAAAATTAAAATTAAAATAATTTGATTTACTCAATATAAAAAAAAATTAGAAAGATTTGGTTCTTATTCGGTTCTTCAGTTCTTGGTCTAGAACCGAGAACCGAACCGTACCCGTCGGTTCTCAATTCAGATACCCGTTCGAGTATTTAATTTGACAATAACCGTAGGGTTCAGTTCGGGAGATTTGCCCAACCCTACTAGTTCCTTTGGTTATTGAACGCATTTTAAAACTTCTTCAGTCATTAATTGTGCGAAAGGAACAACATGACGAGTTCATCGCTTTGGATGGCAAAGAACATTGGTGTTAATTTCTTATGTTGCTGCCATAATGCTCGTGTAAGGTAATGAGGAAAGCTCTTGCACTCTATATTCTACACCGTTCTATCGATGACCTATGAGTAATGTCTCATTCATTATCACATGAATAAATATTAGACTTTAAACTATAAACAGTAAAAAAGAGCAATATTTGAAGATTTCTTACATGAAACTCTAGAGATCCCACATTTCAGTATCTCATGTCTACGAAGAAGTTAATTAAAAAAGTTTATACATACATTTGTCTTCTTACTCGTCTTAACAAAAATAAATGGGGCCTTCACAAATTGATGACAATGTTCGTTGTAATTTTTAGTTGGATGGATCGATCCATATAACTCTTAACTTTTCAATTTAACAGGTTTATATTCAAGAATAATATTATTTATCATTATCATGATAAATTATCGGTGATGTGATACTCTATGTGAAATAATGAGATGAACAATTCATTTTTTATGAAAAAGAGGAAGAAAATGTGGCTAAAAAAAAAAAAAAGAGAGAGAGAGAGAGAAAGAAATGTGAAGGACAATAAGTGATCATATCATTAATGGTTTATCTCATAAATATCATTACCCATATTCAAATGCTACACTATACCATATCATATTTTCAAGAATTAAACGAAATGATCTTATTGTTTGACACATCTCTCACAATCGAGGGGTGGGTCTCGGGTGAATAAAATAATGTCGACCTCCTCATGTGAGTGAATGTATCAACCGATGTGTCAAGATTTGTGATCATGTAGCATGACCCTATTTTCATCGGTCGAATCTCAAAAAGGAAAGAAAAAGAAAAACCTAGTAAAGGTAGTTTCCTAATTGCCTTGCCCGTACATGCCCGCGTGTTTGTTTGTATAAATGCATAAATACACGTATATATATATACACGCAGCGATAATCTATGTATACTCACCTCATCTGTTTTCAGTTCGAAATTCCGAAAAGTTTTAATCCCATCTCCCTCTTTCCCTCCAATCTCCATCCGTTCATTCTGCAAATAGAACAAAAAAGTATTCTTGCAATCTCACTAGCAAATCACTTTTGCAAGAACTCAATCGGTACCAGTTCACATAATTAAATACAAATACGTATACACATGAAACGGGGTTATCAGCAATCTTCCCCGTCAGGTTCTCATGGACCCCCTCAATCCAAACCCAGATATAACCCTGAAGGTATTTTTCGCTGTCTTTATATTTTCTGAAGAAATTAGATATCAAATTTTTCGTTTTGCTCCTTAATTTAGGCTAAATGGAATCAAAAGGCTGGAACTAATTTAAGAAAAGTTTGGATTGCTGAGAGTAAAATTAAATGTAGAAAAAATGAAAGCTTCTTTTTATTTTGTTTTTAGTTATAGAATTGGAGATTAAACCTTGGGCTCAGATAATAGGAATTCTATGGTTTGAATTGTTAAAGTCTCCCCATTCTTCATACTGTGGGCGGGGCCAGAGGTTGAAGTTTGTTTGTTGTGAATTTATGAGTGCATTTTGTTGTTGTCAGGGGATGAACAATTTTTGGAGGATGAGAGCACTAAGATATTTGCACAGAAGGTGGCTGATCATTACAGCGCAAGGACCAATCAGACATTGGAAGAGCGGGAAGCAAGCCCGATTATTCATCTGAAAAAACTCAACAACTGGGTACTTAATCAGATATGATTACCTTATTGATCTTATGACCAAAATAGTTAATGATAATGCTGTTAAATTGCTCATAAGAAGTTGTTTTTTAATGCTTGTCCTGATCATCAGATAAAGAGTGTTTTAATTCAGTTATATGCTAAACAAGGAGACGCGGTTCTTGATCTCGCTTGTGGGAAGGTAGTGTATGAGTGGGATTCTGTGGGATTATTCGGTGTTTACTGTATGCTTGTGTAGTAATTTCGCACTTTTGGTATCTTTTTATGTGCACCAGGGTGGTGATCTCATCAAATGGGATAAAGCAAAGATCAGTTATTATGTTGGAATTGATATATCAGATGGCTCGGTAAAGTTTCTATTCCTTGTACTTCCCTTCCACTGGCAATTGTATGGTTCATGTGTATCACATTCTATAGCATCATAATGAATTTACTCACCTATTTGTATTCCATGGTGGATAATTATTAAATGAAGTTCAGCTTATGGTCTATTTTTTATTTGTGAGGTTTTCTGTTATTAGATGTTAGAATTTTATATTCTGCATATCTACTTTCTATCCCAAATTTAAGTTTTAATTTAATATTCACTTCTCGCATATACCCTGAATCATGGATTAGTACTATGTTTTAAGGTATCTGAATTTGTCCTTCCCAAATTTTCCCTTTTGGCCTTTCCTTTTCCAAATACAAGTTTCAATCTGATATATTGGTTGAGGATACCCTAGCAAGTGGATTAGTGATAGTTTCTTTTAATGGCTGTTAGAATTTGATTTTTTGCAAAATTATATATTTCTTTTTTGAAATTCAAATTTTAACTTGATATTTAATTCTTGAAGATGCCCTAGAATGTGAAGAAGGTTAACATTCAAGTTGTTTATGTTGCATAAATATTACATATAATCCTTTTATTCATGTGATCATCATGCCCTCATGTGTCTACCGAAAAATAATGTTGGGAGCTAAATATTTAGGATTTTTTATTGATTGCATTTTCTTATACATGAACATAGGAAATCTCTACATGCTTGATACATGAAGTACAATAATGAGATATGACACCTTCACATATTTTTGTCGTAAACGACAAACTATAGATTATAGCCATAAACATTTCTCCTAATGTCCTTATCCTGATGACAGAATACGCACAATCATTATCGAAACCTTGAAAGGGCTGCAAATATCTTCTGAACTAATAAACATGGCTTGTGCTTTTGTGTGGCTGAAATGTAATTGTAAAGTTTCAGTTAAACCAAGATATGCTTTTTGTAAGAATTTTCCTCTCACCTAGATGTCCATGCATGGGTTGCATAATGAGCGATCATTTTGATTCACTTCAGTTATACTCTAATCTCATTTAAAAATCTATTTCAGTCTTAAGATTGGCAGCATGCTTACATTTTTGTCAGATAATTAATTCTGTAAGGATGCAAATTGAAATGATATTGATTCTTTCCTATTAGAATTATAATATTCAGTCGTGGAATTTTTCTGAATTATCAGCTTATTCAATATTAACGAGGACTTTGCCAACTGTGACAACAGATAGAAGACTGTCGAACTCGATATAATGGTGATGCCGACCATCATCAGCGTCGAAAAAAGTTCTCGTTTCCTGCAAGACTCCTGTGTGGAGATTGCTTTGAGGTAATTAGTGTTACATTAGCTGTGACAGACATAAACATGAAATGCTTTATCAACAATCTGATGCATACAACATAAACATGAAATGCTTTATCAACAATCTGATGCAGACAAATGGATCCAACTTGTGTTTAAGTATCTGAAATTAGCCTCGTCTTGTTACTTACTTTAGGCACTGGTGGAAGTAATTTCTATCTTTCCCTGATGGATTTTAGGTTCGCCTGGATAGGGCTTTGATAGATGATGCTCCATTTGATGTTTGTAGCTGCCAGGTGAGTCTTGCATTCCTATTAAAGTAATGTTCCCTGTTTTAGTATTACTTAATTGTGTGGCGTTGGGGCCCTCAAACCAAAGTCATCACCATTCAAAATTGACAAAACAGAAGTATTTTCTTTATCATCTTTTTGAAAGCTACACAAAAGAAGATTATCAATGAGCTATTGACGTTCTCTCTTCACCAATCTCTCTCTCCCCCCTCTCTCTCTCTCTCTCTCTCTCTCTCTCTCTCTCTCTCTCTCTCTCTCTCTCTCTCTCTCTCTCCCCGTGTGTGTTAAAACTGACAGATGCAAAATATTCTCTATAATGACTTCAATTTATTGTTGCATGGTTTGATTGTACAAGCACACTCAATTTTGTCGTCCTTATCAGATTGGGAATACAGCATCATAACCTTTTCAAAAAAAATTTATATGTCACTCTTGTTGCTTTACAATTCAAATTTCCATAGTGGTCTTGTTCTATATTCAGTTGAAGTAAACTTACCTTTATGTTTTCGATTCTTCAATGACATGTCTATCAGATTATATCCTTTTTCAAACTCCATTGTCAATATCATGGATGAGAAATTAAAAAGAAAAATGCAGGTGAAAAAGAGATGTTCATGTTAACTACGTTGAAAGTTCTAAAATCATAGTTTTATGTAAACATTGCAAGCGGGTTAACAATTATGTAGGTTTTTTAAGTTCTGATATTAACTGTCAAAACCTAAAATTTTCCAGTTTGCACTGCATTATTCATGGTCTACTGAGGCACGTGCAAGGAGGGCCTTGGCCAATATATCAGCTTTACTTCGACCAGGAGGAGTCTTTATTGGAACTATGCCAGATTCCAATGTTATCATCAAAAAGCTAAGAGAAGGTTTTTTTTGGGCTTTTTAAATATCTGATCATGGAGATCACTGGAAATTGTAAATGTACCCTCTCGAAGCTATGCTTCTCTCCATGTTGTTTGTTACTAAATGTAAATGGAAACTGTTGTCCACTGTATATGGCACCTTAGGCATTCTTTAGATATGTATACATAGACACACAGATGTACTTATATGCAGCACGCACTGACAACCACATATATGTATATGTGATCAGATTCACATACATTTATTACTTTGTTGAACTCAGTGGAGCAAGATTTATATGCTTCTAATGATGATATTTTTAAATACTCCTTTTCTTCACCATCACTTTCCAGTCTCTTTGGTTACTGATTCCCTCGTGACTATTCTAGTAAAGGATGCAAAGAGAGAAATACTGAAGAAATAGAAGAATATTCCACAGATATAATGACTTTTTATTTCCTTCTTGATTATTGCTAACTGCCTAGTGGTAGTGACTTGATCATTATGGCAAATAAACATTAAGTTTTTAACTTCTTGTTTTATTGTCTTTGAGTTGCATCGACTAGATGGATACCAACCTTGAATTATCTGTGATTTCATTTTTGGGACCTCATTGCATTTTGTTAGATACAAAATCTTTTCCTTGTTACTTATGATTTTGATGATTCAGTTTTTTGTTTTTTTGTTTTTTTTGTTTTTTTAACTATGAATCCTCTGAATTTAATACCATTTTACTGATTATTATTCACTTGATGGAATATGCAGCTGAGGGGTTGGCATTTGGTAATAGTGTGTACAGGGTAAGGTTTGGTGAGGAATTTGCAGAGAAGGTAAATTTCATTATTGATATCAAAAAAATGCCAGTAAAACATCTTTTCTTGTCGGTAAAATTTTCTCCATTTTGGCTTACTCCAGAAATTTAAGTATTCAAGTCCTTTCGGCATCCAGTACAGTTTCCACCTAGAGGTTTGACCTTTCTACTGTTTTTATCTTTTTGGTTAGTTTAATCTGGGATTTCACCTTAACCTTGTTCATTTATTTTGACACATGAAATTTATTATAGATCTGCAATTTCACACTTCCAAAATTTTCCAAAATTTGCAATTGTAGGATGCTGTTGATTGTCCTGAATGGATTGTGCCTTTTCCTGTCTTCAAATTATTAGCAGAAGAGGTATTAAAATTCTGCTTCTTGATTAAGTTTCTGAATTCATATGTACATCAAGTAATTCTTTCAATGTCTCTTTGAAACTGTCTTTCCTGTCATCCTTGAATGATCATTGGCTTCGATTATTCTTGGAAGGATTAGAATACTGCACTCACTGTAAGCTAGTTCAAAATTGTATGAAATGAAATAGATCAATCCTGATGTCAACAATGTGAATTGAACATGGATTTGACCAGTGGTTATAAATACGTATTGTATAAATGCCTGTTTATGAATCAGAAGTGCCTGTGAAATCTTATTATCAGCTGCATTTCAAACTTTTTACAGCTTGCTTATGTTCACTGTGCAGTGTGATTTGGAGCTGGTTTTTGTAAAAAACTTCCATTTGTTCGTGGATGAATATTTGAAGAAACCAGAATTTGTTGAGCTCATGCGGAGGCTTGGTGCACTGGGTGATAACCAAGACCAGAGTACGTCCTAGATGTAACTTTATATGAGTCGCCAATCATCTTATTTAATAAGCACTTGATCAATTCCTTTGAAATTTCGCTTGTATACGTTCAGGTACTCTTTCACCAGATGAATGGGAGGTGGCCTACTTATATTTGACCTTCGTTTTGAGGAAGGTGAAAATCCGTACTTATCAAAATAGGTCCATTAATATTTTGCCCAACTAAAATACAAATATTGGTTCTTTTTACATGTGCGGTTCTTGTTCTAAAAGACTTCATAGAATAAATGACTTTTTCTTGTATTGTGTTCTACATATTCGATTTTTCTATCTTGGGCATACTGCTTTAACCATTACTGGTATTTTCGGGGAACAGTTTAAGGCATTGTGCACTGTGGGACGCTGTTCTTAGACGGTAGTAAACTAGAAATGTTACCATTTATCTTTTCTTGCAGCGAGGGAAACCAGATCAACCAAGAACGAACAATAGAAGAGACAGAGGAAAGATGCAGTTGTCGAAGGAAGACATTGTATTCATAAGAAATGATGTTTAAACGCTTAGTTTCAAGAACGTCCAAATGGGACAAACAGCACAAAATTTCAGTGTTGTGAATGGCAAGCTCCGTCCTTGCATTTAACTCATCTCCTTGCCACAAATAATCTCGAGTTGCTTATCAGTTTTGTGGAGAGCAGAATAAGTTGGTATCTCTGCATGCTTATGGCAGTGTAATTCCCCCTTGCTGCTTGATCTTTGTTGTTAGGTAGTATTGTTGATTAGTTATATAAATTAACAATACAAATAAAATAATCTATAACCCTTCGTTCCTTCTTGAAACGGATTTCTACTGATTTGTCTGTTCTTTTGTGAAAGTGTTCAAATGAATATAATGATAGGTGTACATAAGAATTTTACAGAATAATTACAGAAGACTCACAATGTCGTGGGGCCCTGTATGAATAAATAATGTAAAAAAATTACCCCTCCACCCAAATGTGAGGTGTCGCTAGGGGTTCACGCTTGTATACCAATGACAGCTCGTTCAAATGATTCAAAAAGAGTGTTCAAAAGATTGAATCAAAGTTACATCTTTGGCTTGCACCAAATTAAATGGTTATTTACTTCTCATGACTAGTTCATTTTTTGTCTTATTTGTGTGAAATCTTTATTTTATTTCATTTTAAATAAAAACTTAAAACCCATAAAAATAGGGCCAAAAGTTAAAATCAAGTTTTACGAAATGGATATTATTTTTGTAATATCGAGTGTCTATTTGTAGACATTAAAAATCATAGTTTAATTTAAGTTAAAGTAAACAATTGATTATAATAATACATTTTATAGAGTTCACAATTTTCCAACAATGCAGTTCATCAATTTTTATCAATATCTATTAAAAATTATATTTTAATCTCTATCAAATAGAACTGAATTTGGAATGGCTAAAGTACCAATTATCTTTATAATAAAAATAGTCCGAATAAAGATAGTTAAATATAGGTCGAAACATGGATTTAAGTAAATCTAAAGAAAATATAATTAGTCTAATTATATTAAAATAAATCTCCACTTATCTATAAATTTTACTTATTTTTAGCAAAATATAAACATTGAGCAAGGACAATATACTGTCCAATCAGCAACATATGTCGGTGTAAGAAAGCATGTGCGGGCCCCATTCTACATATATATATGGGGCTCAGATAAAAGACAATTAGGTTCTGTTTAATTACAAAAGTGGAAAATGCAAACCAATTATGGCCCCGTTTGATAGGAATTTTTTGTCCCAAAAAATTAATTTTTTGACCGTTATTTTACTATTCAAGCCATAATTTTTGACTTCTTCTCTCACATGTGAACCCCACTTTTCTTCTAACGGTCAAAAAATCAATTCTCAAAATCCCTACCAAACGGGCCCTATATATAAGTTGGAGAAGAAAAAATCACCAAAATCATATGAATTCGATTTCTACTCGATTGGCCAAAAACATGCATTAAGCATTTGTACCTTGGAATTTGAACTTCATTTTCACTTTTGTATCAAATAGTCAAAGTAGAAAACGAATTTTTCGAATGTGACATTTTTCATGGAATTTAATACTATAAAAGGATCCTTATATTCAAATATGTGCGAAAAATGATTAAGATATGAGAAGAGAGATTAAAGAGATGCTTTTCTTAGCAAGTTATCTAATCTAAAAAGTTAGCATTACCAATTATCTAATTACAAGATTTGATTCTAAAGTTATATGCTTAAATTAACAAAAAAGGATTAGCAACTAATCTCCACCTTTATTTTTAAGCTGCATATGCCCTTTCTTCTCTGCCATTTTTATTCAATGCACCTGCACCTGCACCTGCACCTGCATCGGTAATGCCAAAAAATAAAACAAAATTATTTATACCTCAATTATAATTTACATGCAAGATAAAACAATAAAAATTCCAATTACAGGTTATTTTTAATTAATTTCAAATTGAGTATATGAAACTCTTTATTTCTTCATCCAAAACAAGTGAAATGTCGAAAGAATACTAGAGAAAGGATATAATGATTTTGATTCTAATTTCTTTCGTATTATTAATATTTAACATGGTTACATCGAATAAATATAAAATATTAATCAACATAAAGGATTTGACTTATTCTTCTAATAAGATTGACCTTTCGAAATATAACTTCAAATCTTACTCTATGTTTGGCGGAGGTTAAAATTAGATTTCTAGCGTATCTTGAAAAAAGGTAATGAAATATGTGGTTAAAAAGTTATGGATGCTATAAATTATATATAGTTAAAATTAATTGTTAAATTTGACTTTGATAAAATTTAGATTAAAATTTCCATCAAATATAGGGCTTAATATGATAATTACTTTAAATTCAAACGAGCAATTTTATTTGATTAAACTCATGTTTATTGATTTTAACTGATTCCACAACTTTTTAACCACATATTCCATCGACGTTTGTCAAAATTTACTGAATTTAATTTTAGTCTAAATCAAACAAGGGTTAAAACTCAAATGAGCGTACGAACTTCAAAATTGATTCGTTCAAATGAGTAATCATCTCGCTGGAAATATTAACAGACATTTCTTTGGTTGAAAATATTTAACATGATTTTGGCTACTCCATGCAACTAAAACCCTTGTAATCAGTCAAAACCAGTTTCAAAATTTTACAACAAACTGGGAGATCTTGCTGTGAAAGGTTGATGAAGAACAAGGAAAATCCAGCAACAAGATCCACTAAAATGGAAGGTATTCCAACAGATCTTTCATATCAAAACAATGAAATCCACTTACTCTTGGCCTTACAATCCGGTGGATCTTCAAACAACGACAGCGAAAGCTGTTTATGAGCAACACCAATATCGAACAGAATTAGGCCGGACTTCGGATCATCGACAACAATGTCCTTAACCGGAAGCCATAAAAAGAGCTCTTCCTGCGAGAATCCCTCGACTCCGGTGAGACTGCCGTAAGTAAAATTCGCCCGAACAACACTGTCATAAAACGCCATCGTATCAAACTTGGTCATGCAAGGACCATCCAGAAACACTTCGAGAAGCCCAGATTCAGACAGTTTGTAGGATCTCACATCCTTCGGGAGAAGGCCGGCAGGTAACCCTCTGGACTGGAGGAGCTCATAAATGGAGGAGGAGTGAGAAAGTGGTAGAGAGAGAAAGAGTACGAGGAAGAGATTTTGAATGAACTCCATAAATGACAATGTGTGTGAAGAAGAACAAATATGGATTGATTTGATTTGTGGGGTTTTTAAGGTTGGGTTAAGGCCGGCAGGTAACCCTATGGGAGTCGTATTAATGTTTTTACTAATTTGCCCTTGTTATTGTTCGAGCCGTAAGGTCATCCCTAAAACCATCTCAATCTCCGTTAAATTGTCAAAGTGAGATAGTTTTATTTCACTCGACAATATAAGGTAAATTCGACATATTGTGCATTAATAGTACAAGGTTGAAGATTGAATTGCTCCTTTTAAAATTAAGAGCACTCACATGTTTTTTTCCCTTTGGATTTGATTAAGATAAATACATTTAGCCGATCAATTAATTCGAACGAAAGCGGTTGAAAGAAGTCCCAAAAAAGTTGAAACTCGTAAAATATAACAATTCAAGTAGTATTTTCTATATAAAATTAGGTTAGGTAACAATCAAATATATACACCTATTTTTGTATTAGTTAGTTAAACAAAAGCCAACTAAAGGGTTTGAACAATTCGTATAATTATTTATAGATTGATGTACATAGGAAGAGAGATAAAGGAAAGAAAATCAGTTGAATATTAATATAATGTCATGTCTTTAATTTGTACATCAATCTGTAAATAATTACGTACATGTACCATATCCCATAACTAGTTAATTGTATTAAGCTAATTTTGATACGAAAAGGGAGTTCTCAAAATCGACCATTGATTTCGGGCACTTCTAATAGTATTAGTCTTACACATACTCGTGCAGTTCTATCAATTAAAGAGACCAATCATACTTATTTCTCTTATTTATTTCTTTGAAGATATTTGGTAATTCAGACGTGAATATGGTTAAAACATCAATGGTATTTCAGTCAAATCGAATTTCCAATAATAAATTGTAACCGATGGACTCAATAAATCAGAATTTGGACCAATAGGAAAAGTGCAAAAATCTTGAACACTAGGAGGGTATAAACGTCATTTGAAGAATATTTCAAGTACTTTATTGACTCTAGGGGTAGGGCTGCAATTACATACAAATTGATGGCACGAAAAAAAATAATAAATAAATAAATTTGAGGGCATGGAAGTTGGGTATCTATCATCATCCTTACTGCCACCGTGGATTGGAGACAACTAATTGCACTATTGCTCCCAAATTATTCGTCCAATTCTAATTTGGTTTTTGAACCTTTTCAAAATAACAAGTTCATCACAACATTTAATTATATCTTTACAATCAACCCTCAACTATGGAAACTCTTCAAATCTTCGAAAGTTGTCATGTGTCCCTCCCATATTTAACTTTACAAAATTGAATTTTATTTTTCGATTTGGGTTGATTCTTAAAAAAAATTTACGTGGCCTATATTTTTCACGAAATTAATTGTTACCTTTCTTACTCTTTCTCAAGTCTCAATACCGTCTCTCTTATTTCTTTATTTCATAAACCTTTTTCCTTCACATTTCTCTCCTCTTTCAAGAAAAAGAGAGCAAAAAAAGGAAGAGAGAACAATTTGTTCTCCTCCTCCTTAAATCGTAACATCACCGGGTGGTCGAGATGACATTGACACATCAACAGTGACACGCCGTCTCATCTCCTATTTTGGCAAAGGCTTCTCATCATCGCATACCATGCACGAAAGCTCATACGAAAATGCCACAGTCAACTTATTAGGGGAGGAACAAAAGATAGACCCACCAGTGCTGGTGGAGCTCTTGTCGTGTCAGGGTTGTGACACCTCCCCTGAGGCGGGGCTGCCTATTCACGGCTGGAAAGGGGTGACTTCAACCTAAAGGTTCTGGCTTTGAATTTAGACAAAAGGCCTACGTTGAGGCTTTGAATATTGGACTCCATTTTCACGCCCCAATTGAAAATGACCATTGACCACGACGCACCCCCAAGTCCCCGCTTCTGCTTTCTAGCTCAGCTACATGAATAGCATACAGTTTCAGTCACTTCAATAGGTTAATCTCTTTTGGAATAGAACCTCTCAAGTTCGTGCACTGAACAAGCAACATTCAAAAACCGTACAAAAGTCGCTGCAAGTCACATTCACGGGGGCTCTAAGGACAAAGGTGGATGAAGAAGCAAATGTTATGGTTGCTTTATATGCATCCCGTCTAGTGAAAACCGTTCCAATGGAGCCAACAAAGATCAAGTCACGACCAATGATTGTCTACACGAGGATCGAAAAGCTGTGCTCTTCTAAAGATATTTCTGCCAAGAGACCTGCTTCTAGAACTGTCGATTTCCCTTTGTGGGAAGGCTTCAATAGTACCAAATGTGGCGCTGCAATCCCTTTAGAGACTGCTGCTCATCAAATTTTGAGTTCCCAAAACTTTAAATTGCCAGATAATCCAACTTTAAGGCATGTTCCTAAATATTTCAAGTTTTTCAAGTCTATTTATATGTTTGGCAACAACTTAAAGATATCTTTTATGAATCATTTAACAACAACGTAAATAATATAATTAGTACTTAAAAAGCAGTAGAAATCATATCTTCATTCGTTAACAGTAAAAACAGGAAGTAATTTTTAAGCACACCAAACCTATATAATCGTAAAAGTGGAGGCATATCAACACTACTAATTCATTGTGAAATAACCACCCAAATTAACAATTTTTTTTTTTTTAAAAGAACATTCACTGGTCCACCTGCACCGACACAAGCAGGAACCGAGGATCAATTTAGTGTTTCTCAAAACCCACAAATGTTAAAAGAGCCCATGTCAATATCCGATAAGCATGAACAAGGTTGATACAGTTTTCCAGGAAAAGATAGCGTGCGCTGAATTTCAAGGTGAGAAACACAAGTGAGAACGTCAATACCACCTATTAACTCCTACCTTATATTATACTGTACCACGAACAAACAAGTGATTTTCAAGTGACATGCAGCTAAATTGAAACGGATCAAGTAAAATGAAGAGAATTTTCACATCCCAAGTAGGCTCTAGATTAAATCTGGTCGACAGAACACAGGAGGGCAAGCTAATAAATTCCAGAAAATTTCTTGATCCAGCGGCTGTATCCTAGATTCAACTATCAATTCTCTCGAAAAAGTACAAGTATCCCATGTCAATTGGTGGGTTTTTCGAAGCCCCAACTTTGTCATCATTGAAAATCACCCACCTTCCATCTTTGCGGATATGAGCAACATAATGACCACAGTGGGTAGATGTACCAATGTGGCTCACTAATCCAATAAGCCTGTATCCTGTGCAAGCAATAAGAAAGTTTGTGAGTACAAAATACCAGAAGCACATGCTATCAGCTCCCGTGAATTCCATGAGTATCATCACAAAAAGAGGAAAAATGAGATAGATCTAAGGTTCCGTTTAATTGCAAGAATGAAATTTGGATGGAAAGAAAACGAATTTTAAGGAATTGAATTGCCTAAAACTTGTTTCACTAGGAAATGTCAATTAAATGTGTTCAATTGGTATAATTTTTCACTTGAAAAATGTTGAAATTTTAGATCTTTTAGTTTTCATTTGGCTTTATTTTTTATGAAAATTGTCAATTAAAGGAATAAAATTTGTTTCCATTGCCCTAAAAATAAAAATAAAAATAAAAAGAAAGAAAAGAAAAAAGAATAAAAAAATGGAAAACCCATTTCCCACCAAAACCAAAGGAATTTATTTTCCTTTAAAAGCTAGAAAATGGATCACGTGGGGGGTAGGGCAGAAAAGCAATTCCATGGAAAATTTTGGTCATCAAACAACACATTTGGGGCGGAAAATGGAGATATTAAACAGGCCCTAAGCGTATGTTTGATTGACTTTATCTTACATGGAAAATGTCATTTTTTCCACCCAAAATCCTACTTTCGGGTGTTTGATTGTCAATTTTTTTATGGAAAATATTTCTAACTTTTGGTCACCTGACCATAATTTTCCCAAAAAAAAAAATAATAATAAAATATATATATAATAGGGAGAGTGATTTTTGTTTTTCAGGTAATTTACTCTTTCTCCTTCTCATCTATCTCCTCTCTATCATATGCCCACCAATAAAAAATGGACAAGTATAATATTTTCTAAGTTAAAATCTAAATCAATCAAATACTTCCAAACAATTAAGTTCTAGGAAATTGAATTGGTTATAATTTATTTTCTTTCTATGCAAATGCCACGCTCGCAATCAAACATAACCAAATGTCTTTTCACATTAGAAAAAAACTAGCAATAATAAAGATAACAACAATAATGAAATTTTGATTCAGAAATAAATGCAGATTATTTTTTTTCCTTCTATAATTATGTCAAACTACAAACATTTCTAGATTTGCTGAACCACGTTAAGGTGTTTGAGCCCCATTTTTATGAAAAAAATGCATTTTAGAATAATGTATTGATGGAAATGTGTGGTTGAAAAATAAGAAAAAGTTTTTTGATTTATGTGTAATATTATTTTAATGAATAATGTGTGGATGAAAAGAAGAGAGAAAAAAATACATTTTGGGAAGAATAGGAATCAAACAATGCCTAAATTTTTGTAGTACTTAGAGACTTGTTAAAATTACTTAACTAAAAAATATGTCAAGTATCTAGTTTTGATAAAATGTAACACGAGCACAATCTTTAAAGAAGAGGAGCAGCACAGGTAATATAATAATATCAGGTGCAATAGCGCATTGCAGATCCACAGGAAAGGGTATGAGAAACTTACTCCCATCTCCATCGGGCAGAACTGCATCAACCACAGTAGTACTACTACTCTGACTAGCGTCCATATGAGATGTACCAGTAGGCGGATTAAATATCCATTCAGTAGCTTTTTCAATATCACCATCCTGTAAGAATTCAATGTAATGATCTGAGGTACTCCAGCATTTCAGAAACAAATGAACCTATCTCCTTTTCTCATGTAGTAATATATGGAAAAAGCTCCAGCCACAAGAATTTTACCGAAGCCAGAAGCGCCTTTCGAGCAAGTTCTTCCTCAAAACCAAATGACACCAAAGTATCAACTTTTGTCGGGTCAATATCTGAATGCTGGGGAGCACTCTTAGCTTCTTTTGTGATGGGATCATCAATATCTGGAAACAAAAGTTACAAATCAAGATCATTGTAAGTTCAGAAACCACAAGAAAACTGACATAGATAAACTGCCTTCTACAGCCAAAGGTGACTGAATACCGGGATCATTCATGTGGCTAAGTAACCAATTCATTGCTGCCTCAACTCCAGCATTGGAGGTATTGATAGCAGCCTTTTGGCAGTGAAGATAATTGAATCCCATTGACAAAAGCTGGGTAACAATATCCTCGTTGGCGACAAGTTTAACTCCGCTATCCCCTTCAGATGTACACAAAGAAGAAAATGCCAGACATCAAGTTTCTAAAAGGTGCTTGCAAAGAAGGAAAAAGCAGTGCAATATAGTAGTCGTACAACACTTGAGGAGTTATTATTTTGTTGTTAACTTTTTCCATAGCTTTAAGAAGATTTGATATAATGAACGATGACCTAGCGCACAAAATTTAGAAACAGCTAAGACGACAGCAAATATGAGTAATCTTCGCTAAATTAAAATATCTACGTATTCAAAGCATGTGCTCTCATGGCATTATACCCCCCACCCCACCCCACCCCCCCAAAAAATAATAATAAATAAAAATAAATAAAAAATAGAAAAATAAAAGGTGCTTGTTAACCACTCATAAAAGATTATTCCCATATTGAACGTGGCAGGATTCTGCCTTGGATTAATAATTTGAACCATTGCCATTGAAGTACCAAGTCCAAACAGATATGCAAATAAAGATTGAGAAATTGAAAACAGTGTATACCCAGTAGCATGCAAGATTTAGTCATTCCAGGATGACTAAGAACAATACTATTTTTTCAGAAAATGCAAAATAAAGTCATACTACCAAAAAAGTGAATGCCAAAATGATATCGCAAACAAGCCAAGCCAAGCCAGGTGATTAAAATAGTTACATGTTTGAGATTAAAGAACCCCTCATATTCAGAGCTTAAGCTTGTTTTGATTCAGCATATTACAAGCAGGCATGGCTGTGATAGGCCCCCGATTCAATTCATGTATACAAGGAGGAATGGGAGGAAGACCAAGTCAGCAGCAGGCCCATGTGACGAGGGAGGGTAGTTTGTTGGATAGTTTCAATTAGTTAGGAAGTTGTTAGGAGAGGAGTTAATAAAAAGGGGGAGGGAGGGAACCTTGGGGTACGTTTTTACTCTGAATTTTGGGGATCAATTAGGAGAGATCAGGCCTCTCGAATAGCCTGAATCTTGTGAACTTCATTTCCACTTTGAATAATATACTTAATTCTGTGTTTTGGTTCTTTCATCTTGTGAGGTTCTATCAGGCTGCAGCAAAACTTAGCCTCATTCAAGCTAAGTTACAGGCCAGTATTTACTAAATCCACATATGACATACCTTATCGAAATCAACTACATAACTGAAGCAAAGACAACAAATTTGGCATCAACAGAGAAAAGAGTGAACAAAGAAAAACAGAGAGATATAACATACCTCCTTCTGGCAACAATTCCTCCCCAGGTTGAAGACCCTTACTGCGCATATGACTTATGTCTATGGTATCAGGAACGTCAATGTACACATCTACAAAATCATACCCAAAGAGAGCAGTAATAACTAATACCGTGTCAAGTAAACAGGCAAAGAAATTAAAGCCACATTAATAGTACCGAGTTTTTTTGGAACCCAGCCTTCCTCCATGACAAATTTTCGCATGTGCAACACCAGATAATCAGGAAAGGAAGTCAAACCCGCAGTTCTGCAAACATATATAAGAAATGCGTTGGATAGAAAAGGGTGAATATAAACTAGATGTAAAATCCATTTAAACAATATCCCTAGAGCAGTCTCATCTTTCAACTCTCAAATATTAAAAATTAGTTTTTAGAGTGATTAATGAGCAACTTCAACTTGAAAATCTGATTTAGTACTTTCCACAACATAAACCTGAGTCTCTGAGAGAGTAAGAGAGAGACTAACATTTAATACACAATATCTAAAGTCGGTTTCCAGGATGATGAATTTTCAGTGATAGGCAACTTCATCTTGAAGCCTGATTTAGTACTTTTCATTCTATAAACCTGAGAGTGGGTGTGTGAGCCAGAGAGAGATAGAAGACTAGAGAGCTCACTTTACAGCTGTTGTCCTGGCATCCAGTGCAGTGCTGTAAAAATCGTGCACCTCCTCAGGAGCAGAGAAGCAATCCAGGCAATCCTTCAAGAGCACCCTTGGCCGTACAATTTCATCAGCAGACCTGCCAAAACTTTAACGTATTTAGCAAAATGTTACATGGAAGAGCTTGTGCAATGGCAATGTTTCAACTTACAATTCCTTCCCTTCTGCATCCTTCTCGGCTCGTAATTTTTGGAATTCTTCTAATTCCTCTGAATTTCGAAACATGTGATGTTAGATTGATGTCTACATAATTTACAAAAGCAGAATATTCAGACAATAATAACAAGGTAAACTCACTTTTGTTGGTAGCTTTGTGTAGCGGAATACTCAGTGAAAGAATATAATCATGTCTCTTGTTATAGGCAACTCTGCCAGAGGGACATTGCAATCGCTCTTCAATGCCAAACTTGAAACTCCTTGAAGGATCAAAATTAGGATTCCCAACATTGATCCTCTCAACTTGGTCGATGAAGTGCAGGAAGAACTCTAAAGCATCCTAGACATAACTTCCTGTCAATTATCTATGCAACTAAATCCGGCAATCAAAGTACAAAGAACAACGGACAGAAGAAATAGAAAATTAGCAATGCGGGACAATCCATCCAGCAAGTCATTGTTGTACAACCCCTATGCTGCAGTATCCCAGCCATAAGCTGACAACTCGACATAACCATACAAGAACAGAAACAGTTGCGACTAACATATAGCCGTACTAACACTGTAGCTGACTAACAGTTTAATCAACCTACACTTTCAAACATTTCTTTGTGCATTTTACACATTTCATAGTAAAATAGGAACTATAACTCGCATTTCATAAGACATTCAAATATTTAGTCAACCCACTAACAGATCAGGTTACAACACGTTGCAAAGAATATGCCCATAACATCAAAGATCAGAAATCACCTAACCAAAAAATAATAATTCTGGACAACAAATTTTGGTATCCAACTTTCAAGATTATGATAAAGCTGGCAACAATAACATTCTCGAGCCTTATTGGCAACAATCAAAACATGTAAGCATACCTGTTGTCTCATAGTTGAAAACTCAGGGTGGCTTGCAGCAATTACTGACTTGAACATACGTGGAGGAATGCCCTCTTGCTTCTGAAAGTTTAAGGCAGTCAAGTAGTTAGAAATCGAGAGCCAAAAGACATCTTAATATCACTGGGATTGATGTCTTACATCATCTGAAAGATTTTGATTTACATCAACTTAATAACTGGTCAACGCATTGAAAATATGTAGCGCAATATGCTTCAGCAATCTTACATAAATTATAAGCTTTCATTATGGTTCAATTTGATATATAATAAAGACGACCTATAAATAAGTAGGTAGCATGCTGACTTACAGCAGTTAATGTAGAGTTCGTCATATCCCCAACATCATCTTTCTGGATGACAAAGGCTTGCTGTTACTCGTATGAAAACAGATAAACAAGCATAAAGAAATATATACGCAACATACCTTGGTAGCTGGAAGGGAATATTTACCAGAAAGCAAGCCATGAGCAAGCTTTGCTCTGCCAAGAGAACGAAATGTATTAACCAAGCAATGGAGCAACAATTGGCAAAGTGAAAAGACATTGTTACCTATCACACCCAAACGCCCCTTATATTAACGAAACAAAAGCTTTTAAACTTCAAGTACTACTGCAATAGAAACCATGTGAAACAGATGATAAAAGGAACCTGATAGCTAGAGAAATCACCTGTTGAGATTCAGGATAAGTTACTAAAAGAATTTACCCTGGAAAAAGGCATTACTTTTTTAAGGCATGTCGGCTGGCATATGGCAATTATCACATATAGAGCAGAGGCATCCCCATATTCTAATAATCTTGCAACATAGTGCTTGTCGCATATAATTTAAATGCCCGTCAGTCAACGGCGGCTTCAATTTTCCAATCTGTATCTAGCTTCCAATATCCCCCCAATTACCCACCACCCTACCCCCCCACCCCAAAACCACAAAAAAGGGGGAAAGAATAATAAAGAAAACTGTCCCTAAAAGGTGCAGAGTTTTTTTTTTTTTTTTAGATTGATTCCTTTCTTCATGACTTCCCCTCTTAACATTCAACTTACAAAGCATTCAATATTTTCATTGTATTGCTGTCGTGAGGTCCTCTTTACAAATTTCATTTTTAGGACAACCTAAATCCACAAAGCTTGCAGGAAAAATAACATCCAATAGCAATGATTTTAAGGGGTGGGTTCAACCGACAAGAGTTTTAACACAAGCGCAAAAGTCCCGAGATCAATTACCCTCCCCCATTCTCTCCCAAACCCTTAGGACCAAAGATTTTCACCCCATAGGTAAGAGAACGGAAAAGAAAAATAGAAAGGGAACAACTTTTAACAGAAATCCGTTATCTGACCAATAATTGCTTCCTAGGGCAGTAACCTCGAGTATCTTTGAGAAATACTTGCTGATTACTTCCTCTTCTTAGAGTTCCTAGAGCAAGCAGAAGTTCCATTGATTTTAGGATTCTTGGTTGCTACACAGGCCAACATATTCTCAATCTAGAAAGTTTCTTAATTTGATGTATATTCCTCACGAATAGCTCCAAACGAACAACCATGTTACCATCTACCCATGATAGGACGAAGTATAAAGAGGAAAATTAATGCAATTTCAGAAGGCCACACATGAATTACAGAGAACATAGCATCAACAAGAATTTCAAACAGAATGTAGTGAAATTATTGTCTTCCAGTGGCTAGTTCCCTAATCAGAAAAGAATAATCCGCAAAACAAAAGGGAGACTACAAAAGACTCTTGAAAACTAAAATTCAAGGAGAAGACTGAGAAATGATAATACATATATAACAGCATTGGAGATAAAAGAGTATAATAAGGTTCCTTACAGCTGCATATTTAGGTCTACTGTTGGATCAGCCAGTGCATTGTCAAAAGCCATTTTCAAATTTTGATTCAAGTAGTATCTGAAGGAAAAATCGCATAAAACGTGGATATGGAATTAAGATCATCTGAAACTAACGACTACTCTATTCCATATCAAAATTTAATTATTATAAGACTGCCAGTGTATGGTACTGACCGGGTATAGAAGCCACGAGTCGAAAAGACAACTTGCATAGTTGCTGCCAAATAACAACTGAAAAGAGAACAGTTACAAGAAAGAAAAAATAGCATGACTGCAGCAGCACAACTTTCGGAAACCAAAAATACCTGTTGCCAAGATTCACAAGTCCTGTATAACCTGGTCCAAATAGCGGTTCTACCTCCTGTCCACTTTCTTGAATACGGTTCCAGTCGAAGTTTGTGTTTTGATCAAGTTCCCTCTCAGCAGTTGTCATCTCAGTCTGAAATATTAACCACCATGACACTCATTACCACTTGGCGTCGATGATGATGACTACAATAACGACAACAAATACAGGACAGGTACTGCTATTTTATGTAATTAGTAAAGATATGATAAGTGTGGGAATGAACACGCAAAACTTAATAATAAAGAAATACCCTTGAAGATTTTATCGAACTTTAACCAATTTGAATTGAGTGACAAAAGAAAAGTGCCTGATCACTTAGCAAACAAACTCAACGCGTTCGCATCTCTTTTTTGAATTGGGAACCGAGCAAGGTGTTAATCACCTAGATCATTAGAAAGCGAACCTATGTATTTATTTAAATTTAAAAATCAACTTGCCCCTTCACACTTGTTTTGGATCTATGCAGTGAGAACTCACAATTGATCAAAGAAATTTGTGACAGATTGCTAGGAAACAACTATATAAGCAAGTTCTAAAGAGCACTAACCTAAAATAGAATAGAGCATGCATTTGACAGCGAAACATAATACACACGCCGAAGGTTCTAGTCACAAACCTTTTGCAAGGATGAAAAATCAATGCCAAAATGGAGCAGATGCTGTGCAAGAAGTGGATCCACAACACTTTCATCCTCGTCGTAAGAGTAAACATCTGAGCTGCCAAATTTGGATTTCATGATTGTATTTGAACAAAATAATAGTAGAAACTAACATATTCAAATGCTAAAAAAAGTAAGCCAGGAATTTTATTTCACTGTAGCACATCGTGTTTTAAATACATGCAGATCGCTAAATCCTAAAACCAAATTACAGTAACTTTTTTCACCAAAGAATAATAAAGCACCAAATCTGCGACACATCAATGAAGGAACTTCAACTGTTATGCTATTTCCCAGTGATAATGCTGATAAAGTGTAAACAATAAACAAAGCATCTCATATACATGCACGATAAAACCAATTCAATTCAATTTTCACTCTTCCATGCACATTTTGAAGGCTAAGATATTTTCCAGATACCAATAGAAGAGGAATAAAGGAAACTTGAGATAGATTTTAATGAATATGACTTCTCGTATTACATCATTTGAAAGTTATCCCCCTACACTATGTGGTGTGTTTCTGGTGCAAATTAATTTTAGTCTTAGTTAAAGTGTCAAAGAGTAAATGTCTAGTTTTATGCAAAGTCTTTGTTTCAAATACTTGTGTTTTAAAAGTTGTGTAGTCAAAGAAGTCTATTAGTTTGCCTAGATTAATTTATTTGAAGTTTAGGTATACTAAGAGTCATTACTGGTGTCAAGAAGTCATTTTTACTTTAAATAGAGTCACGAATGTAGCTTTGTGATCAGTTTTATTATCAATATTATTGAAAGTTTATCTAAAACCCTCTTAAAGGCTTTTTCCAGATTTGCATTAAGAAATCTTGGCTCCAATGGTGTTTGGAGTATTTTAATCTTGGTTACTTCGCTTTCAGCTGTCATTAGTTTCTCTATGAAGCAAAAAACCCTACTGCTCATTTTAGGAAATATAGGAGTGATCCTAGTCTGTAGCGTGTCAGAAAATTGACACTACAAGAAAATTTCAGATAATATTCATAATTATTGGAAACCAACACTTTCCTGTAAAAATCACTGGGAAAAGCAGGATAAGTAATGAACAGGATAGAAAGTAATCGTTTGACCTATAAAAAGGAGGGCAATACCTGCTGCCTCTAAATCAGCCGTTATTGTTCCAAGCTTTACAGCCAGAGGATAACCTGTCACATTGTAATGGTTAACGGCATGGTTGTTGCCTCCACTTCCATCCCAATTACTTCTACCGCAGAGTATTGATCCATCAGTCAAATTTAGCCAAAGATTCTCAGTCTTATCACACTTTTCACACTTCCAACCAGATGGAGGAACAATCACCCCATTATCAAGCTGTTTCAAATCCATTGCATGTTTACTAACGAGCTTCTTATCGGCAGTCCAAGCAGAAATTTGCTCTTTTCTCTCGGCACCAGCAGCCATTATAACAGCATCAACAGCCAATCTTACCTGAAAATACAAATAAAAGAGACATTTTAGGACTGACTCTTGATTTTATTAGCCTGTTTACATATAATAATACCACCTTCTCCGGCAACTCTACAGATGGAAAGGGGAGAGTGACATAGTCTGGCAAAATAACTATTTCATAGCTAACTTCATATTCAGGTTCATTGTTGTCAAATCCTCCTTCGATACCTACAAACGTAAAATGAGAGCAGTTCAACATATATATAACTATGAGAATACGAACAAGAAGAATTGCAAAATACTAGCTGGGAGCTACTTAAGAAAAGTAATTACGAAGTCTGACAAAAATTTAAAAGGTAACGAGCAGTCTCACACGAAATCTAACACAAAATCCTTAACCAGCCAGGTAACCTAAATTACAGGGTACACCATGTACATCCCATAGCCAAGGATTGATGAAGGATGCTAGAAAATAATGTGCGCAATTTTTTCACTCCTTTTCTGCCAATGACCCTTTCCTTGTTTCTTGGGTTGGCACGAGATGAGATAATACCCTTATTTATAACACTGAAGATTCTAAGAGCACTGATAATCACCAAATGTGCCAATTAATAGCTTGAGTCAAGTTACTAACACTACATCAAATTCAGTCAAGGGTATCTAGGAGCTATTAAAGTGGCAAATTTACTATTTTGGTTTTTTTCTCGCAAAGTAAAGAAGGTTGAAGAGCAGACATTAAAAATAGTCATTGCACATAGGATGAAAGAGCTTCATATAAATTCTAGGACATTTATAGTCAATACCTATGGCTAAAAGAGTTGGCTTTTTGGAAGGCCTGTCCTCGGAAACTGGCTTTATTGTCTCCTTAATATGCAGATAAACTGGGTTTCCAGTCTTCTCATAGTTCCAACCGACATAATCCTTACCAAATGCAAGAAACGAATTCATATCCACAAACAGTCCACCCTTTGATTTCTGCAAAATCAATATGGCGCTATAAATAAATAACAGTAACCAAAACGCAAAGTTGGGCTAATAAAATTACAGTGAACGTAGTCCATAACAACAATAAATTCAGAAATTCCAGCCTTATCAGCATCAAATAATTATAAAGTCGGTATGAATATTAGTACGAAACATAAAAAATTAAGTGTTAATAATTACTGGCGTCTCGAAGGAAACACAGCATTCTTGCTTGTAGATGCGATTGGTCGGTTCGGGGATCCGAACCCGTGATAGATACGATCGCAGCAGCTCCATGGGGTTTGAGGAAAAATGAAAAAGTATCAGAAATTTAGATTTCAGTGGGAAAAGGGCGATGGAGGAAGAAGACTGATGAGCATATATTCTTTGCCCTAACGTTTTGCAAAAGCTAAAGAAAAGCTCTTGAAATGGTTTTGCTTGAAAGTCCTTATACTCACTCTCACTGACTTTTGTTGCTTCAACTATAGTCGCGTTTAATGAAACTGGACTCTGGTTTAAATGGTAGTCGCGTTTACGGAAAAAAAAACGCGTTCTGCATATAGGCATTATTTTTATGAAAATCTCATAGTAATTAATGGAGTTAAATGTTTAATTGACGATGGAACTTTACAACATATCAGGACTTACTCATTGAACTTTATAAAATCTCCCGTTGGCCACTCAACTTAGCTCCGTCCATCTCCATCACTCACCCGATTCAAACCATTAACGTGGACGACTAAAAAATGAGTTGGCCGATTAAATCCTTCCGACTGGTATTGAATTGCCAAATCATATTTGATGTAATCAAAATTGCATCCAAACTTTACATTTTCCTAATTACACACACGACTTTTACCAATTGAAATGAAGAACCGGTAAGGGTGAAAAATAAATCCAACCCAAGAACCCCTAAGCTACAATCGATTTTCCCCAAATCCACACCCCTAAATCAAACCATTAATCATGAATTCCATTTCCCCCAAATTAGATTTCAACACAAATCTCCCAAGAACCCTAAGTTCACCTCAATGACCATCTACTCGAAGACAATCATTCTTTCAAAACCCTAAGTTCATTTCAAGTGGCTCAGCGAAGAAGATCTTTGGCAATTTGAGGGCCAATCAAGTTCCATATCAGAAATTAAAGAGTTGTCAAGTTTGTTGACGAATGTTGCTAAAATAACCGAAGAAAATGATGTGGATATCTCGGTAAAATTTACATTCTGCGAGGGTAAGGGAGATAAAGATAACGGGAAGAGTTTCGTGAAAATTAGTTTAACCGCTTATGTTATTGTTGAGTTTGTTGTGGCACTTGTTTATTAATCTGTTCGTAGACTTATGGAATGTAACAGGAAATGAAACGGAGGATCTTTGTGAAATGAAAATGTAACCTTTCATGTTGACAGAGTTTGTTGTAGCACTGGTGTCATTATAATGTGTTGACAATGGCTTCAAAATTTGGAACGTTTTGAAAGTATTTTAAACGTGGAGTGACCAACATATCATGTTTTGATATTGATGTTTTAAGTAATTGATATGATGTCAATGGAGTTATTGACACCAAAATGAGATTTTGAAAACATAAAGACAAAGTCGTGTGGGGTGTTGCAAAGAATAGAGTCACTACACTTCAATGCACCTTCTATTTATACAATGTGCATATCTATACAAAGAAGTAAAACATTGAATAAACTTGTCGGTACAAAACAAATTCAAAAACTGTGCCCATCCATTGATATCATTAAGCATCCATCAACACTATCACGAAGGTAACATATTCAACAAAAAAGGACCTTCAAACTCCTCTACCCAACTGCTAAATTATCCCCTCCCCAAAAAAAGTACACCAAGCTGTTGTTCATATTGCAAAGAGTTTACAAGTTATTTACCAGCAACCTAAACCTAAAAACAAAAAAACCACAAAGCCGATTTCACGTTAATTATCGTGGTAATACCCTTTTTGATTTTGCAGATTTTGCCTGACATCGTGCATGTGCCCTGGCCGATCTCAATTTGGCTTATTCGGCCTCTGCTGTGTCCTGCCATTCGTCAACATATTCTTCTTCGAAGTTCACAATTGATGGTTGCCCGTTTGAATGCAAACTGTTGCTGCTGGCTCCCGTTGAAGATGTCGTGGTCACAATTCATGTTCTACCATTGGCGTCAGCATGAATTGGAAAGACTGTACTTCCGTATTAGCTTGTTGAGATGAAGCTGATTTTCCCCTTCTCCACATACCACATTCAATTATTAGTCACACTTTCCAATCAACATGGAGAAGTAAAAAAGTGGAAATTGACATGTACTTACTTTTTTGTCTTGGCCTATGTTGTGATGTGATCCAACTAGTTCCAAATTGCCTTCAAACCAATCCCATTGGCAAGACAACTAGAATTAGAATACTTAAATTAAGTTCCTCCGACAATGGCATTTCCAAATCATCTACCTCGATATCATTCACCTCTTCCATTTTGTCCATTACTTGATCTCCACTGCCATGCAATCCCATTTCAACAACAATCACAAACTAGGAATCCACACATACACACACACACACAATCCACATATATTACGTATCATACACTCCCATGTACGCAAAACCCACAAAGATAAGCATTAATATTCACACATCAGCAACAAAATCCATCTTTTTCTCAATCTTTCTCTTTAGAATTAAACTTGTTACGTGTTCACACACTTGAGCAACCCACCGGGGCCCACAACCAACTCATGCCGAACCACGTGATACTCAATCCGAGGTGATTTGTATAGTCGAGGCCCACAAACAGAGGTCCACAAATGCCTAGGCCCATATACACCGAGGCCCATTTATTATTGTCTCATGAAGAGCTTCCGAAGCCCATATGCCTAAGCCCTTTGAAGGTGGACGAGGCCCTATTTGCCGAAGCTCAGTAGCCAAGGTGACAGCCTCCGAAACACAAAGCAACATCTTCCATAGACACCTCTCTCAAGAGATCTTCTGCACAAAGATCTTATTTGAAGATTGATAGGACGTTTGTTATGAGTGTAAATGTTAAGTCTTGTCACTGGTAGAGACGACTCTGCCAATCAATAAATGTATAACAGACTAGGTGCGGCTGATGCCTACAATTTGACATGTAACTCAACCGGATGAGGCCACGTGTACCCCGAACCAAAGGTCACGATCTAACCAATGACACTATAAATACTCCCCCATGTACCCCATACAAAGGCTAATGCAAGAATCAATACAAGAAACCATACTTTACTCAACTTACTCTCTCTTTCTATTTATCTTGCAACATAAACAAGTTCATACATATTTAGATACACATTAGCTAATATCGATTGGTAATTATTGTACAATCGGTCTACGATCATCTCGTCGAAAGCTGAACGTTCTTGTTCCGCGTCATTGAGCTACCCCCACGTCCTTAATCTGTCACTTTTAGACCGTCCACGTGTCTTTGCATGTTGGACTTTCGCTTACATGAGCGCGGGCAGGTCTGGTATCTGTTGGCAACATTTGTTGGGGTCAACAGATTGACACTGTCTGTGGGAATCATACTATAACCACGAACAACTTTGTGGTGAAAACTTATCAAAGAGGAACATTCGGGCATCCCCCTTGAAAACAGATTTGTTCATAAAAAAGAACAAGAGGAAGTCCCCCAACTTAGCAAAAATCTGAAGGGTAAGATACAAGGAAAATGAGTTCAAACGAAAATACACCCCCAGGAGGGTAAGAGAAAATGCTAATGTGCCCCCTCAAGCAACTGCCCCAGCAACTTGACATAGACCTCACCACAACCACAGAAGAGGTGGAATGCGTGCGACGGCCCGGCTGTTGAGAGAAATGGCCGCCATGACAGCTAATATGAGATACATTGCTAGCCAAAACGTGGCTATGAGAGAACTTATGGCCCAAATGCAGGGCCAAGGAGGCTTCCTTTTTCTCCATACGCCCCTCAAAGGCACTACCAGTAAGAAGATGAAGTTCAAAGTTGTAGGGCTACCTCGCCGGACTATAGCCAAGTGAAAGTCCATTTGAAAGGAAAGTAGAAATTGACGTTTCCATCAACTACGCTTCTGGCCGACCCACCAAGGTCCCTCTGAACCATGATAACTTCTTACCTCCATATGAGCAAGAGCAAAGACGTTGGAGGTCAGGCAGTGTATTTCACAGAATTAGCCCCACTGAATCGAGACTCAGACAACAATAGCATCACGAGGCTTGGACAAGGCCACCGCTTCCACTTCCAATGCCTCAACAGTCGGAGGAAAGGCATGAAAAGCCCCCCGTGTTGCTCCGCCTAGAAATAGGTGCCAAAGGAAGGAGGAAGAGGCTAGGAACCGTCCTAAACTCTCTCACCAACAACCGAGGTATGAGGTTGAAGAAAACGATTCAGATGAGCAGCAGAGGTCCTCTGACTTGGAAGATGATGATGAAAACTTGCCATTCTTAAGGGAACTAAAGAGTGCCCAGGTCCCGAACTACTATGTTATGCCAAATACCCCAAAGTATGATGGAAGAGGCAACCCAGAGACGTACCTGAATGCTTTCAAAACTCACATGAGCCTAAGGGATGCCACCCCAGCTGTGAAATGCAAAGCTTTCCACTTAACACTTAGTGGAGCAGCTGAATTTGGTAAAGTAGGTTACCACCTGGGAGCATAAGAAGTTGGTCCGAATTCAAGACGACTTTCTTGAAGAGGTTTGCTGTGAGCAAAGAGAGAGATGCCCCCATCCAACGTCTCCGAGACATGAGATAGGCACACGGGGAGTCTCTAAAGAGCTTCCTATCAAGTTTCACCGATGAGATGACATATTGTGTGCAAGTCACCTATCGTGAGGCGTTATCTGTGTTGAGAGGAGGTCTGAACATGAACACCCTGTTCTGGAGGGACGTGCAAAATCAAGATCCCACCACCTATGATGCCCTACTCGAGATGATGAGATGGAAAATCATCAACGAAGAATTGATTGAACATAGGAACAGGGCAAATAGAGGCCTCCCACCTCCTCAAAAGTAGCATGTTAGAGGTCCGACCTCCCACTTGATGGACTACCAAATGAACCAAGCTGGTAATGAGAGTTCTGGGCAAGCACTGGCCACCACTACTCTTAACATTGGCGTATGAGGATATCAATCCAACCACCAACACCCAGCAGATGGGAACTCCGCAAGGACCCCGTAGGGGTAGAGGTCGAGGCCGGGGTTCAGGACCTAGAAATAGGTCGAATCAAAACCCGCCTGGATACTGTGTATACCACCGGTCCTATGGACACGACACAGCAGATTGTCGAGACTACGCTCACTACTCCCCACAGAAACTCCCTAGGGACAGAAATGAATCGCCCCATGCAAACAAGCCCTCGCTAAGTACGATAACCGACCTGGGCATGAAGAAGTCGCTCCACATGAAAGGGATGTCTCTCCGCGATGAAGGGAGCGTAATGCAGAAAGGCCCAGGGAAGGGCGCAGACATCGAAGAAATCGACAAACTCAGGATGAGGCCTCTATCCACGAGGTGGATACCATTTTTGGAGGTCTTTATGTAGGCGGTGAAACAAGGAATGCCAAAAGAAATTATGCCCGTGAGGCCAAGTGCCCCCCGCTTACCAGCTATATTGTGGGCAACAACTTTCGGAGGGATCAAGTTCCACGTATTGTCTTCGCCCAGGAGGACACTGAAGGGGTTTACTATCCCCACTGCGATGCACCTATGGTAAGAGCAGTCATAGCCCGGAATGGGCTCAAACAAATGTTAGTTAACAATGGTAGCTCTATCAACATTTTATTCGGATCCACCTTTGACAAGATAATACTGGGCCATGAGTTAACATCCACCACCACTCCTTTGTACTGATTTACCGGAAATAGCATCACTCCGAGAAAAATCACACTCACAGTAGAGATGGGGGAGTCTCCCCAAACCACAATGAACTTCATGGAATTCCTTGTTGTCGACAGTCGATCGGCCTACCACGGAGTATTGGTAGGCTAGCCCTAAAAGAATTAGGTGCCGTCACTTCCATCCACCGCCTATGCATGAAATTTCTTACTGAAAATGGGGTGGCAACGATGAGAGGTGACCAGAGAGGCTCAAGAGAATGTTATCTAAGCTCCATCAAAAAGGTAGAGCCCCAGAACGTCCATGTAATTATTGCCAACGTAGTCATGACCGATGTCTCAGATGATGCTCCCGCCGAACCGAAAGATATCGAAATGATTGACGCACCACCCAATCCGGAGGGATTGGTCATCGATGAGATTGATCCCCGTATAATTGAACACGAACCTCAAGCATCTCCTATTGAGGAACTTGAGAGTCTCTCGGTGGACCCACGAGACCCATCCAAATTGTTGAAGGTGGGCAAGGGCTTGTCTAGTACTGAGAAAGAAAAGCTCAAGGATTTCCTAAGTAGGAACCTCGATATCTTTGCTTGGAGGCATGAGAATATGGTAGGCATAAAGCCCAAGGTGAGTTACCACCACCTGAAAATTGATCCTAAGGTTACCCCGCATAGACAAAAAGGAGAGCCCTCAATCCTGCGAAGCCCTGAAGGAAGAAGTTCAGAAGCTCATTCAAAATGGCTTCATCAGAGAGGCCACCTATCCGAGGTGGGTCTCCAATCCAGTTTTGGTGAAGAAACACAACGACAAGTGGAGGGTGTGCATTGATTTCACTAACCTCAACAGAGCTTGCCCGAAGGACAGCTTTCCACTTCCAAGGATTAACTAACTGGTAGACTTCACGGTTGGGCACGAGTTATTGAGCTTCATGGACGCATACTCCAGCTACAATCAAATCCCCATGTACCCGGCTGATGAGGAACACACATCTTTCATCACAGATCGAGGCCTTTACTACTACAAGATGATGCCATTCAGGTTGAAAAATGCCAGAGCAACATATCAAAGGCTCGTCAACAAAATGTTTGTGGACCTCATCGGCAAGACAATGGAAGTTTACGTAGACGACATGCTGGTAAAGAGTTTGGAAGCTGGGGAACACATAACGTACCTCAGCAGCACCTTCCGAATCTTGAGAAGATATAGGATGAGGCTCAATCCTCTCAAGTGCGCATTCGGAGTGGCCTCTGGCAAATTCTTAGGATACATGGTCAACTGACGTGGTATGGAAGCCAACCCTGAGAAGATTGAAGCCCTATTCAAGATGAGGCCTCCCCAAAAGTCAAAGTTAGTACAAAACTTGACTGGACGAGTAGCCGCGCTTAGCCATTTTTTTCTCCAAAGCTACGGACAAATGCTTCCTATTTTTCAAAGTGTTAAAGGCTGGGAAGAAGTTCCAATGGAATGAAGAATGTGTAGAGGCCTTCCAGAGCCTGAACAGGCATCTAGGGCAGGCCCCCCTCTCCAAACTGAAGCTCAGCAAAATCCTACAGTTGTATCTAGCCGTCTCCAATGAGACCATCAGTGCGGTTCTAATCCGAGAAGAGGGAACCACCCAACTCCCCATTTACTACACAAGTAAAGCACTCCTATCGTCGAAAACACGCTACCTCGATATGGAGAAGCTCGCTTTGGCCTTGATCACGATCTCTAGGAAGTTGAGGCCCTACTTCCAAGCCCACACCATCCATGTGCTGACAAACTTTCCCCTAAGACAGGTACTCCAAAAGCCCGATGCCTGAGGGAGATTATTGAAATGGGCGGTGAAACTAAGTGAATTTGACCTCATGTTTAAGGCTAGGGCAGCCATCAAGGGCCAAGCCTTAGCGAACTTCGTGGCAGAATTCGCCAACTTACCCGAGGTAGATGAAATCATGGAACAAGCCGAGCTTCCTACGTGGAACCTATTCGTTGATGGGTCGGCTAGGGACGCCGGCTTTGGTGCCGAAGTTATCCTCATCAACCCGAAAGGTCACAAGCTAAACTCGACGGTGAGGTTCGGGTTCAAGGCCACCAACAATATAGCAGAATACGAGACACTTCTCGCAGGCCTCAGGCTAGCCAAAGAATTGCAAGTAAAGAGGCTACTCATCAGTAGTGACTCCCAGCTGGTTGTTAGCCAGGTCAACGGTAACTTCTCAGTCAGGGACAAAACAATGGACTCCTACTTGAAAATGGTGATGAACCTCATCCCATCCTTTGAAAAGTTTGAGTTGATTGAGATCTCCCGCATCGAAAACACACATGCGGATGCACTCTCCAAACTTGCAAGAAGCAAGGATTTCGAACTACTTACAGTAGTCCCTATAGAACACCTCCTCATGCCGTCAACCGAGGCCCCTAATGTAATGTGGGTCACTGGGACTCCTACCTGGATGCAGCCCATCGTGGCATACCTCAAGGACCAGGTACTTCCCTCTGACAAGCATGAGGCCTACAAGCTAAGAAGGAGATCAGCCCATTTCCTCTTCATTGATGATGTACTCTATAAGAAGAGCTTCTCCTCTCCACTCTTACGATGCGTCGGAGAAGAAGAAGCTACCTACATCTTAAGAGAAGTCCATGAGGGTGTGTGCGGCAACTACTCTGGAGGTCTGTCTTTGGCACAAAAAATACTGAGGCGGGGGTACTACTGGCCTACCTTGAAAAGGGACGCCCTCGAGTTTGTACGAAAATGTGACAAATGCCAACGATTTTTTTCTGTCCAAAGACAACCATCGCAAGATTTAACCGCGGCTCCAACCCTTGGCCTTTCTCGAAGTGGGGTATGGACCTCATAGGTCCTCTACCAAAAGGTAAAGGAGGTGCGAGCTTCGCAATTATGGTCATTGATTACTTCACGAAGTGGGTTGAAGCTGAACCCCTGGCAAAAATTACAAAAGCTAACACTTCCAAGTTCTTGTGGAAGAATATTATATGCCGATTCGGGATTTCCTACTCGATCGTCTCAGACAATGGTAGATAATTCGACAACAAGAAGGTCAAAAGCTTGTGTGAAGAACTTGGCATCAAGAAAAACTTCTCCATGTCTCACCACCCACAAGCAAATGGCCAGGTTGAGGCTGTGAACAAGACCATCAAACACGTTCTGAAAAGGAAGCTTGATGTATCAAAAGGGGCCTAGGTGGATGAGCTACCACAGGTTCTTCGGGCAATCTGAACCACTGCGAGGACCCCAACGAGGGAAACACCTTTCCTCATGGCATATGGGACTGAGGCGATGAGCCCCATCGAGGTCGAACTTCCATCTCCACGATGTCTGCATTTCAGTAAGATAACAAATGACGAGCTTCGCAGGTGCGACCTCAACTTCATTAAGGAAAAGAGAGATGACGCCCAGCTGAAGCTCGGCACATATCAAAGAAAGATGACGAAGTACTTCAACTCAAAGGTAAAGAAGAGGTAATTTCGAATCAACGACTTGGTCCTTAGATGAGTCTTTCTCTTCTCGAAGGAACCTGGCACCAATTCCCAGGGCCCGAACTGGGAAGGTCCATATGAAATCAAAGAGGAGATCCGACTCGAGACCTACTGGATTACCGACATGAACGGCAAGCACAACCTCGTCTATGGAACATTGAGCACCTCTGAATCTATTATCAATGAATGTACTACCTTACTGGACGATCTTTCCCAACTTATGTAACATTTTCATGATTCAATAAAATTATCCATGATTGAATTCATGTGTCACATTACATCGTCACCTTGGAGGAGAGGTCAGCGTCCCATCTTTGGGCTACCTCATTTGAACTCCAATGCACATGCACTTGCCTCCCTTTGGCGAGGTTGAATGCCACTGGGAGAAGCTTCAGCATGGCTGAACCATCCACCATGTTGGGAAACGTCGTCACCTCGGAGGAGAGGTCAGCGTCCCATCTTTGGGCCACCTCGTTTGAACTTTGAAGCGCACGTACTTGCCTCCCTTTGGCGAGGCTGAACACCGCTGGGAAAAGCCTCAGCATGACTGAACAATTCACCATGTTGGGAAGTGTCGTCACCTCGAAGGAGAGGTCAGCGTTCCATCTTTGAGCCACCTCGTTTGAACTCCGAGGCGCATGCACTTGCCTCCCTTTGGTGAGGCTGAACACCGCTGGGAGAAGCCTCAGCATGACTGAACAATCCACCATGTTGGGAAGCGTCGTCATCTCAGAGGAAAGGTCAATGTCCCATCTTTGGGCCACCTCGTTTGAACTCCGAGGCGCATGCACTTACCTCCATTTGGCAAGGCTGAACGCCACTGGGAGAAGCCTCGGCATGGCTGAATCATCCACCATGTCGGGAAGCGTCGTCGCCTTGGAGGAGAGGTTAGCGTCCCATCTTTAGGCCACCTCGTTTGAACTCCGAGGCGCACGCACTTGCCTCCCTTTGGCGAGACTGAACGTCACTGGGAGAAGTATCAGCATGGTTGAACCATCCACCATATTGTGAAACGTCGTCATCTAGGAGGAGAGGTCAACGTCCCATCTTTGGGCCACCTCGTTTGAACTCCGAGGCGTATGCACTTGCTTCTCTTTGGCGAGGCTGAACGCCACTAAGAGAAGCCTCAGCATGGCTGAACCATCCACCATGTTGGGAAGCGTCGTCACCTCGGAGGAGAGGTCAGCGTCCCATCTTCGGGCTACCTCGTTTGAACTTCGAGACGCATGCACTTGCCTCCCTTTGACGAGACTGAACGCCACTGAGGGAAGTCTCAGCATGGTTGAACCATCCACCATATTAGGAAGCGTTCTCACCTCGAAAGAAAGGCAAGCCTCCCATCTCTGGGCCACCTCGTTCGAATTCTGAGGCGCTCAAGGCTCAACCACTACTAGCTTCACGCAACTACCTTTCAAATCAGATAATATTCCCAGTTCGGCTGAAACACGGTCCATTCAGGATCCATTCAAGTTACAATTATTAAACTTAAATACAGTTTATTTGCTTAAGTCCAATATTGGTCGTGGCTCGTGAGGCTTGCATTCAATTTATTTGCTCAAGTGATTGGAGTTAGGATACCAAGTTAAAGTTATTTAGTTCTTCAATCAACATAAAGTTTAATTGCTTGACGAGACCAATACACTTTGGAAAAAAAAACATTGAATGAAAGAAGATATTGCATTGATTTTTTTATCAAGATTACAAAAGGAGGGCCTGAGGCCAGTACATCAGAAATAATTGAAAAGAAAATTATCCTAAGCCTGTGACGACGATGGAGGTGCTTCAATAGCCGGGGCCTCCGCAGTCTGAGCATTAGAACTTCCTTCTTCTGTCTCTGCTACTTCATTTCCAACTACTTTATCAGCTAGGGTTTGAGGCACTTCATCTACAAACTCCGACCTCAGCTGTGACAGGTCTTGATTTAGGTAAAGCTCCTCAGCCCTCTCCATCATCTCGACATAAGTAAAATTCCTCCAGTAAGTACTGAAACTCTTGTACTCCTCGGTATTGTGGAAGTTGGCGATGTAGTCTTTCACCGCCTCTTCCCTCGTCTCATGGGTCTCTTCCCTGGCCTTAGTCGCATCATCAACGTACCACTTTATCTGGTCCTCCAAGAACTTGTACGCATCTTGGGCCCCTGCTAGCTCCATGTTTGCCTTCTCCAAAGCTTCGGCAGTCACCTTCTGGTCGTCATTGGAAACCTCCATTTTCTTAGTCAAGGAGGCTACCTCACACTGAGACTTATACACTTCCTTCTTCAGCGCCTCGATCTAAGCCAAGGCAGACTCCATCTTGGCCGCATCTTCAAGTTTTTGGGCCCTCACTTCCTCCGCTTCAGCTCTAACCCTCTTCAGCTCCTCTGTAAGAGAGGCCATCTTCTTCTTCGAGGACTGGGTCCTCGTTTGAAAGTCAGTAAAGGCCTCCCCGCACTCCAGTGCGAGGCTAAAGGTCCTCACACTTTGGCTCACGAGGGCTCTTGTCAAGTCTGTGGCGTCACATGAGGAGGCATGCAACTGCCACCGTTCCATCCAGAATTTGTAAAAGCTTTCTGTAGCACTTCGAATCTCAGGTGGCAGAGCCTCCACCAATGCTGGAGCCAGAACCTCCTCCCTTCCGGCAAGGAAGTTTAGAAACTTCCCTTGCACCCTCACAGGCCTCTGTTTGGCGGCCTCCTCCTTCGTCGCCTCAGCTACCCTCCTCGCAGCCTCTTCCTTAGCCTCATCAGCCTCGGCTCGTCAAACCATTTCAATCTTTACCGCTTTTGAGGCGGCTGCAAGGAGCTTCGGTTGAGTAGCTTCTTTGCCTTCATGGGACACAGAGGTCCCGAACTTTCCTGATGAGTTGGTGACGTGCACCAGCTTCCTTTTCTTTGGCTCATCGAGGACCTTCGTCTTCCCCCAAGGCTCCTTAGCCTTCTCCGGCCTCTGAGGTGCCCCCTCTTCTGGAGCCCTTGAACTACCGTCCTTAGAGAGGTGCTCGACCCTACCCCGAACCTCTTTGGCACCACTAGACCCCTGCTTCAGGGGCCTCGCCTTCACAGTAGATGTGGCCCTAAGTATAGAGGCCATATCAGGGGCTAGATATTCCCTCCTCTTGAACTTGTCTACAGAACATGTCAACGCATCAGCATCAAAACAAAAAGCAAGAAATACACTAAGTATAGGAGCTTCTTACCCTTAGAGGCCATCAGTTCGAAATCAAGGAAGTAGCGACTTCGGTCGAAGTGGCGAAGCTTGAGAGATCTCTTGTAAATGTCCTCTATCACTTCGAACTTCTCCTTGCTCAACTCGAACCTCGTACTTCTATCTGTAAACGAAGCCTCAACAGTTAGAGAAAAAAGAAATTTGAATACAGAATGCAAGCTACTTAGGTTGGGAGACTCACGAGCTTCGTAGTACTGGGTCGGTACTGTGCAAGCCAGAGCTGTGTCTTCCTCCACCGCCTACCACCCGTCCCTCACCCTTACCCAGAACCACGACTCCTTTCACCCCTCAATGGAAGAAGGCAGCCCCACCACAAATGGTGCATGAGCCCCCAAGGAGTCAAGTAATACCACATCCTTGACTCCTTACCTATTACCCTAGGCTGGAATAGGGTCATGAAGACGTGGAGAGGCATGTCCTCCCCAAGTGACAGTTCCTTCCATAGGAAGTACGAGCCAACCAACTAGCTCCACCCATTTGGCAGAACCTGAGTTGGCGACAACATGAAGTTCCTTAGTACCGCCCTGAAGAAGGGGTACAGAGGAAGATGCATACCTGCCTTAAACAGGTACTTGCTTACCGCCACGCACCCAGGCCTCGGATAGCAGGCTCGCTCATGGGCCTCGGGTACTAACATCTCTACATAATGAGGTACACAGTACCTTTCCCTAATCTCCCCCAACCTCTTCCCTGTTATATTCGAAGGGACCCTAGACGCCCCCCGCTCCACACTGTAGTCTACTGCCTCCTCGATCATAGCATACTGCTCAATCTCGGAGCCTCCCTGTAACTAGCCCCCTGACCGAATGACGCGACAGTGACTAACTCCCTATCCGAGGTGGACTCCATTTCAAAAAACGACTAAGAATGCAATACAAGTGATTTTCTGTAAAAATACATACGAGAATAACTACGCCGACGGAATGGTATCGGAAAATCAGGGAACAAACAGCTTCAACACGGAAAAACTTAAGCTTTGGAAGAAAAATTGGATTGCAAGGGGTAGAAAATCTAAGACAATGGGGGTCTCTCGCCTTTTATAAAGGGCCAGGAAGAACCCCAACCATCTTATCAAAGCCCATCTAATCTGGACCTTTCATTCTTAATCAAATTCGAGGCATAGAATTCAAATGATTTTTCAAACCTACGCCTCAGATTTAAGCGTGTCTCCCACGCACCTCCTCCAACGCATCTGCTTCTAGAAGCTCCAACTGTTCTCATGATTATGATTTTAATTCGACGACAGCAGGCGCCTTGGAAGTTGTAACGATTCTGTTACTTTTCCTCGAAAATATGTACAAAACATCAAATCATTGACACAGTTGCCGAGGAACAATTATTGTCAATGTGCCTCAGAATTCAGCCATCAAGCCTCGTAGGTTCGATTTTTCAACCAACTCGACTCCCTCTTCATCACTCAGCCAGCAAGCCTCGCAGGTTCAGTTTTCTTAACCACCTCTTCGGCTCCTTCTTCATCATAATTCAGCCATCAAACCTCGTAGGTTCGGTTTCTCAACCACCTCAGCTCTCTCTTCATCACTCTCTCTTCGTCACTCAGCCAGCAAGCCTTGCAGGTTCGGTTTTCTCAACCACCTCGGCTCCCTCTTCATCACTCAGCCAGCAAGCCTCGCAGGTTCAATTTTCTCAACCACCTCGGCTTCCTCTTCATCACTCAACTAGCTAGCCTCGCAGGTACGATTTCTTAACCACCTCGACTTCATCATTCTCATCACTCCTCAAACAACAACGACAAATCTCTAACTCCAACCATGATATAAATATCTATACTTGGACTTGGGGGACTATTATTTGGGGTACAAAAATTTCAAAAATTTCTTTCAACTTAATTGGCTGGCTTTACTTCATCAAAGTCCTCGCATTACATAAATTACTATACTTGGACTTGGGGGACTATTGTTACGTGTTCGCACACTTGGGCAACCCACTGGGGCCCACAGCCAACTCATGCTGAACCACGTGACACTCAATCCGAGGTGATTTGCATAGTTGAGGCCCACAAATCGAGGCCCACAAATGCCTAGGCCCATATATACCGAGGCCTATTTATTATTGCCTCATGAAGAGCTTCCGAAGCCCATATGCCGAGGGCCTTTGAAGGTGGACGATGTCCTATTTGCCAAAGCTCAGTAGCCGAGGTGACAGCCTCCGAAGCACAAAGCAACATCTTCCATAGACACCTCTCCCAAGAGATCTTCTGCACAAAGATCTTACTTGAATGATTGATAGGACGTTTGTCATGAGTGTAAATGTTAAGTCTTGTCACTGGTAGAGACGACTCTGCCAATCAATAAATGTATAATAGGCTAGGTGCGGCTAATGCTTACAATTTGACATGTAACTCAACCGGATGAGGCCACGTATACCCCGAACCAAAGGTCACGATCTAACTAGTGACGCAATAAATACTCCCTCCTGTACGCCATACAAAGGCTAATGCAAGAATCAATACAAGAAATCATATTTTACTCAACTCACTCTCTCTTTCTATTTATCTTGCAATATAAACGAGTTCATACATATTTAGATGCACATTAGCAAACATCGATTGGTAATTATTGTATAATCGGTTTACGATCATTTCGTCGAATTTCGAACGTTCTCGTCCCGCGTCGTTAAGCTATTCTCACGCCCTTGATCTGTCCCTTTTAGACCGTCCACGTGTCTTTGTGTGTTAGACTTTCGCTTACGTGAGCGCGGGTGGATCTGGTATTTGTTGACAACATTTATTGGAGTCAACAAAACTAAAATAAGCCGTAAAAATATATAACTCAGCAGTGTAATGTTCATAGTCAATTAAGGTTCATTAGGAGTGTAATGTTCATAGTCAGATATAATAATACAAATTTAAACTCGGACTCACATGAAAAAATTTAAACAATACAGCCGTACAGGTTATTTAATAAGCCACATAAGAACTTGTTTTGAAAATACCTTAAGGTGAACCATCCATGTGGACGCCTTCCAGAAAGTTCAACAATGATGGTTTTTTTGTTTATAGCGACCAAGTATATTCGTTTAGGGTTCACACCCTCACAACGTAGAACAGTTAAATTTGGGAAAAATAGATTTCACGCTTAATGGTTCGATTTGGGGAAAATGAAATTCACGATTACATGTTCAATTTAGGGATATGAATTAGGGGTAATTGATTGCTGCAAAGGGTTTTCGAGTTGTATTGATTTTCACTCTTACTGGTTCGTCTAATAAATTGGTAAAAAATCGTGTATTTAATTGGCAAAATGTGTTGTTTAGATGTGATTTTGCTTATGATTTGGCTCATCAATAACAATTGGAAGGATTTAACTAGCCAGCTTATTTTTTCGTTGTCCACGTAGGCATTGTACGTTAACAGTTTGAATCATGTGAGTGATGAAGATGGATGGAGCTAAGTTCAGTGGACGGGACAATTCATGAAGTTTAGTGAGTAAATCGTGAGATGGTGTAAGGTTCGGTGCTGTTGAAACGTTTAACTTTAATTACTGTGACCTGATCAAAATCGTAAATAGAAAAATAAATAAATAATAATGATAATTGATTATAAAAAATAAAATAAAATAACCAATAATCTTGTCAAGTAAATAGTTAAATCTTAACTAAAATACTGCAACTATTAATTTTTTAACCCTTTCTAATTTTATGGGAGCCTAAAAAGAGCAAAGCACAATTCAAAACCAATTCGAATGGCCCACAATTGCCGTGCGTTTTAATGTTCGAGATTACTATTTTCCATGATTTTGGACCGATTTCTAGTCAACACATAAGATTTGATATGATCCCCAGTTCTTTTATTCATCGTCCACGTCCTTAATATCATTATGCCTTCTTGTAGTAATGGTTCGATTACGCGAACAGTTATAGTGCTTTATTTTGCCATTTGGACAACGTTTGGTGAGATGAGCCTTCTCATTCTCGTTCAAAAAATCCTCCCTTGTTTGATTGACAGGAATTAGAAGTTGGGCTCCCATTCTTATTTGTATCACTTTCGTACCACCATCTTTTCCTGCAAAATTCTCTTTTTCCAGCCACTTTAGAAACTCATTCTTGAATTCTACTGATAACGGAGGCAGTGTTTTCAAAGATTACTAATCCTTAACTTTTCAAAGAATCCTTCATCAATTGTCGAGGGGGCAGCGCCTCCTGTGGGGGCTCGGGGGCAACGCCCCCGAAAGAGAATTTTGATTTCTCTGCATGTATTGAAGGGTATATTTGGCATTTCGAAAAATCAATATCGGATGAATGAGAAATTACGAAAAAGGACAAAAATCAGGTCAAAATATTTGACCGTGCGACTGGTGAATAGACACCTTTTCATAAAGGTGCATTGTTTGGAAAGGGTGCATGATTTGGCCTCAACAATTTCGTCCACACCCTTTTATGGTCTATAAATAGGACCCTTTGGGTGTCTTATTCCTCACAATTTGATATGCAAAACATCTCTCATCCTCTCTTCTATCCAAAATCAAAATCATTTCATTTATTTTGATTTTCCTTCATCCTTGGAGTACATAAGCCTAAATTTGGTTCGTTGTACTTGTGTTTTGGAGTGCTACAAACACAAGTGTAGCCGTTATATCTTGAGATTCGATTGCCGAAATCCGTAGGCACCATTGCGGGACAAATTCGACTTAAGGACAAAGAGTCCAACTCTTGCCTCGGCTTTGTCCCTACTTTCTTCTTCTTGTTGTTTGTGTTTTCTTCGCCATTACTCTGTCCAATTTCCGGCACGGATTTAAAAACCATCATTATACTTATTTTGACGTCAGTATTCACAAAATTCTTCCAACAGGTAATACTCATTTTCTTACATATTTTCGTCACTTGATCTACAACTGGAGGCAGTGCACTCCATTTATTAGAGAGTTTATAGGTACCATTCATATCTTTCAAAGTTAACTTCCTCATCACGATTTTGTTTTCTACATCTCAATGAAAATATGTAAAAGAAAAATTTGAAGAAATGAGTTTACAAAAAAAATGTCTTGTAACCAAGAATTATGAGGAATCCAATCAATATGGTGGATATTTACTTACATATATATGTATATATATAAACATACGAGATCTCAAGTTTTATTCTATGCACTAAATGAATGTCCTATACGTTGATGCTAAGTGGGAGCTCTCATTAATTAAGTTCATCGTGATATAGAAAGGATAGTGTGATATGTGTCACATTACAATGCTAGTTCTGATTTATTAGGATGTAAAAAGATAAATATTTATCTATTTCTCTTAAATTAGAAATATAAATTTATGCTTTTAATTGAATTTTGATCATGTGTAGTATCAGGTTGTAGTGATTGACCATGGGCGGGCTGTCTAGTCCGGGAAAATTCTAATGTTGAACGTGTCATTAAAACCCCTAAACCTATAAAAGAATGGAAAAAAACTCTAAATTAATATTAATGATGGTACATTCGAACTACAAGATAGATTCTAAAATATACTAAGTCCATGTTGGAGCCTCATTTTTAAAATTTATTTTCGTGGAACTCATTTAGAACTACACACATTTTTCGAATAAGATAATTTTATACGTAAATTTCATATATTTTTTTTTTAATCACACATTCGTAAAAAATTATTTTTTATAAAATATATTCTCAAACGTTGGGCTAAAAAGGAGCTACACATAAATGTGAAGAACAGATTAAGCCCCTATTTGACCCTCTTTTTCTTTCAATTTTTTCTTCTCATTCTTATTTTCAACCACACAGTCTTCCATAAAATAATATTACACGTAAATCGAAAATTTTTCCTTCTTTTTCAACCACACATTCTGAAAAAAAAAACTATTCCACACATTAAAAATTTTTAAAAAAAAAGGGGAGTCCAAACGGGGGCTAAAACTCATGCTACCTTAGGCATGTAAGAAGGCCCGTCGTGGTTATCTACAAGTGATGTGATATGAGGTATTTTCTTGGAATAAAAAAAAAAAAAAACCTTGATCTCCTATCCTTGGAATATTATGATTTTGACTGATGTTAAAGTAGATTTCATTATAGAATGTTGAATAAGAGAAAGTGTATTATGAATGGAGAGCTCTGAAATACTGCATGACATCAAGAAGTAGTACGATCAGAAATTTATAACATTCAGTGCTAGCGAATTCCCTCAAAACAAAGGGGGGGCCACGAAGAATAAAAAAATCGTGGACCCCCCTATTGCGAGGGGTCAGTTAACCCCGGTGTACCAGTAGCATGGTCTTAATCTATTCAAGATCAACTAAAATTTATCACTCTTAGTTCTATAATTCAATGGACGACGGCTAAATTATATGAAAAATCCCGCTTATTGGGCTTTATGGATGAGTCTCACCTTTCTTGAGTTTTTTCATAAATGAGACTGCTTGTCCTGATAAAATGTCTTGAAATAAGAGCAATGCTGGGTGAACAATCCCCTAGGCGTCCAGGGGATTGTTCAAATTCCTTTACCCCTGAAATAATGTAATAGAAAGTGGTGGATAAATGAAAAATAGTCACAAATCCTATAAAATGTGTCACTAAAATTAATGTTTGACATCAACCATTAAACTTTAAGAAAACTATAATGTTTCCAAAACATGAACTAAGATGTACAATGGGTGCAAATGATAAGTCATTCTGTCATTGTCTGCTTGACTAGAGCCTGTGTTCTTTTGCAGTTTGTGATTGTCTCTCTCTCTGGATGGGGCTTGCTCCTTTTCGGAGGTTACAAATTCTTTAGCAAGAAAGAGAAGAAAGAAGAGGTATAACTATATTGCTGCCAATACTGATTCTACGTTTGGACATGTCTAGATCATCAAACCGGCAAACATTCTATGTTTGTTTTGAAGGGTTTTAATTTTCTTTCAATGACGTATGGATCGTTATTCTTTTTCAACATGTTATCATCGTGATTTTCTTTTCCCGTATTGGCAGAAAGTTGACGGCGCTCATTAGGTTGGGTCTGTCTCGACACTTTTGGAATAAAGTGGTTTACTTTGGGTATCACTCTTTAGATTCTAGATCGGATGCAGATTATGATCTCTTTGAGATGTCACTTGTTGTTGATAACCTCGGATCAGGGTGGAAGTGTTAGAAGCTCCTTTTCTTCATTTTTCTTTATAATTGTATGTTGAGATTCCAGTAGTAACCTGGCATTTCCATAAATAAAAGGGACTTATATCTTGCTTGCCATTTCCTATTGTAAATTGAAGAGATGAAATGATATACATCGGGAGGAGCGTTCTTCCTACACATGGATTTGACAAGTATTTTTGATAAATAATCGTGACCTTTAGATTAAGCAAATTCAATAGTCACTATGTATTTTATTAGGATCATGAGAGAGTTAATTATAACTATTTGAGATTCATGAGATAATAACCGTTGAATTTGCTTCATCTAAAGATCACGATTATTTGTCAAAAATACTTGTCAAATCCACGTGTAGGATGAACGCTTTCCATACATCGGCACACATTTATCAAGTCATAGATGTGACGTCTCGTTTTGAAAATTTTACATCTCTCACCTTGTGTTGACTGGAACGAGCGCAATTGACCCTCGTTTAGTTCATAACAACTAAAAAACTCAATCTGCATCTCTTATTTCTGCTTCAACGTCAATAACTTAAAACAGATGAATGCTTCCCTGGATGACAACGAAAGTTAGAATCTTGATAAATTTTGGGTTTTATTGCCAAACTTTAAGGCAAAAATTTCGTGACCTCATTCTGTAATCAATCTGATGTACAGAGTTGAAGCAAATCTTTCTTTGTAAAAGGAGAGAAGTCACTGAATGCTTGGTCGAATATTGTGGATTCATTGGAGAACTTGACCTGCTACAAACTCATCACCTACCACTACAAGAAGTAAAAGAACGATGCGAGGCACATACAAATCGGATATGGTTGGCCTAAATCTACATCTCTTACCTGAGAATGGCTGACTACAAAAAGGACACAGCTGCAACAAGTAAACTGGGAATTAACCAGCTGAAAGGAGAATTCACAGTGAATTATTTGTACATGAAGCAACAATAATAAATCACATATAAGTACGAGAATAAAGCAGTAATGCTGTAAAGGTTGCTCATATGCACTTCATATAAGAATTCACTAACAAAAAAATTTATCTGATTAAAGAATAACAATCTGAATCAACCAGAATTAGGAACAATTTGATTTAGCACTTCTATTTCTTGTAGAAGAGCTTTCTGATAAACTTACTTTAATTAGTGTTTGAAAGAACTTTCTCTTCCAGATGAGCTTTTAAAGGAAGTCACATTAGGTTAACATCATTTTTTAAACGCTTTTAAAATTAATCAAATAGTTCAAAAGTAGCTTTTTAGTCTCAAAAGTCATGTCAAATTGGCCCTTGCTCTTTTTTGAGATGTATACTAACAACAGTCTTAGGAGACACTAGTTTTTCAACATATGCAAAGGATCAAATATTACATAAGTTGCTTAATGCATTATAACACGAAGAGTAGACAGTCCTAACAATTTGAAAGAAAGTTGTATGAAATTGAAATAGCTTAACTTTGGGTAGAAATAGCAACGGGTCGGGGAAGTCTTGTTTATTTTATCTTTCATGTCTTTGGTTAATGAGTTTTTTTGCAATCCCTAACTTTGGACTATTTGATCGAGTAAACTTTATGAATTTCATAACATTTCAATATTGTTATCCTAAGGGTTTCTTAGCCTATGTTTGTTACCATTCTCCAAAAACTCTCTTTTCTCAAACTCATTAAACCACACGTTCTCACAATAAAATATTTCATACGTTAGCCTACAACTTTTTCTTACATTTTAGCTATACATTCTTCAAAAATTCACTATACCAAAACAAATTCCCCCCCCCCCCCCAACAACAAATACATTTTTTAAACAATATCAAACAGGCGCTTAATATAATCCTCATAGATAGTGGTTTAAAAGTGATAAAATCACTAAATTTGTTTACAGTATGAGCATCAAATCCTGTTTCAAATGAGTATAAAGACTGAAGTTAAATATCCTTACACTGCCTTGAACAAGATTGATATAGACAGTATGATAGCTGCTATCACTCAGCAGTGATACACGGACGACCTACTTGGTGTACAACGTTGTAAAATTAACCGAAAGGCTAGAATCCATTGAAAAACACAAAGGATAAAACGTCATATCATGGAGATACGTCACGACTATAATTAGCTTAATTGCAGCTATTAAAATACTTCGTGCTGATGAATGATTGGCATACCATTTTGCATTTGCACCAAGAAAATCAAGATAGAATGATTTGCAACGGTGATTAGCATGCCAAATGCTTTTGTGTTTTTTTTTCCATTCTTATTTTTCAAAAATAGCTCTTAAAAAAAGTTTTACAAAATCAAACACAACTTCTCAAAATCTGAGGCAGAATCACAATTCACGACGGCCTCTACTTTCAGCTCCTTTAACATCGCGAAAAATTCAAAAGCTCTACATTGCATCTCTATCCACCCAAGGGATAGAAGGGCAGAGAATGTTGGTATCCAATCCGGTCAAGAATATAACATTCCATGTATACAACGAAATGATAACAAAAATTATAGTTTTGATTGTAAGGTGAAACCATATCCATGATAGAATATAAAGCCAGTATACTTTGCACTTGGATACGTGGAAGGAAAAATCACACTGAGCCACACATCTGATACAAGAAAAGAATACATATCTGAGATAAGAAAAAGAGAGAGCAATACCCAGAGGGCCACAATAGCATCGAGAAGCCAACCCACTTGCCCAATCATAAAGAGATATGTCAAGAGAATTGCCAAAGCATGATTCCCCAAAACTCGCGCAATTTCACTTTTAACCTTCCCACAACTGCTGCCGCCACCTCCTCCTACACCAATACCGTTAAAGCATTTTTCGAATCTCACCGTAGCCACCCTTCCCGTCCTCTATAGAGTCCCATTTTTACCCCTCCTTGACTCCCAAGAATGACACACTCTCCCTCAAAGCTCCTATCTGTAACCTGCCTTTATTCAAAGACTCAATATTTGTTCTAAAAAGAAGATAATAATTTACTGGCTGTGGAAATTTGAACTTATATATTCTATGTATTGGGTTTAAATCATTGTGGAGAGGGTTTAAGGCAGAGAAATTGATGGAAATTGTACAAATGATTGCATGACAGTCTTATTATAGTTGAAAAAGTAGAAATTCTTTAGTGTGTTTGCTTGGAGATACAGGACTCCATTTGATGGCTTTTAAAATATCCAAGAAAGGATAATTTTTTTCGTATGCCTCGATGTTTGTCTCAGTATCTCTAGCTTTTGTGTCGTTCATTATTTTTCCCCAATAAACCATCTTGATTGAACCAAATCCAACTCGAGCCATTTCTTAAGTACCACAACTTTCTCAATGCAAGTGTTTTGTTATAAAATATCCAAGAAAAAATAAATATAACTGCATCTCGATGTTTGTCTGTCTCAGTATCCTAACTTTTGTATCGTTCATTATTTTTTCCAATAAACATCTTGACTGGACCAAATCCAACTCGAGCCACTTCCGACGTACTAAAACTTGCTTAGTGCAAGTGTGTTGTTATAAAATATTCAAGAAAAGATAAATTTGCCAGTACCTTAGTGTTTGTTAGTGTTTGTTTGTCTCAGTATCTCTAACTTTTGTGTCATTCATTATTTTTTCCCAATAAACATCTTGACCAGACCAAATCCAACTCAAACAATTTCTTAAGTTCCACAACTTTCTCAGTGTATGCATTTTGTTAATCGTGTAGTAACCCACTAATTTAGTAATAAGATTGATATTGTTTTAAGCTATGTTAGTTGTGTGTCTCGCCAAAGTGTTCCACTCTTTACGATGCCACATGATAAAGATCGAGCATCAAAACGTACAAGAACGGACCTTTTCAAGGTACTTTATTGATACTACAGGGTTAGGTAGAATCCTAAGAGAAAGGGAAGACATTCGAAAAATATAATTCATGCACTGTATTGTAGTAGTTGAGGATTCAGTGTACGACATCACAAGANCAGAAGTAATCATGAAAAATACACATGAAACTATAACTTTTCCTTCTCATGTTTTTTTCCCATTTCAGATTGACCTGCAACATTGATGAGGAACTAGAATACCAAATGGTGAGTAGACCAACCAAGATCTGCAAAATGCGTGGGCAGCATTATGTGTTTTCTCAGGTTGTAACATGTGTTAGTTTGAAGATTGCACATGTCAAACATGTTTCGATTTCATACAGAACATATGATTTTATTCTTAGCATTGGCTTTAAGTAACTTGTGACACAGAAAATCCAACTGGATCCATGAGTCCCCACATCTTTCCCGTTGTGTGGTTCTGTTCATTACCAGTTTAATATAGTTGTAAGATTTAGGCTGTTTGATCTGTGGTATCTGCGTGTCTCCCCTAAATATCAAAGTGACGTGACATTAACATGCCAAATGATGAAGAGCAAGAGTTAAAGATGTAGAAGATACACATCTTTCAAGGTACTAACTACTATGGGATAAGTTAGGGTAACAAAGGAAAGGAGTTTGGGAAATACAGTTTGTGCACTGAATTCTAATGGTTGAAGATTCAAGGCGTGATAGTACAGGAATTAGAAAACTATGATGGCAACTTTAAGAATCAGCAATCATGAAAAAGTACAATTATGTTCAACAGATTAACCACGCGTAGATGCAAAGTTTAATGGACATAGAAAAGTAGTTGCACCTTATATCCCTCTAGCTACCATGATTTCAGCAATAAGCTAGCTTCCCCAGTAACAATAAAAATATATATATAATGACGCTAAAAATAGTTATTGAATAAGATGACAACGACGACGACGACGATAATAATAATAAATGGCCACCTTTATGGATTCCCCAACCATTTGCAAACAAAGGACCGAACCCTCGAAAATCTTCGTGTCATTTCTCAAGGAGTCTAGCTACGAAAAATTCCCTGACCTGGAGCAGAGAGATGAGCAAGTGCTGCTTCTACCAATTTGGGTTCTGAAACTGTATGAACACACACATGCACAGTCAGTTTACTAGCATGATCAATTCAAGAAAGCAACGCAGTAAACAATGACTGCACGAGTACTTGAGAGAAGCTGGTGATTTAGAAGAAACATAAATTAAAAAGCAACATAGTTCACAGTGACAAGTTCTACCAAATATGCTTAACAAAGATTTCAAAGCAGACACCACTTCCAGCCGAAAACTGGATCTAAGAACTAGGAATATGGGCTACCGAGAATGTCAGTTCTAGATAGGAAGGGAATTCTATCACTAGGTTAAGGCATGGTTTGAAAAGGCAGTACTGAATTGTGACTCAAGGCGCACCTAGATTTGACATGCAAGATTCTGCCTTGAGGTGCTACTTTAATTGCATTTTTCGGGTGGCAGACAACTCAATGCCCAAGCCTCATCAACCACCAAATCCCATGATATAGTAAAAGCAAATAACAGCTGCTCCTTCAACAACTCCATTGGCTGGTGGTACCTATAGCACCACCAGCAGCTCCGATATCAAATTTTCTGACATTTGGTTCTTTTTTCTTCTCTTTCTTTCTTCTTATGTCTTCAGCTTTTACTTTTCATTAATGCCTCCATATGCTTCTTTAAGTGCATGGGAGGAAACTAATGTGTATGCAATTAAAACTTTTAAAAGCTGAAGATTATTTTAACAACATTCTTAAAAAATGAGAAGATTATTTTTTACCGTGAGGCTTACTCAAATTGCATCGAGGCTAACCTTCATGTAATTAACCTGAACCTCTTCAACTATTTCGAGCAGTCAAACCCCTTAGGCGAGCCCTTTGCATGGGCGACTCGTGTGGTTGGCCTTGAACCTCTTCAACTTGTTTGTGACCCTTTCTTGGTCAGATCTCCTCTTACTGCTTGGTCACATTTCCTCTCTGTGGATGCAAAAATCCTAGCTTGGTGGTTGTGAGTATCCTATTTTTGTAATTACTAAAAAGTAAACCTTAGTTGCCAAGATTAGGGCTGGGAAAAAAAAATCAAAAATCCGACAAAACCAATCAAACCGAACCAACTCGAACTGGTTCGGATCAGTTTGACACAAGTTATTGGTTTGATTTGATTTTCTTTTAAACAAAACCATGGTGGGTCGGTTCAGTCATTGTTTGAAATCTCAAACCACTCAAACCACTGGTTAACCAACCAACCCAACACACTTACATACCATTTTAAAAAAAATAAAAAAATCAAAAGATAAACCCTAATCTCATAACTCTATCTCAATTCCCTTCCATTTACGATGTTGCCGATAAGTAATAGTACTGAAAATTTCTTATCAGAAGCTTATTATGTTATACTTAGCATTTTTTCCCTATTTCAAGTTGTCAGGCTACATAATAGATAAAAGAGCAACAAAATTCTTACATTTTCTGTTCATCCGTCTCTATTAACCCGATTTTATTTGTTATTCAATAATTCTTGTAATATGAAGTTATTTAGTTATTTTAGTCTTTGTAAACTAAGTCAGCCCAAAACTAGGACAATTTTTTAAAGAAAAAATCAATTTGGACTAAAAGTCCAAACCGACCAACCGAATCCAACTAATTTGGTTCGGTTCGATTTAAGAACTAGAGCGAGTTAGTTTGTGTTGAAATTCACCTAAATTGACTAATTTGGTTTTGGTTTCAGGTTGTAGTCGAAACCGACTCAAACCAAACCGTGCTCATACCTAGCCAAGATGACTGACACAACTAGTACGAGATGCATATTGTGGGTTGGAAGAAAAAGGGTTACATCATGTGATGAAAAGATGCATCTGCTAATGATGAACCGCAGTATGAAGAATGGGAGGTTGAAGATGCTTTAGTCATCTCTTCGCTCATAAATTCCATTTGATGTTGCATTTTGTATAATGTGGAATGGCTTAGGAACTTTTGGATAAGATAAAAAGGAGATATCTCGATGTTTATGACTCTTTAATGGAAGTATAAAGGAATCATTCCGATCGAGTTAAGGTGGTTGGCCTCTTACTGAATCCTACAACTGAATTCCATATTAATGGAACTAAGTGGGCCCAAAACTAGGACAATTTTTTTTAAAAAAAATCAATTTGGACTAAAAGTCCAAACCGACTAACCAAACCTAACCGATTTGGTTCGATTCGATTTAAGAACTAGAGTGGGTTGATTTGTGTTGAAATTCACCTAAATTAACTAATTTGGTTTTGGTTTCAGGTTGGAGTCGAAACCGACCCAAACCGAACTGTGCCCATGCCTAGCCAAGATGATTGACATAACTAGTACGAAGTCTTCTAACATCAAGGTTGTCTCTCTTGTGACTGTTCATGACACTTCCTCTCCAATTTCAGTAAATTAGATGGTGCTAATTATTGGATTTTGTCCACGATTTTGGAGATCCATATTGTGGGTCGGAAGAAAAAGAGTTATATCATGTGATGAAATGCTGCATCTGCTAATGATGATCCATAGTATAAAGAATGGGAGGTTGAAAATGCTTTAGTCATCTCTTCGCTCATGAATTCCATTTGATGTTGCATTTTGTATACTGTGGAATGACTTAGGAAGTTTTGGAGAAGATATAAAGGAGATATCTAGATTTTTGTGACTCTTTTAATGGAAGTATAAAGGAATCATTCCGATCGAGTTAGGGTGGTTGGCCTCTTGCTGAATACTACAACTGAACTCCATATTAATGGAACTAAATTGTCAGAGGCCTAACGACATGACACATGCTGTGAGAAACAAAGGAAGCCTATTGTTGAAGATTGGGTCTACGTGTTTCTAGCAGGTCTTAACCACATCCTCATTCATGTTAGCAGTAGTGTTTTGGCTACTTCCCATCTTCCAAATCTCGTAAAGGCCTAATTACTAGTCCATTGTCAAAAAAAGAGACAAGTTACATAAGTCCACTCAAACGCTTCAACTTTGACCAGCAATAACCTTTGGCCCACTACTTCAGCTAATTCTGTCAAGCTCTGTGCTTACTAACACAAAACTAGACACACAAACAATCTTTGTTGGAAGCTACGTGTAGGGTGAGCAAATTCTACATAATTCTTAAAAGAAAACAAGACTACTTAGAATATGTTATGTTGAATTTCTCTAAACAATCATAAATTAAATAAGAAATTACTCCTAGATAATACGAATCTAGCATCAGGATTAATGTCTAAACGATGATAAATTAAATAAGAAATTACTCCTAGATAATACGAATCTAGCATCAGGATTAATGTCTAAACGATGATAAATTAAATAAGAAATTACTCCTAGATAATACGAATCTAGCATCAGGATTAATGTCTAAACGATGATAAATTAAATAAGAAATTACTCCTAGATAATAAGAATCTAGCATCATGATTATTGTCAACATGCTTACAAAATATGTATTTATCACTTATTTTAGAATTGTCTTTAATGATTATGAGAATCCAAGTCATATTATTTCATTAATTATTTTACGCCATTGAAATTTCAAAAAGGAAATATACACTAATGAACATTGTTTGAATTGGTGTTGAATCATATTATTTCATTTATAGTTTTATGCTGTTGGAATATTGAAAATTAAAAAACCCTAAGGGGTAGCTCAGTGGTCAGGCATTGGGTTTGCTCCCCAATGGTCACCAATTGGAATCCCCTCGGGATCATTAAGGTGAATACCCGACTGTAAACTTTAGGATCCCATGGAATTAGTCTAAATGCGTGTAAGCTGGCCCGGACACCCATAATTATCAAAAAATAATAATAATAATAATACACTGTTGCATAGTGCAAAACTCTGGACGCATTTTTTCAGTTGTTTAATGTTGGCAAAAATCTTTTATTTTAGTAGCTTTTTGATTAAGGGGTCAAGTTCTATATAGCTTTAGTTCCTTGATTCTATAAATTATTGGGTCCAACTTCAAACTAGAATTTTAGCTTTTTAGGGATTTTGATTCAATTTTGTGTGGGTTTCGGAGCATGTAATATAAAGTGAGGGTATATTAGCTGATCCAAGTATAGTCCTATCCTTTCGATTCCATATGGTGCTCTTCACTTTATGCTTTATAGTGTTGCTTCTAAAAATGGTCTAGGATGTTGTTGATACAAAATAGTAAAGTTATTGCATGTGCATTTAGGCAACTTAACGAATATAAAATGAATTATCCTACACATGACTTGGAGCTTGTCTCAATTACATTTGCACTTAAAATATGAGGCATTATTTATGTGGGTACGGTGCTAGATTTATACCAATCATAAAATTTTGAAATATTTATTCACATAAAAGGAGTTGAATATGAGACAAAGTAGGTGGCTAGAGTTGGTAAAAGATTATGATTGTGTTATCAATTGTCACCCTTTTAAGGCTAACTTAGTAGCTGATGCATTGAGTAGAAAATCGATATCTTGGGTTGCAACTATAATTGAGACTCAAAAATTAGATTTGGTAGACTTATAGGAAATGGATATTACTGAATTGTATCGCAAGGATCCATGAAGGAAAAACTTCCAGCATGGATACTGTAGTCAACTTTATGGAATAAAATCCAACAAGGGCAACAAGAAGATGATTATTGTTCGAAGGTCATTGATATACATGCTGGAAAAGTTTCAGACTTTTATATATCGAATAATGCTATGTTACAATTTACAGGACAATTGTATGTGCCTGATAAAGAAAATATCCAAAGAGATATTCAATCTGAATCACACACAACCCCTTATTCTATTCATTTGGGAGCTACTAAAATTTTTAACATGTCAACCGATAAAGGCATTCTATCAAAGGCTAATAGGAACCTTGTAACCATTACCTATCCCAGAATGGAAGTGAGAAAGAATCACAATGGATTTTGTAGTGAAATTATCGAAAACAACTAGGATACGATAGTATTTGGGTTATTGATAGGTTGACTAAATCAACTCACTTCATCCCAGTTTGCTCCACTTATTCCATGGACCGATATGCACAACTTTACAAGAAATAGTTAGACTTCATGGTGTACCACTATCTATTATTTTTTATAGAGATTCTAAGTTCTTATCTCTCTTTCGGAAAAGCTTAAGGCTTTGGGAGCACATTTATCTTTTAGCACAACACAAACAATCAGAAAAAACAATACAAATAACAGAAGATATGTTGAGCTGTGTATTGGATTTCCAGGGCCCGTGTTGGAATTTGCATACAAAAATAGTTATCAGGCTGTTATTGGAATGTGGTAGAAAAATGTAGATCTCCAACTTATTGGGATGAGATTGGAGAAATGAAATTTTTAGGTCAAAATACGATTTGTGAATTAGTTGAAGTTGTGCCACTAAGGATGCAAACTACTCAAAATTGACCAAAAAATTATGCAGACCAAAGAAGCAGAGTTCTAATTCACAATCGAAGACCAAATATTAAGGTAACACTGTTGAAGGGTGTTATACGGTTTAGAAAGGAAGAATAATTGAGCCCAAGATTCATTGTCCATTTTTTATTACTGAGAGAATTGGAAATGTTGCTTACAAGTTTGATCTTCCCTCTTCAAGGTGCACAATGTATTTCATGTATCCATGTTGAGAAAGTACATTGGAAATCCGTCTCAAATGCTGAAGAATGAACTGATAGAGATAAAACCAGATTTGACTTATGAAGAAAAACAAGTAGAGATTCTTCAACAAGAAGAAAAGCAACTTAGAAACAAGAAAATTCCACTAGTTTAAGTATTGTGGCGGAATCAGACAACAGACGAAGCCACTTGGAAAACGAAAGATGAAATGCAGGTTAAATATCCCGAACTTTTTGGTAAAGCAAATTTCAAGGATGAAATTTTTATACGGAGGGGAAGATGCAATACCCCCCCCCCCCCCCCAACAACAAATACATTTTTTAAACAATATCAAACAGGCGCTTAATATAATCCTCATAGATAGTGATTTAAAAGTGATAAAATCACTAAATTTGTTTACAGTATGAGCATCAAATCCTGTTTCAAATGAGTATAAATACTGAAGTTAAATATCCTTACACTGCCTTGAACAAGATTGATATAGACAGTATGATAGCTGCTATCACTCAGCAGTGATACACGGATGACCTACTTGGTGTACAACGTTGTAAAATTAACCGAAAGGCTAGAATCCATTGAAAAACACAAAGGATAAAACGTCATATCATGGAGATACGTCACGACTATAATTAGCTTAATTGCAGCTATTAAAATACTTCGTGCTGATGAATGATTGGCATACCATTTTGCATTTGCACCAAGAAAATCAAGATAGAATGATTTGCAACGGTGATTAGCATGCCAAATGCTTTTGTGTTTTTTTTTCCATTCTTATTTTTCAAAAATAGCTCTTAAAAAAAGTTTTACAAAATCAAACACAACTTCTCAAAATCTGAGGCAGAATCACAATTCACGACGGCCTCTACTTTCAGCTCCTTTAACATCGCGAAAAATTCAAAAGCTCTACATTGCATCTCTATCCACCCAAGGGATAGAAGGGCAGAGAATGTTGGTATCCAATCCGGTCAAGAATATAACATTCCATGTATACAACGAAATGATAACAAAAATTATAGTTTTGATTGTAAGGTGAAACCATATCCATGATAGAATATAAAGCCAGTATACTTTGCACTTGGATACGTGGAAGGAAAAATGACACTGAGCCACACATCTGATACAAGAAAAGAATACATATCTGAGATAAGAAAAAGAGAGAGCAATACCCAGAGGGCCACAATAGCATCGAGAAGCCAACCCACTTGCCCAATCATAAAGAGATATGTCAAGAGAATTGCCAAAGCATGATTCCCCAAAACTCGCGCAATTTCACTTTTAACCTTCCCACAACTGCTGCCGCCACCTCCTCCTACACCAATACCGTTAAAGCATTTTTCGAATCTCACCGTAGCCACCCTTCCCGTCCTCTATAGAGTCCCATTTTTACCCCTCCTTGACTCCCAAGAATGACACACTCTCCCTCAAAGCTCCTATCTGTAACCTGCCTTTATTCAAAGACTCAATATTTGTTCTAAAAAGAAGATAATAATTTACTGGCTGTGGAAATTTGAACTTATATATTCTATGTATTGGGTTTAAATCATTGTGGAGAGGGTTTAAGGCAGAGAAATTGATGGAAATTGTACAAATGATTGCATGACAGTCTTATTATAGTTGAAAAAGTAGAAATTCTTTAGTGTGTTTGCTTGGAGATACAGGACTCCATTTGATGGCTTTTAAAATATCCAAGAAAGGATAATTTTTTTCGTATGCCTCGATGTTTGTCTCAGTATCTCTAGCTTTTGTGTTGTTCATTATTTTTCCCCAATAAACATCTTGACTGAACCAAATCCAACTCGAGCCATTTCTTAAGTACCACAACTTTCTCAATGCAAGTGTTTTGTTATAAAATATCCAAGAAAAAATAAATATAACTGCATCTCGATGTTTGTCTGTCTCAGTATCCTAACTTTTGTATCGTTCATTATTTTTTCCAATAAACATCTTGACTGGACCAAATCCAACTCGAGCCACTTCCGACGTACTAAAACTTGCTTAGTGCAAGTGTGTTGTTATAAAATATTCAAGAAAAGATAAATTTGCCAGTACCTTAGTGTTTGTTTGTCTCAGTATTTCTAATTTTTGTGTCATTCATTATTTTTTCCCAATAAACATCTTGACCAGACCAAATCCAACTCAAACAATTTCTTAAGTTCCACAACTTTCTCAGTGTATGCATTTTGTTAATCGTGTAGTAACCCACTAATTTAGTAATAAGATTGATATTGTTTTAAGCTATGTTAGTTGTGTGTCTCGCCAAAGTGTTCCACTCTTTACGATGCCACATGATAAAGATCGAGCATCAAAACGTACAAGAACGGACCTTTTCAAGGTACTTTATTGATACTACAGGGTTAGGTAGAATCCTAAGAGAAAGGGAAGACATTCGAAAAATATAATTCATGCACTGTATTGTAGTAGTTGAGGATTCAGTGTACGACATCACAAGAACTACTAAAAACATGATATTATGGGCAACTTCAAGAAAACACACTTTCATTGAACCAGCAATCTTTCATAACTGCAATTATATACTAACAGAATAAACATGTGGAGATGCTAAGTTTTATGAATAAACATGGACAAAATTGAGACATGGAACACCGAAAACAACAGATTAATTGCTCTTTTATCACCTAGCTGCCGTGACTTCAGCAATCAGAAAGCTTGCCCAAAATTTGTAGCAGCAAAAGCTTTTCAAAATGTCTATAAGCAAAGCTTCAAGTTTTTCAGACAGATAACGGAAGAGTATTATTTCTCAATTATAGGTTTGTATGATTGTATCAAACTAATCATGGGATTGTACACCATACCTCTAGAGTAGATACACCTCAACAAAAAGGAATAAATGGGAGGAAATATATGCAACCTGTGATTATGAAATTCACTCTAGGAGTGGAGTTTAACACAATGCACGAGGAATATGTGAGTGGATGTTGTTAAAGACATTGCTCTCAAAGAATTATAAGTTGCTGAGATGGAAACAACAGAGCTCAAGTCTCATAATTAAGCTACCATCAACATTGCTCACAATTCTGTTCAGCATGACAAAACTGAGAATATTGAAATTGACATACACTTCACCGAGGAGATGGTTGAAAGCGGTCAGATTCCCTCTCCATATCAAGAAGCTCAATTTATAACAGAAGTAATCATGAAAAATACACATGAAACTATAACTTTTCCTTCTCATGTTTTTTTCCCATTTCAGATTGACCTGCAACATTGATGAGGAACTAGAATACCAAATGGTGAGTAGACCAACCAAGATCTGCAAAATGCGTGGGCAGCATTATGTGTTTTCTCAGGTTGTAACATGTGTTAGTTTGAAGATTGCACATGTCAAACATGTTTCGATTTCATACAGAACATATGATTTTATTCTTAGCATTGGCTTTAAGTAACTTGTGACACAGAAAATCCAACTGGATCCATGAGTCCCCACATCTTTCCCGTTGTGTGGTTCTGTTCATTACCAGTTTAATATAGTTGTAAGATTTAGGCTGTTTGATCTGTGGTATCTGCGTGTCTCCCCTAAATATCAAAGTGACGTGACATTAACATGCCAAATGATGAAGAGCAAGAGTTAAAGATGTAGAAGATACACATCTTTCAAGGTACTAACTACTATGGGATAAGTTAGGGTAACAAAGGAAAGGAGTTTGGGAAATACAGTTTGTGCACTGAATTCTAATGGTTGAAGATTCAAGGCGTGATAGTACAGGAATTAGAAAACTATGATGGCAACTTTAAGAATCAGCAATCATGAAAAAGTACAATTATGTTCAACAGATTAACCACGCGTAGATGCAAAGTTTAATGGACATAGAAAAGTAGTTGCACCTTATATCCCTCTAGCTACCATGATTTCAGCAATAAGCTAGCTTCCCCAGTAACAATAAAAATATATATATAATGACGCTAAAAATAGTTATTGAATAAGATGACGACGACGACGATGATGATAATAATAATAAATGGCCACCTTTATGGATTCCCCAACCATTTGCAAACAAAGGACCGAACCCTCGAAAATCTTCGTGTCATTTCTCAAGGAGTCTAGCTACGAAAAATTCCCTGACCTGGAGCAGAGAGATGAGCAAGTGCTGCTTCTACCAATTTGGGTTCTGAAACTGTATGAACACACACATGCACAGTCAGTTTACTAGCATGATCAATTCAAGAAAGCAACGCAGTAAACAATGACTGCACGAGTACTTGAGAGAAGCTGGTGATTTAGAAGAAACATAAATTAAAAAGCAACATAGTTCACAGTGACAAGTTCTACCAAATATGCTTAACAAAGATTTCAAAGCAGACACCACTTCCAGCCGAAAACTGGATCTAAGAACTAGGAATATGGGCTACCGAGAATGTCAGTTCTAGATAGGAAGGGAATTCTATCACTAGGTTAAGGTATGGTTTAAAAAGGCAGTACTGAATTGTGACTCAAGGCGCACCTAGATTTGACATGCAAGATTCTGCCTTGAGGTGCTACTTTAATTGCATTTTTCGGGTGGCAGACAACTCAATGCCCAAGCCTCATCAACCACCAAATCCCATGATATAGTAAAAGCAAATAACAGCTGCTCCTTCAACAACTCCATTGGCTGGTGGTACCTATAGCACCACCAGCAGCTCCGATATCAAATTTTCTGACCTTTGCTTCTTTTTTCTTCTCTTTCTTTCTTCTTATGTCTTCAGCTTTTACTTTTCATTAATGCCTCCATATGCTTCTTTAAGTGCATGGGAGGAAACTAATGTGTATGCAATTAAAACTTTTAAAAGCTGAAGATTATTTTAACAACATTCTTAAAAAATGAGAAGATTATTTTTTACCGTGAGGCTTACTCAAATTGCATCGAGGCTAACCTTCATGTAATTAACCTGAACCTCTTCAACTATTTCGAGCAGTCAAACCCCTTAGGCGAGCCCTTTGCATGGGCGACTCGTGTGGTTGGCCTTGAACCTCTTCAACTTGTTTGTGACCCTTTCTTGGTCAGATCTCCTCTTACTGCTTGGTCACATTTCCTCTCTGTGGATGCAAAAATCCTAGCTTGGTGGTTGTGAGTATCCTATTTTTGTAATTACTAAAAAGTAAACCTTAGTTGCCAAGATTAGGGCTGGGAAAAAAAAATCAAAAATCCGACAAAACCAATCAAACCGAACCAACTCGAACTGGTTCGGATCAGTTTGACACAAGTTATTGGTTTGATTTGATTTTCTTTTAAACAAAACCATGGTGGGTCGGTTCAGTCATTGTTTGAAATCTCAAACCACTGGTTAACCAACCAACCCAATACACTTACATACCATTTTAAAAAAAATAAAAAAATCAAAAGATAAACCCTAATCTCATAACTCTATCTCGATTCCCTTCCATTTACGATGTTGCCGATAAGTAATAGTACTGAAAATTTCTTATCAGAAGCTTATTATGTTATACTTAGCATTTTTTCCCTATTTCAAGTTGTCAGGCTACATAATATATAAAAGAGCAACAAAATTCTTACATTTTCTGTTCATCCGTCTCTATTAACCCGATTTTATTTGTTATTCAATAATTCTTGTAATATGAAGTTATTTAGTTATTTTAGTCTTTGTAAACTAAGTCAGCCCAAAACTAGGACAATTTTTTAAAGAAAAAATCAATTTGGACTAAAAGTCCAAACCGACCAACCGAATCCAACTAATTTGGTTCGGTTCGATTTAAGAACTAGAGCGAGTTAGTTTGTGTTGAAATTCACCTAAATTGACTAATTTGGTTTTGGTTTCAGGTTGTAGTCGAAACCGACTCAAACCAAACCGTGCTCATACCTAGCCAAGATGACTGATACAACTAGTACGAGATGCATATTGTGGGTTGGAAGAAAAAGGGTTACATCATGTGATGAAAAGATGCATCTGCTAATGATGAACCGCAGTATGAAGAATGGGAGGTTGAAGATGCTTTAGTCATCTCTTCGCTCATAAATTCCATTTGATGTTGCATTTTGTATAATGTGGAATGGCTTAGGAACTTTTGGATAAGATAAAAAGGAGATATCTCGATGTTTATGACTCTTTAATGGAAGTATAAAGGAATCATTCCGATCGAGTTAAGGTGGTTGGCCTCTTACTGAATCCTACAACTGAATTCCATATTAATGGAACTAAGTGGGCCCAAAACTAGGACAATTTTTTTAAAAAAAAATCAATTTGGACTAAAAGTCCAAACCGACTAACCGAACCTAACCGATTTGGTTCGATTCGATTTAAGAACTAGAGTGGGTTGATTTGTGTTGAAATTCACCTAAATTGACTAATTTGGTTTTGGTTTCAGGTTGGAGTCGAAACCGACCCAAACCGAACTGTGCCCATGCCTAGCCAAGATGATTGACATAACTAGTACGAAGTCTTCTAACATCAAGGTTGTCTCTCTTGTGACTGTTCATGACACTTCCTCTCCAATTTCAGTAAATTAGATGGTGCTAATTATTGGATTTTGTCCACGATTTTGGAGATCCATATTGTGGGTCGGAAGAAAAAGAGTTATATCATGTGATGAAATGCTGCATCTGCTAATGATGATCCATAGTATAAAGAATGGGAGGTTGAAAATGCTTTAGTCATCTCTTCGCTCATGAATTCCATTTGATGTTGCATTTTGTATACTGTGGAATGACTTAGGAAGTTTTGGAGAAGATATAAAGGAGATATCTAGATTTTTGTGACTCTTTTAATGGAAGTATAAAGGAATCATTCCGATCGAGTTAGGGTGGTTGGCCTCTTGCTGAATACTACAACTGAACTCCATATTAATGGAACTAAATTGTCAGAGGCCTAACGACATGACACATGCTGTGAGAAACAAAGGAAGCCTATTGTTGAAGATTGGGTCTACGTGTTTCTAGCAGGTCTTAACCACATCCTCATTCATGTTAGCAGTAGTGTTTTGGCTACTTCCCATCTTCCAAATCTCGTAAAGGCCTAATTACTAGTCCATTGTCAAAAAAAGAGACAAGTTACATAAGTCCACTCAAACGCTTCAACTTTGACCAGCAATAACCTTTGGCCCACTACTTCAGCTAATTCTGTCAAGCTCTGTGCTTACTAACACAAAACTAGACACACAAACAATCTTTGTTGGAAGCTACGTGTAGGGTGAGCAAATTCTACATAATTCTTAAAAGAAAACAAGACTACTTAGAATATGTTATGTTGAATTTCTCTAAACAATCATAAATTAAATAAGAAATTACTCCTAGATAATACGAATCTAGCATCAGGATTAATGTCTAAACGATGATAAATTAAATAAGAAATTACTCCTAGATAATAAGAATCTAGCATCATGATTATTGTCAACATGCTTACAAAATATGTATTTATCACTTATTTTAGAATTGTCTTTAATGATTATGAGAATCCAAGTCATATTATTTCATTAATTATTTTACGCCATTGAAATTTCAAAAAGGAAATATACACTAATGAACATTGTTTGAATTGGTGTTGAATCATATTATTTCATTTATAGTTTTATGCTGTTGGAATATTGAAAATTAAAAAACCCTAAGGGGTAGCTCAGTGGTCAGGCATTGGGTTTGCTCCCCAATGGTCACCAATTGGAATCCCCTCGGGATCATTAAGGTGAATACCCGACTGTAAACTTTAGGATCCCATGGAATTAGTCTAAATGCGTGTAAACTGGCCCGGACACCCATAATTATCAAAAAATAATAATAATAATAATAATAATAATGAATTAGAGATAGATCTTATTTGAATTAGAGATAGATCTTATTATTTCATTGATTGTTTTATACCATTGGAATGTTGAAAAATAAAGGAAGTAATGTACATTATTTCATTTTATGTTGAGCCGTGTTATTCATTAATTGTTTTATGCTGTTGCAACGTTGGAAATGTATATAAATTAATGTGCATTGTTTGACCTATAATTGAGTCATATTTCTTCATTTATTGTTTTAAGCCGTTGTAATCTCAAAAGGGAAAAATAAATTAATGTATGTCGTTTGAATTAATGTTGTGGATAAGTGATGACACACACTCAATAAGATGAACGTTGACTTCTCAACACTCTCTCTATAAATAAGGTCTGAAAATTGAAGGCTCTCATCAAATTATTTCACAAATACAAAGCATAGTCATTGTAAAGAATTCAAGTAAGCTTTCTTTACATCTCTTTTTTTTCCTTTCTTTTTTCTCTCTTTTTTTCTTTTTTTTTTTTCTTTTGTGATTGCATATGATCATTCCAATATATTTTTTGTTTCAACATCTTAAAAAACCTTATATGCAAAATTTTATGGTGTTAATTGAAATTTAATATTTTCTAATTTAACCATTTTTCTTAGTAAATATTTTATGGAGACAAAAAAACTATTTTTACATCACATTGAAGTGATTTGAATGTTGGCAAAATTTGTAGGCATGTTCACTGACAAGGAGGTAGCTGGTCTTCACGGAGTGTTTAAGAGAACGGAGTACATTGAGATTCAATGTGGTTGCACCATTCCAAGGTATGGTGACACGCCAGGGAATCTTAGAGTTTATGTCAACGGAAAACTCGAGATCGACTGCAATTGCGCCCAAAATTGTTCCAAAGGTACTCTCTCTAGCTTCAAATCAATATGCTTATTTTGTTTTCATAGGCTTACATTAATTATTCAAATTGTTTTAATACCAGAAAGTTGGAGATCATATTTTACATCTACAAATTTTTTTTCAACCCCTTTAATTTCATTTGTACACAACTAAACTCCTTTTTATATAATCACCGTCGATTCTTAAGTTATTTCACAAAAAATGTAAATGATAAAGTTTTTATCGTATAATAACTTCTTTAACCGAAACTTAGAATTAGAAAGACGTAGTGATTTATACTAAACATCAAGAAAATCAGGAATTGTGTTTGAAATTTTAAATATTTTTTTGCAGTAGCGGACTAGTTTCTTTTGACTTGGATGTGTTTTCTCATTAAATTACAGATTAAGTTTTTGAATATGAAAATATTTTTGCAGTGAACTTGCACCCAATTGAATTTGCAAAACATGCTGGGAAAACCAACTCTCATAACAAGTGGAAGAATCAGATTTGGGTCACTAATAGTGACGGGAAAAGAGTTTCCTTGAAGAAAACCCCTTTGCTGAAATATCACACCGAGACTTATCAAAGACCTCGACGTCAAATAAGTCATCGTGATGAGTTTTTACGTTGTTCAAGCTGTCACAAAGAGCGTCGATTTTATCTTCGAAACAAGGAGGATTGCATGATTTACCATGAAGCTCTCACCAATGAAAACTGGAAATGCTCAGACATGCCAAACCTCCAGTACGTATAAATCTAATTTCCAAGAATACAAACATATTTGTTTGAATAGTTTCGTGTAGAATAATACCAGCATAACAATCTAACACAAGAACAGATTTGCACATAGTAATGCAATACAACATTAACCATACATTATATAACACGTACGCATTTCAGTAAAATTAAAAATATCCCATTTTCAAATATAGATATAATCAAAGATTCACTCTAAATATCATTAAGCTACGTATAACATAGAAGAATCTACAAAAAATAAACAAGAAACAATAATCTATCTCATTATTTCTTTTGTCTTTCAGATTGACCTGCAATGATGAAGAGGAACGAGAATGTCGATTGGTGCGTAGAGGTTGTCCAAGAACTGCTAAATGCAAGGGCTGCGTTAAATGCGTTTGTTTAGGTTGTAACATGTGTCGGTTTGAAGATTGCACTTGTCAACAATGTGTTGAATACATTCAAAACATGTGACTTTGGTTTCTAATTACTGCGGCTTTTAGTGTCTTACGAGACCACAAATAATTGAGCAATGCATTATGTCATTTTATTTCAATCTAATAAATGAGATCTCCATTTTTTTATTTTTTTTTTTTTATTTTTTTTTTTTAACCATGGGTGTCCAGGCAAGTTTACGCGCATCTCGACTAATCCCATGGGGCTCTGAACTTTATAGTCGGATACTCACCTCAGTGGCCTTGAGGGGATTCGAACTGATGACCATTGGGGAAAATGAGATCTTTTTCTATTTTTCTTTTCATATTATTTGGATTTGACCTAAATTTTCACCTGTGAACTAATTTTCTTTTTCTATTTAATCTCAATAACATGCCTCAATTTTTTCTTGCTTTTAAATGTTTAAATTATGAGAATTGAAAAGTTAAAAATTAAAGATAATAAGTTACTAGAAATAACTCTTACCTTTAAGAGTAACTTCAATTCAAGATATTCAAATATTTCTTCTGAATCTCGTTTCAACTTTAAAGCTATCTTCAATTATGATCCCTTTCTTCTGTCAATTGTTAAAGATGTCTCTTCAAAATTGATAATGAATTTGAATTCTGCTCATGCACTTAATCTTCGGTAAAACAGTGAAAAAAAAGTAAATTATTTGGCATATCTAGGATAGTTTACATGTAGTAACTGTGATTTTTCTTTTTTCTTTTTTTTTTTTAAACAGGTAATTGTGATTTATTTTTTTTATTTTTTTTATTTTTTTTAATTCTTGAAGTGGAAAAATTCAGTTTTCTTCCATATTGGAAGCTGATAATTCAAAAGCAGGGATACTTTCTTATCGAAATGGATGGCATTGTTTTATCTTTGGAGTAAATGGATCCCTCTTAGATCAATTGTATATAAACTTTATTTACATATGATAAGCTTCATTATATAACCCATGTTTGATTCAACTAAAAATGTATATTAAAATCTAAGTCAAAGTCAACAATTAGTATTAATGACACATTTAATGGAATCCACAACTTTTCAACCACACATTTCTTCAATTTTTATCAAATCTACAAAAAATCTAATTTTTATCGAGACCAAATAGGGACATAGTATCACATTTCGAAAACAATAGCAATATTTTCTTCTGTGGACTTCGTAAATCAGTTTAGTGTTATTAATTCCACAGCGAGTACAGTTTTATGATCAAAACATCAAACCATCCCATGTAATATTATAAAGCATTGGAATTGACGACTCAAACAAATCAACATGAAGTATTGTCTCAAAAAATTTGGCTGAGTAAAAAAAAAAAAAAGTCAAATATGCCAGTAATTTTTAAACGTGATCATTTTGTCTAGATTAAAGTATATGGATGAGACCAAAACACTAGTTCGAAAGTATATCTTACCTGTTACCAAATAATAGCACTCTGATATGTGAATATGAACCACAAGAAAGAGGATCGTTTCCCCATCTAGTACACATGGCTTGTAAAGAATTAGACACTTGATGCCCATCCAACTATGTACACCTGCAAAAATTGCCATGTTGAAAGCAACTAAGAAGGCTCACTAGAAGTTCACATGAGGAAGAACATAAATAACAAGGTGCAAAAAGGAAAGGAAAGAAAAATATGAAATAAGTAGTAATCAACTTAATAAAAAAGCCTACTTTTACAGATGTATGGTACCTTCTAGAATGCTCGAAACAAGGTGCAGTCGAAAAGTCCAAATGTATACAAGCCTTTCCCCTTGAAAATTATGAGGGAACTTCACGGGGACTTTCACTTAGCAACCAAAACAGCAGTCTTTCTAATGCTGCATTCTTTTAGATAAATCTTTCAAATCTAATTTCTCATAGTTTAAGGAATAAAATGGGAGTGCAGCACAGGATAATATCTGCTTGAAAATCTTGGTTTCCTGAAACAACCTGGATTCCTTCACTTCAATAGCTTATGGTCTAAATGGTAGTCGTACAGACAAATCAAGTGCTTTAAGAATTACTCTAATTAATCTCCAGGTCCCACCTGTGAGAGAACAACAATTTCATTCCCAATCTATAAGGATCTTACTGATCCCCATGACCCCATCAACAGCAGACAGGGTTGAAACGCTTCTAGATTTGGCATATCCCAAGTTTCTTGATAAAATCATCCATGCCTAGGTGAGGGGTTGGCCCTCACTACTACTCATACACTGATAATAAATTGATTACAGACAGAAGAGGGACTTAGTTCCTTAGACACAAAAGTACTTGGTGTGCTCCGAGTTAGCAAAATACAAATCAAAAAAGTTCTTTCCTCACTACAACTAGCCGCAACATATAATTGCGGAACTATCTCTAAAACAGAACGTAAAGTAGTATCACTAGCAAATTGACCCATTATTTCTTAGAAATGATGACTTTAGAGAACTCAACCATAGAATCAAGTCCGTTAACATGTGTTCAATACAGCTTGTACAGAAGCCATTAATTGTTCACCATGCCAAGAGGAATTATAAGTTGTCTCGAAAAAATGCAAAGCTTCACCATAATTTCTGTTTGTCAGCCTCCTGAAGGATGAGCATTAATACCAGTTATAACACTGCCACCAAGATCAGTAGCTGTGTAGTTACCTTATCGACACATCTTTCCGAGTATAAACTCCTCCCACATATCAGTTACCTTCAAATATCATACTTAGGGACCAGAAAAGTGAAAACGTCAGCCATCTCACTGCGTTCAACTTGGCATTTCCTGCACCAACAATCATTGCTGATACTTCCATAACATTTATTATCCCTCGTCATCAATTGTCCACATTCGTTACCCACGGTTTTCTTTCTCTACCCTTTGGAAATCCATCATGCACACTGTCTCGACACTTTGCAAGTATGTGGTTTCAAACAACAAAATAATCATTGAGCCCTTGTCCACCCAATTAGCTCGTGAACCGGGCTTTATTTTCAACTCGACCAACTCATCTGAGTGGAAATCCCAGAGATGATACATTTACTACACGAGTCTCAGTTTCTTTCTCGAAATCCTCCGGCAATCCATTCTTCCTCAAATAAGCCGCGGGATGCTTCTTCTATCAACTCATCATCAGTTTCTCATCATTATTCCTTGATCACATTTCCTTCTCAATGAAACCTGAATTATCCAACACCAGTGTTCCCCACTCTCCTCCATTGGTTACCGTTTCCTTACTTTAGTAACTCAAGTTCAAATATTTATTTCCAGATACAATCCCCCATTTTACAATCCCCAGATGCTATAGAAAACTAATTACCATCAAAATTGTGTTTTCTTCATCAAATTTCTTGAAACAACCAAATAATATTTTTACAATTTTTTTTCTTAAACGACTCACCTCCAATCAAATTGACGCTCACGGACAAAGAACGTTTCATTTCCACTCCAGGCCCATATTCACTTGCACGCTAACTATCGATCCTATAAAACCATTTCCTTTCGCTACAAAAGGGCTCAACGGCAACAGAAAATTAATGTTATGACTCAAATTTATATCATGTACTGAAATCTTCAACTTGCAGAAATTCGATGCAACAGGTGGGTAGTTGTTGGAGGGATGCAGTAAAACTAGGGCTTCCAACATATTAGCGAGTTGACTTGGTAAAATTGGAGGGGTGGAGGGAAATTACCAGTTTGGTGGGGAACTTAACTTGGCCCATTTCTTAAAGGCACATTGTTTTTTAATTGGGCTAATTAGGCCCAATATCCTTAAAAAATTAACTAGTTTGATAAATGGGAAGAAATCATATCTCAATTGTTAAGTATGCACCAAATCAATTTTCAGAGATTAAGTTTCAAAATACAAAATTCAGATTTTTATTTTGTTTTAGTTTTAAATAATAATATCATCAAATTAAATTAATCTACCCACTCCAACCATTCCCATTTTACTTGTCGGCATCTATTTGCTATTGACATCTCCCAACTTTCATCCCATCGGTGACTTCTTTCGACAGTAAACTAATCGATGCTTAGCGACAACTGATTTCGTCGGTGATTGAAACTGACTAGTGTTGGTATAATTTAAAATGCTTTTTAAAACATAAAATTTGAAAAACAGCTCCTTGTGTAATTTACAGAGTATTTACTGGAGTGAAATAGCTTAAATTCTCATGGTTGAAATTTGGTTAATTGAATTTGAACCCAGTCCCATCAACTGAGGTCAGAGAAATCAATAACATGTGATCAGATCTCTTGAATTTGTCATATGTGAATTATACACTTTGACATATAACATGTGACATGATCCAATAGCTTATAACCAAATCTTTTGGATAGGTGAAATGTGAACTGAGCTAATGGCCTGTGACCAAATCTTTTAAGTCCATAGCATGTGACCTATGCACTTTACATGTGACCTGTGACTCGATCTGATAACCAGTGAACAAATCTCTTGGGTTTATTGTCAAATCTCCTAAATCCATGATCTGTGACCTACGCACTTTGACATATGCCATGTTATATGTGAATGTGACCTGATCCAATAGGAGGTGAACAAATCTCTTGAATATATGATGTAGTAGTCGAGAAAAATAAAATGGAATTATGCTAATATTTTGTGATGATTTAGCACCACGAGCCTAACCCATTTGTGAAACAACCTATGGAAGCTCAACTCATGTAAGATTACGAAAGCCCAAGTCATAAGTTAATTAAAAGCCCAACAATTTAAGAGATTAAATTTAAGTAAAATTGATTACAAAGATTTAATAAATAACTGGGTTACCACAATGGTTATCTACATGGTATTTCATATAGGTAACCTAAGTTCGAATCACCATGTAGATATTTTTTATAAAACTTTCATATGAATTATTTTTATGGTTTAGAGACTATTCAAATTCTTAGTTAAAGACTAAATTTAATGATAATACAATTCCCCCACTTAATTTTTCATTAAAAAGAAATGTTATAGAAGTGGAAGGTCACTTTTTCACTACACTCCTCTTCAAATCCGAATTTCATCTCATTTTCTTTCAAAAAATATATTTCATATCAAGTTAAAATTAAGGTATAACAAGGGTGAGAAGAAGGAAGGCTTTCTATACATCTTGTTCTTTTATCCAAGAAAATTCAAAGTAGGTAGAGGTGCAAGTGTTCATTCGTTTTCAAATTTGATTTTTCGATAAATGTTTAAATGAAATGATACCTTCGGGTACGGTGCTTCGACACTACAACAGTTTGAACGATCATTCTCCGGCTATACGTGTTATGATAATGCTATAGTAATTGGATTTTGCCGAAAATCTATCTACGTGCAACGGTATGAATCTATAATTCGGAATTTCTAATTTGATAACGAATCGCACCGATAATATCTATTGAGTTTCAAATTCATGGGTTAATTCCTTTCCTACAGGTTAAATGGATTTTCCTTGGGACGTAGATGACGGTAAAGGATGATGCAACATGTCATGGAGAAACCGGTGATTTACATCTTTAGTTGATTTTGAAATGTTTATACTTTTTTAAATTCGATTCCTATGAATATTGTGTGGATCTATTTTACGAACACTCGTTATGAATAAACTATGTTTGAAAGTAGATATACGTCATAGGCATACATTTACAAATCACCATATACAAAAAAAAAAAAAAAAAAAAAAAAAAAAAAAAGTTAGCAACTTAAAGTTTTGATGTCTCTTCAAAAATTTCAATTTCTGCCTCATCTTTGAAAAAATCATAACTCTTTCATTACTTGGTATTTTTATACGAAACTAATTGGATTGAATAGCCTAATAAGTTAGATACTAAATAAAATTGGAATCATGTCAATCCAATATCAATAAAAGGTTATATGTCACATAAAGTAAACTGTGCTGGGTGCTATCTCTGTTTTTCAGCTTCTACCATTGTTTTCAAAAATTCATAACTCACTCGTTACTTGGAATTTTTGGATGAAACCAATTGGATTTGATAGTATCATGGATTAACTACTGAATAAATTTAAAATCATGTGGTTTTGATGTCGGTGGAATTTTATATGTCATTTTAAGTGAACTGCACCGGTTACCTTTCAACCAGGTCGCTGCTGAGTTTTGAAAAATATTTTAATACCCCATATGATGTCGACGAAAGCTAATTTTTGACTATGTCATATTATAAGGAGTTTACTACCTTACATTAAAATTTTAAGAAGTTTCAAGGTCGATAGTTATGAAAACAAATTTATTTTGACAATTACTGTTTGAGACAAAAAAAAACTGGAACAACAACATTATTTTTTTAAGTTTTGTCAAAATTTCACGTTAATAGTCGATACATGCATGGAACCCATTCTAAAAGTATTTTTGAAATTATTTTCTTTTAGAATTTGATTATTGTTTAAATAAAAAAAGAAAATTCTTTAATTAAGTTCTAAAATTTAGTCTTTATACCTTCTACTAAAAATATATTGAACTAACTTTATGGATAAGGTACAATGGTTTGAGTAATATTTTCGTCCATGCGGGTCGGGGCGTTACAACGTGGTATCAGAGCACGAGTTTAGTCAATTCTATAGACTTAGTGTATTTTGTTTATGAGATGAAAAAAATAAAACATTTAAGGCACTCCATGACATCTTGCATCTATCAGTTGACCTCATTCGACGAACCCAAGGTATGGAATAAAATATCATGTTCCACATTATTTTTTCGAGCATGATTTTGATTTTTTTTAATCATTTAAGCTTGAATCTATGAAAATGCTTATGATATTTTGAATGAAATATGCTATGTACATTATATTTTGTTTAAATATACGTGAAGAAATGATGATTGGCCATCATATTAGAACCTCAAGAGCATAATGTATAAGTTGATATCACTAATGAAGATAACACATAATTGGACACTTATGTGACAGACATGGCTAGAACTTATCAAACCGCTAGAAAGGCCACAGTTTGTATAGCAGTATTGAACCGTAGGGCCATCATCCAGTCCTATGAGAACTATGTGACTGACCCATCTCATCCACTTGTTGAATACGTACATGACATCTACGAGAGATGTATGGCAGCTGTAGATACAGGACTGGAGATCATGCATATCGAGGCTATGAATAACCTTATACATTCACTTCCACCTCAGTGGGGAAACATGAGAGTCATTGTTAGAGATGAAATGCTAGAGGGTAACCATCCAGAGCACCCAAATACGATTGAATTTGGTATATATTGTCAGACCTTTCTAGACAAATGGAGTGAAAGTTTAGAACCCCAACCGGAGATAGTAATTAAGCCCAATAATGAGGCTGAGCCTAAGCTCGAGCCCGAACCTCAGTTTGAATCAGACCCAGAGGAAGATCCCGAATGGGAACATGATGATGACTTTGGGTTGGACTTAAAGAATGATCTTGAGCATGAACCTGAGCCACAGGTTGAGATGGACCTAGAGTCGGGGCCTGAGACAGAAGACTCCTCCGAAGATGAGGCTCCAACGAAGAAGATTCGCAAGATTCATAGGGATTAGAAATTTAGATTTCCATTTCCTTGTGATATCTTTTCCTTTATGTTTTTGAAAAAAAAAATAAAATTTGTTGACCTACTGTATGTCCTGATTGCAATGAGTACTATTAATAAAGGAAAATTATAATCAATTTGAGGACTAGCTTATTTTTTTAAGTATTTTGGTATTGACAAACGAAGTTAATGTAAGATATTATATCTTATCTCTAGGAAAATGTCTAGAGCGAACCAGAATAACTTGATAAGGGATCTCCTGCAAGCGGTTCAAGATCTTGCCAGGCAGAATCAAAATCCCGCTCCACCTACACCACCAGCTCCTATTACTCTTCCGACTCACGCCTCGGTAGTTGAGTTATTTCGAAGGTATAAACCCCCTACCTTTGATGGAGCATCTGGTCCACTAGTAGTTGAGGAATGATTTCGTAAACTCGAACGAATTTTTCGGCTTATAGATTACACTGATGCCCAAAGGGTTCAATGTGAGGAATTTATATTTACCAGTGATGTAAGTCACTGGTGGGATTCGATGTCCCTAACTAGGACTCCGGGACAGCAATTGGCAATAACTTGGGAACAATTCAAGGAGGAAGTGATGGACAAATATTTTCCTCAATCTCTAAGGGATTTCAAGGAGAACAAATTCCTTCAACTCAAGCAGGGTAATATGTCCCTAACGGATTACGAGCGAAACTTCGATCAACTCGCAAGGTATGCTCCACATCTGGTTGACACGAAAATTAAGAAAACTCGAAGGTTCGAGCAAGGGTTAAACCCAGACCTAAGTATGATCCTTATGTCACATCGCTTCACGTCGTACCATGAGATGTTGGAACGAGCTCACGCTATCTGGTATCAAAAGGCTAATGCAGAGCAACATCGTCAATTGTACAACCAGCAGGATAAAGGACAAATTGGAAAGAGAAAGTGGAATGGTCAAGACAAAGGAAAAGAAAGTTAATATCGGATCTAGCGCCAGTAAGGCCATGGTAGCTGCAGTAGTGCCATGCCCTAAGTGGTAAGCCTCATCGTGGTGAATACTTGTATGGGAAGAATGCCTATTTTCGGTGTGGCAAATCAGGACATATTGCTAGGGATTGTCCCACATTTGCTCAGAGGAAGGATATAACAATGATCAAAAGAAGAAGGGAAAAGCACGAGTTTGTACATTGACTCAAAAAGATGCAGAGGGGAACTCAAACATAATAACAGGTATTATACTGGTAGCCAATACACCTGCTTATATACTTTTTGATTCAGGAGCTACTCACTCTTTTGTATCAACATCTTTCATTGCTAAATCTAGTATTAATTGTAAAAAGTCAAAGAATACACTAGAAGTTAGCCTCCTCTCAGGCAGGACATTGAACACAGACAAGTTAGCTAAGTCAGTAAAATTTGATATTGAGGGAAAAACCTTAGAAGCTAATTTGTATATGATAGATATGAAGGACTTTGATGTGATTTTGGGCATGGATTGGTTATGATGTAATTATGCGACCATTCGTTGTAGAACAAGGGAAGTGTCTTTTCAAAAAACTTGAGAAGAACAATTTTCTCTCCCGGAATAAAGACCAAACCCCATCTCCAACTGGTTTCGACCTTACAAGCCAAGAAAATGTTGAGAAAAGAAACATCTTAAGGGTTTCTAGTTAATATCTTTGGAGAAAAACTGGCAACGACAAAGATTGAGGATGTACCAGTAGTACAAGAATTTATAGATATGTTTCCAAAAGATCTACTGGGTATTCCACCAGATAGACAAGTGGAATTCACAATAGATATGGTTCCCAGAGCGGCGCCAGTATCTAAAGCCTTATACAGAATGGCCCCAAAGGAACTTCAGGAGTTGAAAATCCAGTTACAAGAATTGTTAGACCTTGGTTTTATTCGACCAAGTGTATTACCATGGGGCGCACCGGTATTGTTTGTAAAGAATAAAGATGGAAGTATGAGGATATGTATCGACTATCGGGAGTTGAACCGTTTGATTGTCAAGACTAGGTATCCTCTCTCGAGAATCGAGGATTTGTTTGATCAATTGAAAGGGGTTAAGGCATTTTCTAAGATCGATTTACGATCTGGATATCATCAATTGAAGGTTAAGGCAGATGATATACCTAAGACAGCTTTCAGAACTCATTATAGACATTACAAGTTCACAGTTATGCCATTCGGATTGACAAATACTCCGACAGTGTTCATGGATCTAATGAATCGAGTATTTCATCAGTATTTGGATCAATTTGTTATAGTCTTCATTGATGACATTTTGATATACTCCAAGAGTAAATATTAACATGTGGAACATCTTAGAATAGCGTTAGAGATACTATGAAAGGGAAAGTTATACGCCAAATTCAAAAAGTGCGAGTTTTGGCTTGAACGAGTTGGATTTCTCGGTCATATAGTTACTGCCCAAGGAATTGAAGTGGACCCAGTAAAGATGGAAATAAAGAAGGAATTGAATATGAGACAGAGACGATGGTTGGAGCTAGTGAAAGATTATGATTGTACTATTCATTATCATCCGGGTAAGGCTAATGCTGTTGCTGATGCTCTAGCAGAAAGTCGACAGTTGACATCATTACCTACTATTTCGATGGAATTGATCAAATACTTGGAAAAGTTGCAAATTGAAGTGATTACCACACCAGAACAAGTCACTGCTCATTTAGCAACTTTGGTGGTTCGACATACTCTTAGAGATCGGATCATAGAAGCACAGGATAAAGACTCATTCTTGCAGAAGATCAAGAACGAGATTGGTACTGATAAGAGAAAAGATTTTGGAATAGCTTCGGATCATGCACTAATGTTTAAAGGAAAAATTTGTTTACCAAATGATGAAGTTTTGAGGAAGGAGATATTGGAGGAGGCTCATTCCACCCCGTACGCCACACATCCTGTCGTACAAAAATGTATCGAGACCTTCGAAATACATTTTGGTGGAGGAATATGAAAAGAAGTATATGTTCATTTGTGGCAAAATGCATAGTATGCCAACAAGTTAAAGCGGAACATCGTTAAAGCGGAACATCAAAGACCGTCAGGGTTATTAAATCCATTAGACATACCTGAATGGAAGTGAGAGAATATCGCAATGGACTTTATGGTTGGATTTCCAAGATCAGCAAGAGGATAGAATGCTATATGGGTAATAGTGGATCGTCTAACAAAGTTCGCTCATTTTCTTCCAGTAAAAATGACATTCAGTCTAGATTAGCTGGCGCAGTTGTACATTAGAGAGATTGTAAGATTGCATGGTGTCCCCGTGTCCATTGTATCTGATAGAGATCCGAGATTTATGTCAAAATTTTGGAAGAGCTTACAAGGAGCTATGGGAACGAAATTGAATTTCAGTACATCATATCACGCTCAATCTGATGGTTAGTCTGAAAGGACCATTCAAACTTTGGAAGATATGCTAAAGGCTTGTGTTCTGGATCTAGGAGGCAGTTGGAAATCGTATATACCTCTGATAGAATTTGCATATAATAACAGTTTCCAAGCAACTATTGGAATGACACCGTATGAAGCTCTTTATGGTAGAAAATGTAGATTACGTGTTCATTGGGACGAAATTGGAGAAAAGAGAGTTTTGAGACCAGAAATCATTGAAAGAACAATTGAAGCCATTGATAAGATCCGTACCAAGATAAAGGCCGTGCAAGATAGACAAAAGAGCTATGCAGATACCAGGAGAAAAGACTTGAAATTTGAAGTTGGGGAGAAAGTCTTTCTAAAGGTGGCACCAATAAAGGGTATACTTAAGTTCAGCAAGAAAGGCAAACTACGACCTCGTTATATCGGACCTTTTGAAATACTTGACAGGGTTGGAAATGTGGCTTATCGATTGGCGTTGCCACCTGAACTATCGATAGTTCACAATGTGTTTCATGTATCGATGATCAGAAAGTATATGCATGATCCTAATCATGTGGTCAACTACCAATCCTTGGAAGTACAAAAAGACTTATCTTATGAGGAATTATCGATCAAGATACTGGATTGAAACGTACATAAATTACGGAACAAGGAGATTCAACTAGTCAAGATGCAATGAAATAATCATGAAGTAGAAGAAGCTACTTAGGAAAGAGAAGAAGAAGTTAAAGACAAATACCCAACACTCTTTGTCCAACCATAAGGTAAATTTCGAGGATGAAATTTTATTTAAGGTGTAAGGGTTGTAGTAGCCGAGAAAAATAAAATGGAATTATGCTAATATTTTGTGATGATCTAGCTCCACGAGCCTAACCCATTTTTGAAACGACCTATGGAAGCTCAACCCATGTAAGATTACGAAAACCCAAGTCATAAGTTAATTAAGAGCCCAGTAATTTAAGAGATTAAGTTTAAGTAAAATTGATTACAAAGATTTAATGAATAACTGGGTTGTCACAATGGTCATCTACATGGTATTTTATATAGGTAACCCAGGTTCAAATCACCATGTAGATGTTTTTCATAAAACTTTCATATGAATTATTTTTATGACTTAGAGACTCTTCAAATTCTTAGTTAAAAACTAAATTTAATGATAATACAACTCCCCCACTTAATTTTTCATTAAAAAGAAATGTTATAGAAGTGGAAGGTCACTTTTTCACTACACTTCTCTTCAAATCCGAATTTCATCTCATTTTCTCTCAAAAAAATATATTTCATATCAAGTTAAGCTTAAGGTATAACGAAGGTGAGAAGAAGGAAGGCTTTCTATACATTTTGTTCTTTTATCCAAGAAAATTCAAGGTAGGTAGAGGTGTAAGTGTTCATTCGTTTTAAAATCTGATTTTTCGACAAATGTTTAATGAAACGGTACCTTCGGGTACGGTGCTTCAGCACTACAACAGTTTGAATGATCATTCTTCGGGGCTAGGTGTTATGATAATGCTATAGTAATTGGATTTTGCGGGAAATCCATTTACGTGCGACGGTATGAATCTATAGTTCGGAATTTCTAATTTGATAACGAATCGCACTGATGATATCTATTGAGTTTCAAACTCATGGGTTAATTCCCTTCCTACAGATTGAATAAATTTTCCTTGGGGCGTAGATAATGGTAAAGGATGATGCAACATGTCATGGAGAAATCGATGATTACATCTTTAGTTGATTTTGAGATGTTTACACTTTCTTTAAATTCGATTCTTATGAATATTGTGTGGGTCTATTTTACGAATACTCATTATGAATAAACTATGTTTAAAAGTAGATATCCGTCATAGGAATAAATTTACAAATCACCGTATACAAAAAAAAAAAAAAAGTTAGCGACTTAAAGTTTTGATATCTCTTCAAAAATTTCAGTTTCTGCCTCATCTTTAAAAAAATCATAACTCTTTCATTACTTGGTATTTTTATACGAAAGCAATTGGATTAGATAGCCTAATAAATTAGATACTAAATAAAATTGGAATCATGTAAATTCAATATCGGTAAAAGGTTATATGTCACATAAAGTAAACCGTGCTGGGTGCTGTCTCTATTTTTCAGCTTTTACCCTTGTTTTCAAAAATTTATAACTCACTCGTTACTTGAAATTTTTGGATGAAACCAATTGGATTTGATATTCTCATGGATTGGCTACTAAATAAATTTGAAATTATGTTGTTTTGACGTCGTTGGAATTTTATATGCCATTTTAAGTGAACTGCACCGGTCACCTTTCAACCTAGTCATTGCTGAGTTTTGAAATTTTTTTTAATAACTCATATGATGTCGACGGAAGCTAATTTTTGACTATGTCATATTAAAATTTGATGAAGTTTCAAGGTCAGTAGTTATGAAAACAAATTTATTTTGACAATTACTGTTCGAGACAAAAAAAACTAGAATAGCAAATTACTTTTTAAATTTTGCCAAAATTTCACGTCAATAGTCGTTACATGCATAGAACCTATTCTAAAAATATTTTTGAAATTGTTTTCTTTTAGAATTGGATTATTGTTTAAATAAAAAAAGAAAATTCTTTAATTAAATTCTAAAATTTAATATTTTTACCTTCTACTAAAAATATATTGAACTAACTTTACGGCTAAAGTACAATGGTTTGAGTGACGTTTCCGTCCATGCGGGTCGGGGCGTCACATATGACTTGTGACCTGATCTAATGGCCCGTGACCAAATCTTTTGAATTTGTGACGTGTGGCCCTTGCAACTCGACGGGTCACATATTCAATAAACTTTGTCATACAAACTCAATTGATTGAGACATAAATACCGCCACCATCACTACCTATGGACATTGATCCACCATACCCACCATTATAACACTTCACCACAACTACCATTATCGCTCTACCACTATCACTACTAACAACCCAACAACCAAGTAAATCACCAACGTCAAACTCTGGTAACGCATCAAATCGGAGGCACATGGTTGCAATCAAAAGTTGTGGTCACCGTGAAAGGCGATAGTGGTGTAGCAGCGACAACAGCACCGCTCACGCTGCCTTACTATGACGAACCTAAAGCCAAATCCCAATTACCCAATGCTAAATCTAAAGTCTGACAAATTGGGGGCATTGGTGGCTTCTCCTTGATCGAGCTCATCTAAAACTAAGTTGGAATCTCGATTTTCTGATTGGGTTAGCCTGGGATGGATCTCATCAGAATCGCCACTGCAAGGCACTTAGATCGTCATGCGCTGCTGTGCTGACCTTATCGGCTGGAGCTTCAGTGATGAAAAGGAAAAATCATAACTAAGGCGCTAATGGTGCAAGAGTAGTCGAAGAGAGAGAGCACGAACGAGAGATATAGATGAGAGAGATTATTTTTAATTTTGACGAATACCTGATTTATGCCCAAGTAAACTTAATACCTAATTTTAGAATTTTCATCTTTAAATATCTAGTGCGGTGTAATTCTCCCCTCGATAAATACCATATTTACTAATTAAAATATTTAAAAACGTAATAAGTAATTTGTAAAAACTCCCAACACCCCTGAACTTCTAAACACATGCACACACAGAAATCTCAAGCCCGAATTAAGAATCTATTGCTCTTCGTGTTCATAAAACTTGTGCAAAGTTCAAAGCTCAAGTCGTAGAGCCCCATTAAATATTTATGTTCTTTAATTTCTATTTTCTTGGAAAAAGTTATATCCACAATTCCAATTGGGTCTTTCGATTAGGTTTTTAGGGTTAAAGATGAATTAAATCAATGGTATTTGTGTATTGCATGAATGGGTTTACATTTTTTATTCAATTGGATTACTGTAGAACTGATGGTGTAAGATTTTGCTTGGACTTTCCATTGCCAAATAGAACTACTCAGGTCAGGATTATTATTAGATGGAAAGCTTCTATCTTCTTCCTTTTTAGGAGAGATAACATAGAAAATGGAGAAGATGAGTATGATGAAAATGGGGAAGAGGAGTATGATGGAATATAGACACATCTAAAAATATGAAAAAATGGGTTATTCCAAAATTTCCCAAGAATTTTAGGAATAGATGCATTGATATGCTGTAGAAACATAATGGCCCAAATGAAATGAATTCTTTTTATACCCGTGTAGTTCCTTCCCAGAATCATCCAGATTTCATTATGTTTATAGGTTTTCCATCTGTTCGAACCTTTTGTACTGTACGTTGCCATAGTCTAGTGACACATTTTTCCTCTTACAGAGTTGACACGAATCCACAAAGTGTAAATCCTTGTGCAGTTCAATTTGTGAAACCCACATGGATCATTGAGAATGTGAAATATGAAGCTAATGCTGCATGAATTATTCAATAATTGCTTTTCGTGATTCTGAATATTATGGCCGTTGACTTCTGACTAGGTCCTGAATCTTGCCATGCAAACAAAGAGTACCATGTTATGATTAGGGTTTTTGATTGGCGTTTGTGACACTTTTGTGAGTGCTTGTCATTTTTTTAAATTTCTGCCACTTTTTTATTGTTAGTTACTTTTTCTGATTTTTGTAACTTTTTTGAGTGACAAACATAGATTTTGATGGAATTTCTATCACATTTTTTTAGTGTATGTTACTTTCTTAATTTTTTTTTCATTTTTTTGAGTACTTATCACTTTTTTAAATTTTTGTTACTTTTTTTTTGGTGTTTGTCAATTTCCTTAATTTATGTCATTTATTTTAGTGTTTGTCACTTTTTTTTGGGAATTTCTTTCACTTTTTTAGTGTGTCAATTTTTTTGCCACTTTTTTTTATTGTTTATTACTTTTTTTAAGTTTCTATTATTTTTTTTGAGTGACAAACTCATAAAAAGTGACAATCAACTTTAAAAAGCGATATTCAGCTTTAAAAGGTGACATTTAGTATTTAGTAAGTAGATCAAGTTCTAGTTAATACTTAATTTGACCATGTTCTTGAGTGGGTAAACTATGTGACACTTTTTAATAAAAAGTGACATTGTCACTTTGTATTTTTTGAGTGTTTGTCACTTTTTTTAATTTGTTACATTTTTTGAATTTTTATCATTTTTTTTTTTGAATGACAAACATTAATTTTTTAATTTGTATGTCACTTGTTATTAAAAAGTTATTAACTTTTTAATAAAAAAGTGACACTTAAATTTACAAAGTATTTTTTACTTCAATATATGTTTTATATGATTTTTCAAAAGACATCTACTTTTAGGGGTATTTTTCTAAGTTACCCTTTATAATTTTGGAAATTAGGCTCACTAATTTATCTATGTTTTAAAACTCAAAAATAAGGAATTTCAATAAGAATTTCTTGTATTGAGATTACAATCACACTAGAAAGAGACCAATAAATTCATTTTCCTACGGCCCGTAGGCTAAAGGATAGAAAAATGCAAGTAGAATGAAGGGATTTATCCATGGATAGAGCTAATGAAGAAAGCGAGCTTCAAAAGCAACAAATGAAATTGTTCATGACTTCATCTTAACAGTTATACTAAGATGCTCTTAAAGTCTATATGCGATGGATAAACTCATGTAACCATGACATATTTGTTATTGTGTCACAATTTATTTTTCAAATAAATGAGGTAATGCTGAAAAGACCATAACTTATGTCCTCCTCTCTTTCTATTGTTCCTTTCTCTTTCACTCTTTCAACAACATTGCCACCATTGCCATCTCTCGCACCAAATAAGGATTTGATTACTTTATCTCGTTAGATGCATGGGCGGGGTGGGAGCTCGGGGCTGAATTGAGTGGACTATCCTCTATTTCTTCGTGTGTGGTTCCCAATAATAGGGATTTACATGTCGAGCAATTGTTTGAAACAAAGAAAAATTTGTAGTAAATTGTGTACTGGATGACATTAAAATACAACTTTGAGTTTAAGGTAAAGAAAATCGAACAAGTCATTGTTGACAATTATCTGCATCGGCAATAGCTGTTGTTGGCGTTTGCAAATAATTAAGATGACAAAAATGAGTTATTTGTAGTTCCTAAGTATATATGGGAATATAGCACGAGTGCATGAGCTTCGAGCTGGTGACCATTAGGCTCTCATGCAGCCCACAAAAGACTGAAAATTTTTGTGTCAATGGTTCGAATTCGCTTCTAAGCGAGCGAAGGGTCCAAAGGACACATAGTCGGGAGCGAGCCGAATTTGGAAATTCAGAGTGAAAATTTGTCGAAACGATCACAGGCAAACTTGAGCATGGTTTATTGGTAGATAGATAGTGCACAAGTTTCAAAATCCACGGACGATTTACAAATCTTCGGACATCATTAACGATGTTCGTTGAGAATACGAAGTGTTCATGAGCTACCAAAAGACCTGAAAGGTCAAATAATGCATGTTGGGAAATTTAATGGGGTTGATCGAGGAGAGCTATCACTGTAGCCAGTATTGCCATAATATAGGGACAACTAATCATGGCTCAACATTTTTTATTGAGATGGTAAGTTTTTCTTCATGGCTCTTGGACAATGCATTTGGAGATTTTGAAATGTGATGTGACCCGTAATGCTAGTCAATAACACGGCACTGAAAGCTAGATACCAAGGTGAGTTGATAATTGCTACATGTCAATATGCCAACATCCAAAATTATCCTCTTGCATTTGACATAGCTGACAGTGAGAATAGTCCGTCGATGCATTGGTTCTTTACAAAGTTAAAAAAGTGATAGAGGAAGTCGAGGAACTTGCCTTTATAATTGATCGGGGACCGTCTATAATAAATGGTATTACTGAAGTTTTTTTCCGAGGCACATCATCAGTATTGCATATATCATATATAAGGCAATCTGAAACTAGGTATCGAGACAAAGATATTATTTTATTGTTCAAAAGAGCAATCGAAGATTACAGTGTTAAAGACTGTAATAAGTTTGTGGTCAAAATAGGAAGTAAATCATTCTCGACATGAGATTATCTAACAAAAATGGGGATTGAACATTGAACATTGGGTGCAGTCACTTTTCCAGGATGTCGATATAATATGATAACATCAAACAACACGGAGTTTCTCAATACATAGTTCATAAAGTATCAAAAGCTACTAATTCTTGCAATGATTGAGAATATTTATAACAAACTGCAACAATGATTTTATGACTGACGTGCGGAATCATAGAGTTTGCACGAGGGTACTAGCCTCGGCTCAAGACGATAAACTCTTCAAGGTTGTAGAGGCTGCGAGAAAGTTGAATGTGAAACCATTGGATGAGTTGCGCTTCTCCTTAAAATGTACACATACTATGGCATACATAGTGGATTTAATTGATAACACATGCACTTGTAGTCGATTTCAGTTGAAGTATTTTCCATGTGAGCATACAATCGCGTTGACTATGTATAGAGGCTTTGCAGCGAGAACATTACGTTCTCCTGATTACAAAGCTGAATATTAGAAAGCAATGTATGCTGAGACGATATTTTCAATGAAGCCGAATGGAAAGTTCTCGACCATATTTTCCCACTTAACAGTTTGTTGCCATCAGAAATTGAATCGCATGGTCCTAGATATCTAAGTACGTCTAAAGTATCAGCTACCGAAGAGTTTCCTCGATTGTATAGGTACGAGAGGTGCAGAGCAATATGGCATACTCACTAATTTTGTACAAGTCGAATTTTCCTAAATAACAGTTAGACTGATGTGTAATAATATCACTGTTAAATGAACAATATTTAAATTTATTACAATATTTAAAGTTATTTCATAATCAAATAAATAGTTGAATAAACAATGTTTTACATAAAATTTTGCAATATGTACAGTTATTTCATAATTAAATAAACAATTACATTGTACAATGTACACATAAGTTTAACAATGTTTAAATTTAGTTCATAATTAAATAAACATCTTCGACCCTCACGTATTCCTTAGGTTTCGAGTGTGATCTGATAAAGACGTGTACGGCATCTTCAAAACATCTCCAGCTTACGGATAGTTGTTGAAGGCATCGATATCATCAACAACTTTCAAATGAAAAGGTTGATCGTAGTCTTCTTGTGATGATATCGCATCACACTCTCAAGAATATAGACCAGTCTTAATTTTAGTTTGTCTAACATTTGGTCGCACTCCTTGATTGCGCCAATCAGCTACGGTAGAAACACCGACCACTGTCCTTGGAAATATACATCGTGCACATATTACTTCTTTGAGTACTATCACGAGCTGCTTTATCACTCGTAATATTCAGTCCAGTCATCAGAGCAAACTCAAACATGAAGAAAGTAGCAACCTTATTTCCAAGGTTGAAGTGGAAGGCATCGTTGTCAACTGGTCTAAGCAACCTATATAGTAGTGCATCGATGATCGGTATTGCACCCTATCAACTGATACAGGCCAGAGGAAGGATTGGCCTAGAATATTCGCACGTCGATCATCCAGCAACTCTAGTACGGAAGTGAAACTATTAAAGTTACTGTTCCAAGTGACTTTTCCTGCCATCCGTTTCAACTCCACATCTAAATGATATTCTATCCTAAAAAAAATTCAAATGTTAGTATATTGAACAAAAGATAATGAAATAAAATATAATTTTAGAAAATTAAGCGAACCGAATTGTAACTACCATACACAAAACATAGATCCATTTTACACAAATGCTCATAAAAAAATAAATGATTTAATAAATTTAAAGAGAAGAACAAGAAAAGAATTATAGACAAAAATTTTAAAATAAGTTATTATAAAAATTTTTTAATTAAAATTAAAATTTAATATTATTTAATTAAAGTTGAAAAAATTACTTTTTATCATAAAAGAAAAAAATTTTAAATTAAACAAAAATTATTTATAATATCAAGGAAAAAATAGAAATTTTAAAACTATTTCCAAAAAATTATAATAAAAACGAAACAAATTGAACAAAAGAAAGTTACGAAAATTAAATAAAAAATATATGAATACTATTTAGTTAAAATTGAAAAAAATTAAGTTTTATCATAAAGAGAAAAAAATTGAAAAGAATTTTAAAATAAAAAAATTATTTATAATTTGAACAAAACAATTAAGAAATTTAAAAACTATTTAAAAAATTTATAATTAAAAAAACAAAAAAAAAATAAATGAGGAAAAAAATAAAAAAAGAAGAAGAAAAAGGGGCGAACTTTTCAACCCAAATGAGAGCTAAGCCGAACAGTCGGCTCAGACGGATAAATAAAGGGTTTCACCGACTGTGAGCACGGTCGGTGATGAATTTTAAATGCTTGTTTTTGCAAAAATTTATTCTAAACCTAGCCCCCGTTTGATTCCCATTTTCATAAGAATGAGAATGAAAAATATAATCGTTATGGATTTCACACAAGAGATAGAAAGTCAAATATGGTGGTTTGATGGGATGGATAACGGTCATATTTTTCATTTTTGTGACAAAAAAAAGGAATCAAACGAGACCCTAGTAATCTACCTAAATAATGAAGAATAAATATTATAAATAACAATTTAATACACAAATTCACAAAACATGCAAATGAAAAAACTATCTCTTAAACCCATAAAAAAATAACCTTATTTAAAATAATAAGCGAGTTTTGTAGTAGTCGGTGTTGGATAAACTGTGAGGATGACAATTTCGAATGGATCCCAACTGTAAAGATTGTGGGAATTTTTTCCTTTTTTTCTTCTTTTCTCTCCTCTCATTTCTTTGTTAATATATAAATTTCTATTTTAACTTTTAACTTTTTTTTTCTTTAAATGGTTAAAGACCATTGTAAAAATATGGGGTCAAATGACCATTTTCATGCATTTCCTCGAAGTGGTGAGGATATTGGACTCTGAACCCGTAACCCGAATTCAAATCTCGGTGGGACCTTATTCTCTTTTCCATTTTTTAATTTAAGCAATAATTCTCCACTCCATTTTCATTAATTCCGTCTTAAATTGCACCATCTCTTGAGGGGTTGAAATTTTCTATTGGTCCCTTAGTTATGAATTTGCTACTAATTAGTCGCTGTACTTTTAAAATGGTTTCCAATCAATTCATTACGCTAGTCTCTAACTATAAATTGATGCATAATTTTGTATCGCAGTCTGGCTTTCGTGGAACCTCCTCAGATGTTACATTATCTCTCCACCTAAATCGCTCCATTGTAACTTTCCTCTAAGTCAAATTATAAAATAGATTTTTTAATTAATAATTTTGCTTACTTCTGTCTATAAATTCTCATACGCCTTTATCATGAAGGAGGAATAATGTTAAATGACAATTGATAATGTTACCCGTACACCATGTCCTTTGCATGCAAGTTTATGCATTAATTATGAATTAATTAACCTTTCATGGGTTGGTTGACTTGATAGAGTAGGTGAGCGCGGAGGTCTTAGGTCACGAGTTCGATTCTCTTACCAACACTTTTTCGATCGAGTCTGACATACCGAACTTATCTAGTGTGGTTTACATGGTTAGCATGGTTTGCAGACTATTGCGTTAGTTCGAGAGTTTACCCAGTACGCACTCGAATAGTAGCGACTATGGATCCCTCCGTCATAAAAAGTTTATGCATTAATTTTACCATCACAACTAGCGTAAGAATATATTGGATACAAATTTTCAATTACAAACTACTTCGAAACAAATTAAAATTTTAATAAATTAGATCATAAGCTTAGCCGACTTATCTAAAATCTAACAAACCACATGTAAAATTGACACGTAAGACGTAGAATAATACGACAAATCCTCTTATCTTCGAACTTGTTATTGAGAATCGTCTTAAAATTGAAAACTACCTTAGCCATAGAAAATAACAAAATAATGAAGAAAAATTATGTGGACACCTGCAAATAAGTAATTATATTGTCAATGAAAATTGAAAAGAGACAAATCTAATCTTGAAAATTTTGCATGCCTCAGAACGTAGATGATAAGAAGCCAACAGATATGCTCCGCAATTATTTGCATGGTCCAACTTGAATTTCGTATGGAACTCAATATTCGGTAACCAATATCCACATACAAAGCTAACTTGGGCCTTAGTTTTCCATGATTATTAGTCCTTGTTTGATCCTATTATTTAAAATA